>NC_088849.1:17234474-17621974 GCF_904066995.2 Poecilia reticulata
CCAGTACAAAAAAAAAAAAAAAAAACACCTAGGAAAGCCTGTTTGGCCCGAGGGCACGTTCAACTTTCTCACTGAACCCTTACATAAGTCACATGGACCACGATCTCAGGTGATCATGCCCAAACAAGTCCCATCCACACTGGAATGAAAACAGACATTCCAGATTCCAGCACTGACACCCAAACATGTCATAATATTACTCTTTTTTTATTTAAGTCACTAACTCATCCTTCAAAATGACATTTTTTTAGTTGTCAGGAAAACCTTTTTTTTTTTCTTTTCATATTTAGCTGTTTATTTAATTTCTGGTCCCAAACAAGCTGGCTTTGTTTGCGCTGTGCAAACATGAGGAAGGGAAAGACGAGGAATGTGGCACTGAAGGATATTAAAAAACAATCTGGAATTTCTGAGGAAGCAGACAGAAAAAAAATACCAAACAAACATTGGCACAGTGTTGGATTCATAGCGTCTGAAACAGATCTGCTAGTAATAGTGCAATGCATGCAAATACATAAGATCCGATCTTTCACACATGTAACTGCTTTCATCTTGGTCATTCATAAGTTCCTTTCTGGACTGTAACAACCCTCAAACCCACAAAGATGAGATGGCCACGTGAAGCCAAATCAAATATCTGTTTTTATGATCTTCACTATCAATCAAATCAAGGCTGGATAATATCAGAAAAGCAATTATTTGTGATAATATTGCTGAATATGTTGACGGTAATATCAGCTATGACAAACCAACATTTTCATACAATTTCATCCTTTAGACTCCTGACAAATCAACAGCTCTCTAAAATATGTTTTATTCACATTTAATAATGCATTCATTCCAAGTCATAAAAATTCCTGTCAAGGAATTGTGCATTGTGTGTTGTCTGCCTGAACCAGATATGAGCCATCATGCCTTAATTCAATAAAGAAAACTATGCAACAGAGGTAATTTAACCCTCCTATATAGAGCAAATCTGCCAGTGACACTGCATGGCAGCCGCACCCACCCTACTGTCAACTGTTAATGCATAACACACAAAACAAATGACAATGAACAATACAAAAGATTTAAATATGTTTTTTAGTAAAGGAAAGGATTCCTTCAAACATTCACAGACACAGCAAAGCTCCTACTGACACTCCCTGCTCTGAATGACAAAAACCTGAAAAAAAAACAACAAAAAAACTAGAGTTTATCTAAAAAAAATGAAAAACTCCACTTGTCCTTGCATACTGCGTTGCATGGTCCAACAAACAAAAACTGTGGGATTCTGAGTCATCCAAACTATGCATTCAGGAAATGACCCAAACTCAGACACACACACACACACACACACACGAACACACACGCACACACACACACACACACACACACACACACACACACACACACACACACACACACACACACACACACACACACACACACACACACACACACACACACATGTATTCAAAGCTACGTGGAGAAGGCACATGCTCCTCGTGCCGTCAGTGCAGGGAGGAGGGCAGGCTGAGCAGCACAGATTAGTCACTTCAGTCCTGGAGAATACACTATCGCACCTCCTCCGGACTCAGTTACAGTTTGTGTGCGGCTCACAGAGGTTTTTCCAATCCTTACCGCTCTAAGAAAAAAAAAAAAAAAAAAAAAACTGCTGACAACAGGTAAGACATTTTCTGATTCAACCCATTTAACACTAAGCTGACAGAGTAATAGTATAAAAGCTTGGTTATGCTAGTTTATTCTGTTGATTCTGAATTCAAAATCCCGTTTTTATGTTCCTGACTGAGACGCTGTTTAGCACAGAAATTAATCTTGCTTTTTATTCAAACAGTAAAGAGTTTGATTTACAGTAAGCTTGAAGTCAAAGTCCTGCTTCGAAGATTTTATGACGTTATTAAACTTAGAATGAAGTCATGATAAGTTTGCTTTGTTATCATTGCCTCACAAATGCAGCCGCGGTGAGAAGTCCCAGTGTTTTTGTCATTTGCAAAAAACATTTTCAGAGAAAAATCAAATCAGATTATTGATGCTACAACTTCACACCAAAGCATCAGCAACAGAACATCTTATATAAAGTAGATTTAATTAAGACAGCTAGAATAAAATAAGAAAAAGGTTTAAAAAAGGTTTAAAAAAAAGAAGATATTCGCATTACTTAAACTTATCAAAATATACCAGAAGTATCTATGCATCACAGGTAAAGCAAAACATAATTTTAATGCGAAATTAAAAGTGGAAACTTTTATGACAATTCCTTCTTAACACCTTTAAAACATTTCACAATTGTTCTGTAATTTGCTTGTAAAGTCCAAAACAAGCACTTTGAAAGAATGGCAGCAAGTCTGAACCTGCCATAAGTGACACGCAGCTGTTGACAGTGGCGAATGCTTGGCATTTTATTCTGTTATTCCAAGAACATCTGCTACATTCACTGCCACTCCTCCCATTCGGAACATCGCTCTTCATTATGTAACCGAACTGGACATTTGCATGAAAGGAACAAGACTCCCGTTATCTCAGCGAGAAGTGCGCTCAGAAAAAAAAAAGAAGCTCCGGAGAGATACCCGTACTCCCTCGGGAATTATGTCATCAGTCTCGTAACAGGCTTTGACTTTGGGGTGGACAGGTCATTAAACTCCGCTTTGGCTGAATCAAATTAGATGAACACAATCCGCCCCATAAATCATTCTCTTTAACACCTAAATCCTGATTCAAGAAATGATTGTCGGTAGTAAAAAATACGTTGTTGGTGAATGTCATGGATTTCTCAAATTCTTTCTGTATCACAATTGATACATTAAGGTATCGATGGTCCTTTATAGTTCATATTTACCAACCCAAAAGGATGTGGATTGTATGACGGCTTCAAAACAAGCAGAAATACACTTAAAACAACTTATGTACTGGGAATCATAAATTATACATATTTGCCTCACTGTTTTTTTTTTATTAAAAATAAATTTAGCATCAGTCATTTGTGACTGCAGGACACTGTTCTAAAATTGATTATGTGCAGTCAACATTTTTAAAGAAATGCTTTGTATTCCATGAAAACTTCATATAGCCATCTTTGATTTGGATCTTTGATCAGCAAGTAGAAGAAGAAGAAAGGAGTTAAATGAGTAGGATTTTTTTTTTTTTGCAAGCCAACAGCTTATTTAAAGATGATCTCAGAAATCAGCTTATTAAAAATGACGATAACCTTATAAGGTTAACAAAGACTTTACTGTATGAGGCAGTCAGACTGTCCAGACACATTGTGCAGTGAAGTGTCAGTGAAACGGGTGTTGACATCACAACCAATATATCTCAAAAGTCTCACATAATGGGATGTCCTGTTGAAGCTGTGCAACAGAACCAGGATCCTGGGTTTGAAGCAGGGGAGAGAAAAAATAAAGTTTGCATGTCACCTTCATCCCTTGCTGCACTCATTTCCTGTCAGTTTTGGATTGCCCCTGCAGCCATTATTACACAGATGTGGGAAAAACACAGGCCGCACTGTTAACTGATATAAACATGCCATCTTAAATACCCCGCAGTAGATGTTATCAGCTTGCACAACAGGTTGTACAAGTAAAAGTCTATAGACAGATTAACTGTGTATTACTTTATTCAATAAATCAAAAGCCGCCGTTTCCTGAAGTTTGCGGCTCACTTGGCGTCGCTCGCTGCATGCAAACTAAGCAAACTCAAATGGTAATTAGAAGCTCTTCGGGCCAGTTTGGTTGCTTTCTTTCATCGCCCTCTGCAGAGATCCGTTTACTGTTGTTTTTGAAGCCCACACATGCACGACAGGCTAGACTATAGGGAAAAGCAGGGAAGATTCCTTTGAACCCAAACAGAATTCCCATTTCCTGTTTCACCACTGGCAGTGCCTTGCAAAAGTATTCATCTCCCTATAACGAATTAAAGGTTGGTTTTTTTTCTCTCCCCCCCATCAACTTCCTTGTATTTTATTGAGACTATTATGTAACACACCAACACTAAATAGAGCCTAATTTTTAAGTGGAAGGAAAATGATGCAAGGTTTTGTCAATTCCCTTTTTGGTAATTAGATTTCTGAGAAGTGTGGTGTGCATTTCTTTGCCCCCTGATACTTGTAAATAAAATCCAGTACAGCAGCCTAATTAATAATAAAAAAATTCACTGAGCCTTTGCTCAGTCAATTTTAACATAAACCATTCTATTGTAGCTCTGGTTGTGTGCTTAGGGTTATTGTCCTATATTTTGTTTTCTCTAGTATTGCTCTGTATTTAAGTCTAAAGGCTTTTCCATCAACTAACAAAATGAGAGAATGTTTAAGGAGTGTGAATATTTCTCCTATTTTACTTTAAATTCAGCTCTTTTCATGTGCAGGAAACATGGAGGACTTCTACACCAGTGACGATACGGATATCAGTTTCAACGATACTTATGAATACGACTATGAACACAGCGTCTGCGAGAAAGAATCGGTGCGTTCTTTCGGCAGCGTCTTCCTCCCAATCATCTACGCCCTGGCTCTGGTGGTGGGCCTGGCTGGGAACGCCTTGGTGGTGGTGGTCTACACGTCCAAGTTGAGACTCCGGACCCTGACTGACATGTGCATCCTCAACTTGGCCATCTCAGACCTGCTGCTGCTCTTCACCCTGCCGTTCTGGGCCGCCGACGCCGTCCACGGCTGGAAGCTGGGCGTGGCCGGCTGCAAACTCAACTCCTTCCTCTACAGCACCAACTTCAGCTGTGGCATGCTACTGCTGGCGTGCATCAGCGTGGATCGCTATCGGGCGGTGGCCCAAAACTCAGTAGGCAGAACTGGGACGGGTACCCGAGTCAGGAGGCAGTGGATCCTGGTGTGTGCAGCACTGTGGACTTTAGCCAGCTTCTTTGGCCTTCCTGAACTCATCTTCTCCACGGTGAAGACTTCCCATCACAGGACCAGCTGCACGGCCATCTACCCAACCAGCATGGCCCGACCTGCGAAAGCTGCCCTGGAGCTGCTGGAGGTCATCCTTCGCTTCCTCGTCCCCTTCCTGGTCATGGTGGTCTGCTACTCATGCATAGGCAGGGCGCTAACCAAGGCTGCCGGGGTGCGCAGGGAACGGAAATGGCGCGCGCTTCGGGTCCTCCTCGTCGTCGTGGCCGTGTTCCTGCTCACCCAGCTGCCCTACAACGTGGTCAAGCTATGTCGAGCGATGGACATCATCTACCACCTCGTCACGGACTGCGAAATGAGCAAGCGCTTGGACCGCGCTCGGCAGGTGACGGAGAGCCTGGCGCTCACCCACGCCTGCATCAACCCCGTCCTGTACGCCTTCATCGGGTCTTCCTTCAGAGGACACGTCCTGAAGGCTGCCAAGCACCTTGGACAGAGACTTGGAAGACACTCGAGGCAAGTCAACGAGGAGCCAGCGGTGGAGATCGCACTCCACTCAGCGAGCCAGAACCAGTCTCAGTCTGTTTCAGAGGACCAGGACACCAGCACATTCACTATCTGAGACTTTAGCACATACAGTGTTAGCCATCTGTACTGGCACTCTTGGTAAATATGCGTCAAAAGCCTCAAATTAAATTCATTTTTATTGCAGTAGCATATTCTCAAACTAAAAGAAATTGAGTAAAAACAATCTCTTGCCAAGAAATATTTATGGCACAATAATTGATACATCCCCTGAATCCTTTGCACAAACTATCAATGCTCATAAAACAGGACTCATACTGTGACATTTTCACAGAGGTAGCACACAATTCAAATTAAAGCAAAGTTTACCAACCTCTGCACATTTACCGTTTTGATGGTAGGTAATTGAGACTTAATGGATGAATGTAACTGAAGTAATAGGTCAATTTTTCTTATTTTTCAAAATTAGAACTTAACATGTTTAAGATCATTATGATTTGATTTTCATTAATTTTTTTTTTTTTTGGCATGCAACAAGTGCTCTCACACCTAATGTGAGGGTTGGGCATGAAATACTTAATTTTCATAAATTAACTGGTTTTACTTTTTTAAAACAATTATTTTTCATCCGAATCATTTAAATGTAAAATTTCATATTTTTTTTTTTATTCAAAACCACCCACCTTTAGTCACAAACACCCACATTTTTATATACAGATAAGCAAATCGATGGGGAAACTTAGAATAATGTGTTGTCGCCCTGGGGGACGTCAGCACGAGGAAACTGGAATCTAACCCACAATTTTCTGATTGTAAAGCACTCCATTACCTCCTGAGTCACTATCAAGACTTTGCTAAAGACTTCTTGAAGCCTAATATTATCATATTAAAGTGTTTTAAGAACCTTGCTGAACCCTATTCTTAAATTTACAGCATGTGATTATCCTACTGTAATAAAAGAGGAATTTGTTGAAGGCTTTTTACAGATATTTAGATCAGGCACACCTAAAACTCTCTAATACTATATGCCTATTTACTTGATATATATTTACGTGCATTAGCCATCATACAAGCTAGACAGGAGTTAGCCGCACATAACTTAACGGCTAAAAAAAATATGTAATATAGCGTTATACGCACTAAAGCTATATGTGTTTTGTATAAATTATGTATTTTCTTAAATAAAAGAACAAAGCGACGTGCATCTGTTACAATTAAATGCAGCTGAATCACAAGTTGCTCAGGGGAACCGTTCAGAACAACTCCAATCCAACTTTACAATCAGCCCCGTCTTCCAAAATCTCATCTGCGTCGCATTTCATCACATCCTGCGGCTTTGGGTTGGGATGACGGATGGCTCGGTTGCACAGTGGGTGACCCATTGAGTCGAAAAACATTTGGCAAGCAAAGACAGGAGAGCTCGCAGCAGGAAGGACCCTTCTATGCCATTAGAGCAGTAAACAGCAAAGTTGCATGTTCCTTAGAGGAGCTTAAAGCCTAACCGCTGTTTTTCATCCATTTATATTTGTTTATTTCAATAAAGTAAAGTTTAAAGAGCAAATGATTTGCAGCGGAGAAGAACCTCCCACTAGATCTCTCTCTTTTTTTTTTTATGATGCCACTACGCACGATAATGCCAGACTAACCCTGATACACATCACATCTTGGCTCAGAGTGCCGGGTGGCCAGAGTCCAATGCTTAATAGTTTGTTTAAGCCTCTGTGCTTGACAACAAAGAAGGTTGAGTTTGTCTTTTCAAAGCCTGCTCTTAAAATCCAACTCAGATACTTCCAACAGACACGAAACAATGTTTACTTTTTTGTTTTTTTTTGCGTGTTTAGTGGCTATCAATCCACCTGAGTCGGCCTCTCTAAATACTTAAAGAACATTGGTTCTTACATCAAAGACAGATGTTTAGCCTCTGCATGTATTTTTGCCAAACCTCATCAGTGTACAAATTCATAAAACAAAACCCCGTAGTAGAAAACCACAAGAAGACGAGATATGGTACCTTGCAAAAGTATCATCACCTTCACAAATTGTCCCACTGTAACCACAAAGGGATGTAGATTAGTGCAAGGGGAGAAAAACCTTAATTTAAAAAAAAGACATTTTTTACAAATGAAAATCAGAAAAGCAAAGAAATCTCTCTCTAAAATCCTGTGCCGCTTCCAGGCACCACCCAATTAGTAAATACAGTCAACCTGTATGCGGTTCAATCTCAGCATAAATACGACGTCTTCTGTGACGGCCTAAAAGGTTTCTTAGAGAACATTAACCAACAAACAGCTTTATGAGGAGCGTACAGCAGACGGGTCAGGAAGCTGGTTCCAGAGCAGCATTTAAACATATCAAGGAGTTCAGTCCGTCATCTGAAAATGAAAAGCGACTGCAGCACAACTGCAAACCCATCTAGAAAGGGACTGTCTGGGATAAAGCAGAGCATTATTCAGAGAAGATGACAAGAAGCCTATGGTAACTCTTGGCAACAGGCATCAACCGCTCAGGCAGAAAAAGAGCCTCTGGTGATGAAAAGCCACAAAACGTTCTGTTTTCAAGTTCACCAGAATTATGTAAGAAATCAGCAAACATGCGGAGGAGCGTCAGATGGAAATGTTACGCTGTTCGGGTGTTATTCCTTAGCAGGGTCACAAAGCTGGGGAGAGTCAGTAGGAGGATGAACTGAGGGCTATACTGGAAAAAGACCTGCTAGAAACTGCAAAAAGAGGTGAGACTCGTTTTGCACTCAGTAGAACCGCCTGAAACATCCAGTCAGAACCACAATCCTGCTGTTTCAACTGAAGTGTTCACATGGCCTACACTCAAATCTAAACGGAAATGTGGCATGAGATTTGAAAACTGATGTTCACAGGTGCTTTCCATCCACTTTCACTATGCTAGAGCATTTTTACAAAGACTCAATTGCAGCAAACAAAGTATTCAATCGTGGGGGACGGGGGGGGGGACACAAAAAAAACAAAAGCACGCCACACCTTTCAGATATTTATGTTTATTATAAAAAGGTGGAAAAACTACTGTTTTGTATTTTTATTCTGTCACTATTGTGTACTGATCCACAACATAAAATTCTAATAAAATACAAACTAAAACTGAGATTTTGTTTTTCTCACTTCAGAGGTTTAAGATTTAAATTAAAGTGACAGTAAAGGCATAAAATAAAGGATCCAATGAAAAAAATTTAATTAACTTTAAGAATCGCACCAGAAATGAAATGCATGGTCCTTCTCTTCTGGTGAGTGTTTTGCTTCATTCCTCCAAAAAAATAAAATAAAAAAAAGTGCAGAATTCTACATTTTGAAAGAGATAAAAAAAAAAACCTATCTAGAAAAATATGTGGTTTGCAAAGTTTTTGGTTGTTTTGTTTGTGTAACGGTGCCCCCCCCCTGCCCCCCCCCAAGCCCACCCCCAGAGCATGAAGATAACAGATAGCAAGTCTGGGAGTAATTTCAGTGCATTATCATGCCCATGGGACAGAATTATACAGCTTCCACACCACAGAGTTGCATTGCCAACCTCTGTGCACCCTTTCATTTAGAAACCGCGTCTAACAGCTTTACGGGGAAATGGTGAAGGTGAAAACTGCCTCTTTATGTGATGCATATGGTTTGGAGGAACTCTAATAGGTTTAAGTCCAGGAGTGTATTTCTACGGCAAGTAGCCGTGCTTTTGAAACAGAAACTAAACTGTTTTTTTTTCTGACCATGAAACCTTGGTTAAGGAAGTTCCTTTTTTGTTTCATTATGGAAAAATAGCCCGCAAAACCAAACCAAAGAATCCCCCCCTATTAGATTTCTCTGGGACACACCCGTCCCACGTCGATGAGGAACCAGCATCGATTACTGGAAACAATGATTCGACCACAGCAACACTACCTTGGAAATATGCTAAATTGCGACAGCTCTGTCAAGTTTCACTTGTCTTGTTTCCTACTTAGTGAAGTCAAACAGATCCGAGTTTGGATATTATGACTCATAGGGATATATACATATATATATATATATATAAAAAAAAACTTGTTTTACTTTTTTTTAAATCAATGCAATAACCACGGGTCGCAGAGAGCAGCAACCCGTCCATCAGCACACCCACATTCTTCCTGCTAACAGGAAGATATATTCATGCTGGCAGAGGATCGTTGTCACATCACAAAATTCCTTCCATCGCAGGACATTTTGCATCCAAGAAAAGGAGGAAGGTTTAGAAGGGAGAATGTCAATGCAGATGTGTGACAGACTTGAACTATAAACTGTGGATTGATGGCAAGAAGAAAGAAGTTCAGGGGAGAGAAGAATTCAAGTGCAATTCAACAGAAGGTTTTCCATGATAACAAGAGGAAAACTTTCAGGTCACACACATCGGGGAAAACCCCCCAAAACAAAAGAACGGGGAATATGATTCATAATAATATTAATTCCTTCTGTGGTTTTTGGGATTGTAAAAACCAAAATACTTGTCTGCAAACTTCACATTTACATTAGTGAAGGTGACGGGTAGGACAGAGAAGGATTTTTCTGGCAAGCCTCCCGTAACAAGGGACACACCTGGGTATTGTTGTTTCCATAACAACTATGATAGTTGTTATGTAAACTTTGTGCCAAAGAAATGCCAATCTTTGCTGTGCAATAGTGAGCTTTGTAGATTCTTTTTTTTTTTTTTTTTACCATCCTCCTCGTTGTGTGTGGTGGCAACATCGACGTGGATTCTCATCCGGCCTTGTTAGCCAAACTTCCAGTTGTCTTAAAACTTTAATTGCTGCACTGACTGTACATACAGGCAAGTTTGAGCCAGTAGATGTTTACTGGCAGCAATTTCCTGACATATAAATTAAAAGACACATCAGCTTTACTGGAATGCACTAAAACACTTGCAGGAGTAATTCTACTGTGTCTGACTTTTTCCACTTAGTCTCACCATTTTTTATTTTATTTTTGCAGCTTTTATTCCAAAAGTAATATTATCTATATTAGTGGTGTGAAATAAAAATGTGCTATATATATATATATATATATATATATATATATATATATATATATATATATAATTATTTCATACCGAAAACAAGGTGAAATGTTTTTACAGAAATAAGTAAGTAGTTAGAAAAGTTGAACTTGTATATTTTTGTAAGGCAGTAGCTACAGTTTCACTGTAGAAAAAGAAACGTATGCATCTGCACAGGTGATGATTTTACTATTGGGGGAAAAAACATGACAAGGAGCTGTAACACTGCTGCATATTAAATCCTAGCTCCCATATGTCTGTCTTGTGAAGCAGCCAGCAAGCTGTTTGGTGCTAACAAAGTTAACAAATTTCACTACTTCAGTAAACAATGTTTCAGTATATTTTTTATGAAGAAATATTTCTTGAGGAGTTGCTGACAGTCTGTGTCACAAACGCACAACCCACCCAGAAGAGACTTTTTAACTTTCTAGTTTAAATTTACATGCTGAATCGTGACAGTAGAAGAAATTAACCCGCTGTTTTAGCCATTTGGACCAAATACAAATGATGACAAAACTGCTTAAGCAAAAAATAAATAAATCTATGCTACCGGTAACAAATCTGTTCAGCTGGTAATGACCTGAAAAGCCAAAACATTTCTAAAGACTGCAGACATCCATGTCGGAAAACAGACATACATCATTAGCCTTATGAATGCAACCAAACAATTAAACAAAAAATAAAAAATGGTCAGATTAGATATTTTTTAGTATCTTTCATCCAACTTATTACATTCTGCAGCACTGTAAAGGCATGCTCTGTTATCTTTCCCATTTTCAAAAGTGTTGCATCATATTCACGCTCCAGGGAAACAGACGGTCATAATTAAAAGTTCCTGGACACTAAATAAAGTAAAATATATTATTAATCACACCAATAATTGTGGATTCAAAATCATATATTTAACATGGGATTTTTTTCCCCCTACGACAGACTGGCGACCTGTCCAGGGTGACCCCGCCTCTCGCCCGGAACGTTAGCT
The DNA here is from genome assembly GCF_904066995.2 of Poecilia reticulata. NCBI lineage: Eukaryota > Metazoa > Chordata > Actinopteri > Cyprinodontiformes > Poeciliidae > Poecilia > Poecilia reticulata. Next base: position 17,245,859 of record NC_088849.1, read on the forward strand.
GGAGATAGGCACCAGCAGCCCTCCCGACCCCACTAGGGGATAAGGGTGTAAGAAAATGGATGGATGGATGGGATTTCTTTCCATATGTGATAAACACATTATTAATTTAAGGGTTATATTTTTACTGGGTTTCTGCTGATGCAATAAAAACCTTTTTTTTTTTTTAAGGTTTTATCTACCACAGCTGCCACAATATGTGAAAGCTGCTGCACCTGGCTTAGGTTGGGAAGAAGATTAAAGCCTGCTGGAGTGTGTTAAGGGCGTTGTTATAAACATACTTGAGGTTTAAACGTTACAGGTGCTGCTAAATGCATTTTGCTTTGTTTTACTACAATAATTCCCCCCTCCCCCCATTAATAAAATGTTCTCAAATTAATAGTTGGGTGTTGCCTTGTGTGACATCATCCTGTTCAGCATTTTCTTATTCAGTAAATATTTAAAATGTAGTTTGTTTTTTAAAGCCAATTAGAAACCGACGGTTAAAAAAAGAATCATACAAATAAAAATCAAATGAAAAATTTAATGGAGGCAGTGCTCGTAAGCCTTTCAACATTTACAGATTAAACGTGTTGCCTTTTAACCAACTTCTCTCCTTTTGAATGACTCACATCAGAGGTAACACTTACTTCCCCTGACTCACACGGAGAGATTCTTTAAAACACTTGGAATCCACGACCTTTTACCATGTTTATCTTCTGGCAAACTAAAAGCCTATTTTTTACAAAAAAAAAAAAAGAAAAAAAAAACCGAAACCACATTCAACACTTTTGAGCTCATTAAAAAAGTTTTATGTTATATAATAAGCATTGTATGAGTCATCTGTATAAGTTTTATGGTCCATATGAAAGCACTTTGAGTTCATATGCATCTCTTTAAGGCCCTGCTTAGAAATCATGGACAACATCTTGTTTACATCTACGGCTTGTTCTCTCTGAGAGACAAACCTTCGGGTGGACAATAAAATTTTCAGGATTATACTTGCAAAAACATTCTCTTGTTTTATGAGTCTGTTCCATTTATGAAACGCTCTTAAACGACCTCTGTTATTCCAAATAAAACTACTTGTTCTGCGTTTATTAAGTTCAAAGTGTTCTGGGTGCATTTTGATTCCCGATCAGGACAGAAACCTTTTTTTTTTTTTTAATAGAGGATCAAATAACGTTTGACGTACTCACCGCTGCTCCACCACTTTTTGCCGTTTATGATGTAGGTGGTTTTGTCTCTGTGAAGTCTGCACTCCATGTTTGCTGCGTCGCTGGAAGCGACGTCAGGCTCTGGTGGTAAGAATTTAGGAGAAAATGAGTCAAGGAGACTTCCAGAGTTTTCCCGTGTCTTTGTTTTAAGCTCAGATTCCAGCATAGGCCGCAGTCGGTAAATAATATAAATAAAACAGAATGCTCAACTCCAAAATGTAAACGACTGGCCCGCAAAAGAGGGATTCATGTTCCCACGACATCCGGTGAATTAAATAACTGTTAATTTCCCTCCCGCCCCGTAAGAAAAAAACAATTGTGTTTAGAAAAACCACAGGGATGTTCACCTTCTCTGTATTCACCTCTGGCAGTGGCGTGTCGCCATTTCCAGGCAGCGTGGGAAGTACGTGGATGGGAATTACTCAGTGTTTGCTGCTGCTGGCAGGTGATGTTTTGAAACGGGAGATTCACAGTGTCTGTAGCAGCCGAGGGTAGTCTAACCTCGCTCCAGACCACAACCATTCACACGAATCCAGTGGAAAGAAGCTGAAGGATTTTGTAGCAGTAGATGAGAAGTTTCGACTTTCCAACTCTTTATGAGTTCAGCTGTGAACATTTGTGTTCACGCCTTGCCTTACAAAGAACAGGCTATTCCAATAGTGTTCAGATCCCTCAAAACCCTTTCAGATTTTTCATGGTTGAGCCACAAACTCCTTTATGTGTTATTCATGCTAACTGCAGCTATAATCCTATCAGGAACGGTGCTCTGTAAGATGTTCAAAGACTGGAAACAACCCTGTGTGCCTCAGTTTTCACGACGTTGTTTGTTCTCTAACAGACCTTGGAGGTCTGCACAGAACACCTGGATTTATGTCAAGATTAGATTATATTCAGGTGGATTTTGTTTCAAAGCATCCGAGCAAAGAGGGGTTTGCTTGGGCTTTGAGATTTTTATTTGCAAAGTCTACACTTTTTTTAATATCTTCTAATTTATTCTTCTGATGATGTATCACATAAAATCTTAATGTACATTTAAATTTATAGCTGCAAAGTGACAATAAGTGAAGTACAGTGATGCGGTGCGAATGCGTTTGCAAGAGAGAAATCAAAAGAAGAGGGGAAACAACTGAAGTGTGATCCTTCAGCATGAAGGGGAAAAACTCCCGAATCAAAACACAACGTGAAGCTCATAAACTATCTGGTTTCCATTTACAGGAACGTTTGAGAGCTTCACTGCACACACAGATTCCTCCCTCACACAAATAGGTGATTCTCTACTGTTGTGTTACATTTCAAATCTTCACGGCCAAGGAAAAAGAAGGAAGCGGCTGCTGGGACAGATCTGGAACTCTGGTTCTGTGTTTAAAGCTGTCAGAAGAGAGGCTGGGCCCGAAGACAAAGAGATAAAGTCTTCTGGGAACATCATGTCCAAGAGTTTAAAATGCAAACCAATTTCTAAATACATACATTTTACTGTCAATCCCTCTGTTCTAAAAATCTACCATGTATTGTGAATCTATTTTATGTGGATCCAGATCGATTTTGGAGGATTTTGATCTCAACAATTAGCCAGTAAAACAGGGAGCACTAAACTAAACCTCCCAGCTTCCAATAACAGAAATAAACAGTGGCTGAGTCTAAATATTCAGGCAGTGGAAACTGTTGCAGCAAAACCACATAAATCGAGGAGAAGCTTTAATGTTGATGATTAATCCCAGGAGGTTTGACCTTTGCCGTTAACAGATGTTTTGTTTTGTTTGTTTTGCTTTTTTTAACAGTGCAACAAAAAGAACGAGACACTCTAATGGAAAGTTTACTCTTCATATTTCTCGATCCAACGGAGTGACTGCATTTGCAAAAAAAAATAATATTTAGCAACCTAATCAAATTTAACTCATGACTGAATAACTTGGACTGTATGTTTTCATTTTACTTCACTTTAAAAGCATATCATTAATCAAGTCGTGAACAAATTAGAATAAATGATTTCTTAACCTCAGATTTTTTTTCCCCCACTGCATAAATGAGCTAAATTTAAAAGTGTTCCACATTTTTTATTAGGTGAAATTTTGCAATAAAAGAAAAAAATATATATATATTTCAAGGCTATTTCTTTTTTTTTTTTTTCCAGCACGGTTGCCAATAAATACTTGATCATATCGATACCTGTCATACAGAAGCAGGAGCGGATTTCTCCGCTGAGTAGAGGCTCCAGCCATTTCTTCTTCTGCTCCTCGGTGCCGAACATGTGGAGCACCTCCATGTTTCCCGTGTCTGTGGAAAAACATCATTAATGGAGTTTCTGTACAAGCTTCTTCTACACCCCCATTCTATTGGAGGAGTTCTTTAATCAGGAATATTTCTTAATGAACTAAGCCAATGGACTGAAAAAAAAAAAATACTCCTATGTCTTGGTAGGTTAGCATAACTGGGAACCTCCCAAGACATGGCTCTCCACAAAAACAAGTCAGGCCAGGGTAACATTAATGAGAGAAGCAGCCAAGAGCCCCATGGACTCTGGAGGAGATCCACAAGTCAGGTGGGAGAATCTGTAACTATTAAGAGTCGCAGTTCACAAATCTGACCTTCAGGGGAGAGTGGCAGGAAGAAGAGAGTCCCATTTGTAGTCTACTATAAGCCATGGAGGGGAAACACATGGGAAACAGGTGCTCGGGATCAGATAAGACCAAAAATGGATGTTTTGCCCTACAAAACAAAAAATGATCTATGTTGTGCAAATCACAGTGGATCTTTTTCTTGTTATGGGAGAAATAATGGGATCCCTGAGACAGGTGCTGTGGGGGTGTTAATATACAAGCTCTGGAGAAGATGAGGAAAAACTTCCATCATTGCTGAGGTAAACTCCCAGTTCCCAGCTCACATATCAAGCTTAAAGAGGAGTTGATGACACGAAAATTTTCGAGGACTCGGAACCTCCCAACACAACAGCCAGGCTTCTTCTTGCTGATTTTTTTTTCCTCAGTTCAATAATAGGAAACCTCACATCTTGGCAGAAAAGCTCCCTTAAATTAATCTAAAAAAACAGCTTAGTTCTATGGATTATGGACTTTCTGACAAAGAGGCCACAAAGGGTGCAAGTGTATAACATGTGCTATCCTGAGGTTTGACTACAATACCACAGAGAATGTAAAAAGAGTGTCACCGGGCGTGGCAGCGGCGCAGGCATAGAGCGTGAGATCCGTGTCTGGAGGGCTGCAGTCTTCGACGCGGCCGTCATGGGTTCAAGTCCAGGCCTTGACCTTTGCCACATGTCTCCCGCTCCCCCCTTCACAACCCACATTCCTGTCAATTCAGGAATGTAGGTCACAGACCAACTATGAACTCTTGCTACACCGCTGCACTTAGACTACATAAGCGCTTCACGCAGCACAGTCACCATAAATGCACTGCACTTTATACTATTTGTGCATGTTCACATACCGAGTGTATGTGAATTTTATGAACTCTTTTCTTCTTGTGCTACTCGTGTAAAAACTAATTCATTCATTCATTGCGAGTCAGACTTTTTTTGTTTGTTGAAAAAAAAAAAATCGTGTAATTTTCGTTCCACATCACAGTGGAACAAAAATTCTTTCTCTGTGCCGTCTGTCACATAAAATCCTGTAGGTGTGCTTGTGTCATAAAAAATGCGAAAAAGATTAAGCAGGTTGAGTTTTGATTTAAAATGTTGTGACAGCAGGAGAAAATTTATTTTGTATGCATATTATATATTCGTGCAACTTAAATAAATAAATGCTTGTGACATTTATGAGCCCCATATATCTCGAAAACACCTCAGGATATGACATTATTTAGTTGCTTTCATTTTTTCATTTTTTTTTTTACCTGGAGCTTGGCAGTTGAACACTTCGGGAGCGAAGAGGCAGCGGCCCGTTTCTTCCGCGATGTAGGCATAATCCAACTGAGTGAGTCCACTGACTGCCGGCAGGAACAGGTTCCACAGCCCGGCCTGCTTGGCTTTCTCCTGCACTCACAGAACAACACTTATTACAAATCTGGAATAATTCAGAATGAATGACATTAGACTGAGTCGATGGCGAAAACCACTTTGGTAATAATATCGATGAAACATCTGGTGAAAAAGGACTGAAATCCAAAGTTAAACAAAGTCTGTATATTCTTCCTGCCTACCTTTAGATCCTCTATTATTTTTGGAGAGTGCCACCTCAGAGGAGACTGGGAATGTTTAGTGTAGTATTCTGCAACTTCCTGAGGAAATAAACAATTGCATTATGAGAAAAAAATTATAATAATTCCATCCTGATTTTTTTCTCTCTCATGCAATACAAAAAGGTTAATTTGCTCAAGTCTTAAACTGTATTTTGCTGGTTTGTTTTGGTGTGCCCAGTTCTTTTACGAGAAAGCCAAGTCAGCAGAAATTCTTTGATGTTCAGTGAACAACGAGGGCTCTGTGTGCAGTAAAAAGCAAACAATCAACAGACTTATGGTTTTCTCCATTTAATTAACTAATCCACGTGGAAAAGATGAATTGGTCTGTCAAATCTTCCCACGTCAAAATGAAGCGTTTGAGCAAATAAAATGCGCCCTGTCCTCGCCGAAGCTCTTGGCACTGACCTGCTGAGCAGGAAGCACGTACTGCTGCATGAAGTCTTTAACCTGCTGGAGCACAGCCTGGCCTTTGGCAGTCTGAGGGAACAGCCTGTCTTTTGTTGGACCTGCGAGTGGGCTGGCAGGAAACAGATCGGAAACATGTGAAAGGTTGGCAGGATGCACTCGGCGCAACAGCTGAGAGCCAGGCTCCGACTCCGGCTTGCTTAAGATCGGTCCGCACGTGGATTCGATTAGTATTCTCACCTACAACAACAACAAATTCTGGTAACGAGGCTTTTGACGTCAGCCGTGGTGGGCTGTAATTATAGTGGTTTGTTCACATTAAACTCATCCATCCATTCATTATCCTACACGCTTATCCCCAGTCGGACTGCGAGGGGGTGCTGGTGTCGAACGAGAGGCGCGGCCACCCTGGACAGGTGGCCAGTCCGTCGCAGGGCTCGCATTAAATTACGACTTTTAAAAAATGTGGATTTCTGTGCATTTTTTTTTTCATTTCATGAGTGGTACTAACCTTTTGGCTAGCTGCAGCGCTGCTTTAGCCAAAGGCTCGACATTCTGGCCATACTGAGCTGCATCAGGCGCGCTGGCGTTGCCCTGCAGGTAACGAGCGTAGATCCCCTGCGATAAAACAGAAAAATTATAATTTGATGCAAAAGACTCACAACTGTCTTTACAATATAAGCCGGTGTAACTCAAGGACTGGCTTGGATGCAATATGTGGTACAATTTTATATTTCAAGTGTCACATAACCCGGCGATGCCTACGAATAACGTATTTGGCCAGGTGGGTGGATGCTAATGCTCGTTGTGTCAGACTAAAGGGGGTTAGACTAAACCCCCTATAGTCTGACACCCCAAAATAAAATCAAGTGAAAGCTACCTCACTCAAAGCTTACCAAATTACTGCATATTCCTGAGTTGCACTTTTTTCATATTTTGACCACTCCTGCGACTCACTACTATAAGTCAGAAAAAAAAATGCTTCTTTCTGAAGCATTTTTGATTGTTAAAATATAATTTCAAACTGAAGGACAAGAACCAAAGATTAAACATTACTGTCTATGAAGCCTATAGATGGGCGTATAATGACAGTGTACTGACAATCTGTGCTACCTCATCAGATTTTCCTACCATAGTGCATCTAGACAACGATGTCTCAAAAGGTTCTACCTTTTGAAACTGCTATACCTGTTGAGGCTTGTGAACCATGTAATTACTTCTCCAAGCCCTGGTAGTCGCCAAGGAGATAAATGTGAATTTCTTTGCATGCGGGCTCTTATGGTGTTATTTTAACGCTTATTGCCCCACATCCGCCTCTATGCCAGCAGACTTCCACGCCAAAGTCCACAATTTCCGGGAGTTTGTTGAAAAGTAACTGAACACAGCGTGTCACCAGATCATATCGAGAGAATAGGCAACGTTTCATTCATGCTTGACAATAAGCTATTTTGCAAAAAAAAAAAAATACAAGAATAGGCAACAATTTCAGTTTCTACTAAGACACCCCAAAAGACCTAAGCATGTTGCGGCTTTATCTACAGTGAAGTGGTACCACGAAGTATTGACTCAGCAAAGCTGAATACAAATGCATGTCACACTTTTAAGATTTTTTTTTTTCTGAGAATTTAAAAAGTCATCCATCCTTTTTCATTCTTTATTTTTCTTACACTAATAACCCACTGAAATTTGTGGCCATATAACATACACCGATGTGGTTTAGTTCTATCACAAGGGCAAGTGTGTTTGCACAGCAGGATGTGGTGGAAGACCTGAGAAATTGCAGCCGCTTTAAAGAGAGACAGAGCCAAGTAGAAGTTCAGCGGCGGCAAGGAAGCAGATGGGATCCCCCGGCACCTGCAGTAAATGGAGATCAGGTCACTAGGCGATGGGATACCTGCACAGAGAAAAGTTTATACATATATGTTTTTTTGTTGTTGTTTTTTTTAATTGTGAACAATTCGTGAATTATTATTGCATTACCTTCTACTTCTTTAAGGTTGAATATAAATCTCTTAATGTTGAGAGCCGAGGGGCAGTAGAGAGGCACGAGGAAAAAGGCCAGGTCTGCTAGAGGGCTCCCAGTGGTGGACAGCTCCCAGTCGAGCGAGGCCATCACTCGGGTCTGATCATAAAAAGGACAACCAATGAGGCAATTGCTGAAAAATGCATTCTGCGGTCATAACAACCTTTTAGGAAGTCTTGCCTCAGTTGGGTGGAATATCAAGTTGTCAAGTCGGTAGTCTCCATGGACGAGTGTGACCTCATCATCTTTATCTGGCAAGTTTCTCATCAACCAATCACAGAGCTCATTCACAGCAGGAATGTCTCTGTGGGCTGATGCGGTGTACTGCTTCGTCCAAGTAGACACCTTGGAAAATGAAGCAACATTTTTTTACATTACAAATCTGACTACATACGTACAGATGTAAGGAAGCTTACTGAGTGCAAAGTGTTTAGCTAACTTGTCTCCTGCAGTATCCCGGCCCTCTCCCGAACCCTTCGAGCTTTAGTGATGGTAAATCCAGTGAGTGCAACTTTGCCAGGTTTTCCACCGCAGCTGTATATACGGACGTTCTTTGAGCTGGACTCATTCCAGGGAGCTGAAGATCCCTGAAAATGCGGCCCTGCTCATGATAAAACATACAAAACAGATAAAAATAAACTGAATGGGTATGTTGTTGTGTAGAACATAGAGTGCATTGCAGCAAAAATATTCACACCCCTTGAACTTCTTGAACATTTCTGTCATGTTACAACCATACATTTTCATTTATTTTAGTGAATTTAAGTGTCCAACACAAAGCTGTGCATAGTTATAAAACAGAAGAAAAAATGCTTGAAAGGGACTTTGTGAAAAAGATCAAATGAATGCATATGTTGTTGTACAGTACATGCATTCAAACGCTTACCTTTACATGTTCCATCAAATAGAACTCTGTTCCTATTACTTCAGCCTCATTGCAGAACAAAAGCGGCTGAGGAACGGGAAAGCCGGCAGAGAAGAGAGCCGTCTGCACCTGGTACTCTCTGTCCACCTGCAGGATGTCCGGACACAGGTGAGCACATTTGGATTGTTCACACAATAAAAGGTGAATCTTGGGTGTTGACACACCAGATAAAGATTTTAACCAGACTAATTATTATTACAATCTTCGCCAATAAGCTGATGGCTGTCAAACAGCTGAATATCAGTCATTATATCTCATTGTTGCTTGGAGAAAATAAATTAAAAAAAAACAACAATACAAAACAATTAAGTATCATTTTGCAATGCTGTCCTGTGTAAGCACGGTCACTTCTAAATAATGTGAAAATACAGATTTTTAAAAAAAAACATATTTTGAGAATAAAGTTTTAAAATCTGTGCACAAAAGTAGAAAAACTACTATTTCACTTTTTAAAAAAAAAAAACCTCAACCAACTGTACACATAAAGCATGGCTATAATGACAATACAGCGTTAAATCGACGGAATAAAACAGATTCTCATCACTGTTCCAGTAATAATCTACAAATTAAATAGGGCTGTATTGCTGCCCTCTGCTGGAAAGAGACAAAACTGCATCCAGAAAGTTTTGTAAATGGAGTTTTTTAAAGTCTCGAAACATTGTTGCGAACGTGATTGACTACACATGAGTAAAGCTCACCTTGTGCGCCCCCGGCAGCAGCTCACCGGGGGGCTTCTTCCTGAGAACATAACTTCTTGAAGGTGCCTGAACCAGAAAGGTTGGGTTAGACTGGCCAGCGCTGCAAAGATAAAGGATATAGTTAGCATTCTTATCATTAGTGACTGAGAAAGTGAAAGCAGACTGTTGAAATGTGTTATTTTACCTGTACTGTCTCACGGTCAGAGTGTCGTTCTTAGATACCAGTGACTTCTCATACAGGTATCTTTGAAGGTTGCCAACACTGAACTTATGTTGTTCTCGCACAGATGTTAGTTGGTCTTCCATGTCTCAGGCCAAGTCTTCTGGTTTAATCAGCACTGGGTTTAATCATTAACTGACACTGGTGAGCTGAGCGGAATGCGCAAACATTTCACTGGGCTGAAGTTGGTTTCTTATTCAAAGCTTCAATTTGACTATTGGATGAAGGACTACTTCAAGGATTATGTGCCACGTTGTTTGGGATTTGTGAATAATTTACTTTATGAAAAATGAAGGCAGTTTCAGTGCTGTAGTCTTAAATGAGGATCTAAGTAGTGAAGTAGTGACTTCCAAATTTTGCTTTTTTTGTTGTTGTTGTTGTTGCTGCAGTTTTTTAATGTACAGCCCCATCTAAAATAGCTGCAACAATAGCACTGAACATTTCACTGAACATTAGTGTTTTCAATTAGAATTAGAATTTTTACAAATTATATGTTTACATTTTATATATGTAAACATATATATTCATGTATTGCATGCAGAAAGTCGTCCAGGTTAACCAGTATTAAGAACTTTGCTGTCTATAATTGCAAAAGTAATAATAATAATAATAATAATAATAATAATAATAATAATAATAATAATAATAGACATGCTAAATAAAAATAAACTTGTATTTTAATCTAATGTTATTTTATGATTATTTTATAATTTCTATTTATTAATATTAATTTTATTTTCTTATTTGACTATTGAAGAAAACTCCATTCTGGGTTTGTCCATTCTAAAAACCGAGTTTAGAGAAACCACATTAAACACATCACTTTAAAAAAATGAAGGCAGCACCACTGCCAGTTTTTTTCTTCCACAAATAATTATAGGGCTCATAATGTGAAGGAAATTCCTTATTTATTATTATTATTATTATTATTATTATTATTATTATTATTATTATTATTATTATTATTATTATTAAGTGAAAAAACAGGTTTGAAAAAAATCAGGTCAAGTGCCAAATCAGATTTGACCAGTAAGATTATAAAGCAGGGACCCCCTTGAAAATGGCTTAAAAGCAATATTTGTTTGTTTTCCTTCATCATAGATGTTTTTATTACAGAAAAATGCAGTCCAGATTTTACTGATGTAAGTATTCAGATGTCCAAAGTGCTCAAAAATACAAATAAAGTAAAAGTTTCTAATCAGATTTCAATTACAATTACAGTTGATACTAAAAAAACTGTAAAATAGCCCTTTACACAAACGAGGAGGCGGGAGCTATTAATCAGACTCCAACTTCAGTGATGCAATTTATTTTTACCTGAGAAAAAATCTAATCTACCTAATTTTCACAAATATAGCTTATAATAATGTAACTAATATATTGACTTGTACAAGCAATATTTTAATAATACTTCGGATAATTCGTCGAAAATCTCCATGGATGTCGGAACAGTTGACGGTCCGCTTTCCACACGGACGCTGTTCAACGACGCACATATCCTGACAGCTGATTCAAGAAAAGAAGACGTGTACTTCTCTCTGCTCTGTTTTGGTTTTAAGCGTGGTTTCATTCCCTCTGCTTTGGCTCATAAACCCACACTGCAGCGCCGTTCTTGAGCAGGATCAATGGCGACGGTGGAGGAGCTGAAGCTGCGGGTGAGGGAGCTGGAAAATGAACTGATTAAGTGTAAGCAGAGGCAGTGTGCAGCGGAGGATGCTCACAATAGACCCAAAATTGACAAGATGAGCGCCGAGGTAGTGGATTCCAACCCGTACAGGTGACTTTTCCAATTAAGTTTGACATTTTTTTCCCCATAGTTTTATTTATATTTGTGAAAGAGTAAAAAAGTAACGAGAGGCGACGCCTTGTGACTCACCACCTCCTTGAATGGATTCCCATAGACCACAAACTAATCTCTGCTGTTTTTTCTGTTTCAGCCGCCTTATGGCTCTAAAAAGAATGGGCATCGTGGATGATTATGAGGTAGGGTATTTCATAGAAAACGTTCTCTATGTTTGGCTGATCCTATTCCCGTTCATATGTGTTTTTGCTAAAGATAAACATGAAGAAAACAAAGGGACAGAACTGATGTTCACACGTCCACACATGCTTAACATTACATATATGTAGGATTATTATTAATGCTGTATTATCGTGCATGCTTGCATATTGTGACTGGACTGGACTGGATTTTACTTGCTTCACATTCTACCAGTTGGGTTGTTGAGCAACCACTTGGGATTCTGTTGACAGAAAATCCGGACATTTTCAGTAGCTGTAGTTGGTGTCGGAGGCGTCGGCAGCGTGACAGCTGAAATGCTCACTAGATGTGGCATTGGTAAGGTAATAAAACCTTCCCGTTTTTACGTTTGTGCTGGACACTTCTCCATCTTCCTGCCACATGTTCAACGCCTTCATGCCGTCTCACTGTTGGCCTTGCAGCTGCTGCTCTTTGACTATGACAAGGTAGAGCTGGCCAACATGAACAGACTGTTCTTCCAGCCTCACCAAGCAGGGCTGAGTAAGGTGGAGGCAGCAGAACACACACTCAGGTAAGATCTTGTCAGTGGAGGGAAACCGTCCCCCCCCATCCACAGCTTCCCTGTTTCTCCTATATTTATCAGTCTTTATTCCCCTCCCTTCACCCCCCACCCAACAGAAATATTAATCCAGATGTGGCATTTGAAACCCATAACTACAACATCACAACACTGGACAATTTCACGCATTTCATGGATCGCATCAGGTTGGTTTCCCCACTTGACAGATTTGTACGCATGAAGGCTTGTTTGTAAATATAAATCTGTTTTTTTTTTTTTTTTTTAGTCACGGCGGGTTAGAAGAAGGAAAACCAGTGGATTTGGTTCTGAGCTGTGTTGATAACTTTGAGGCCAGGATGGCCATCAATACAGTAAGCGCCTCACTGTGAGAACAAAGGGGGCCGACAGGACGATCCGTTCATATATTGTAACATCTCTGTGTTTTTATTTCAGGCCTGTAACGAGCTGGGTCAGATCTGGATGGAGTCCGGCGTGAGTGAAAACGCAGTCTCAGGACACATCCAGCTCATAATTCCTGGAGAGACCGCTTGCTTTGCTGTACGTAAGCAGGCGCAGGAGCAAAAGCTTCCGTTTGTCATTAATATTGTTCTTTTCACCAAGATTATGTGGACTTTATCCTCTTAGTGTGCCCCTCCGCTGGTGGTAGCCGCCAACATCGATGAGAAAACCCTAAAGCGGGAGGGTGTATGTGCCGCCAGCTTGCCAACAACTATGGGTGTGGTTGCAGGCCTACTGGTCCAAAATGTCCTCAAGTACGTGGCCAACTTTTCTGTCTGACATGAAACCTAAAGTGGTTTTACAAATACAAAACCTCGCAGACTTTAAGGAGAAACGTGAATGTAATGTTTCGCTCTTCAGATATCTCCTGAAGTTTGGCACGGTCAGCTACTATCTCGGATACAACGCCATGCAGGACTTTTTTCCCACCATGGCCATGAAGGCCAACCCACAGTGCAATGACCGCCACTGCAGGCGGCAACAAGAGGAATTCAAGGTTAGCACACCTGACTCACGATATTCTCAAGAACTTCTGCTTGGCGCTTTTACTGGTGCTTTGTATCGATATTCACACCACCTGAATGAAAACGTGGGGGTGTGAATTCTTCTGCTAGTTGTCTTTAACCAGTCAGCACAGTTTTCTACCTGTGTGGTGTTTTTGTCTTCAGAAAAAAGAAGCAGAGCGGCCCAAGGTGGAAGCTGTGCAGCCGGAGGAGGAAGAGATCATACATGAAGACAACGAATGGGGTCAGCAGAAGCTCTGGTGGCTCTAGTTCTAGTCCTTGCTCTTTCTAAGCTACTGACAATAAACACACCCAACTTGGTTGTGCAGGTATCGAACTGGTGTCTGAAGTGAGCGACGCCGAGTTACAGGCTGCTTCGGGGGCTGTGCCTGATCTGCCAGAGGGCATCACTGTGGCGTACACCATTCCAGCTGGGGTGAGTTACCGTTAGCTTTCCACCGGCTATAGAAACTGGTTAAATTCCTTAATGGCACAAAGGAAAGACAATTTCTGTACGTGTCAGTCTTTGCATTTACCTGTAAATAATTTTGTCGTTCATGTCCTGTTGTGTTTGTACCAGGAAAAGGTCAGTGGAGACACCGTGGAGGAGACTGAAGTGAGCTTGGCAGATTTAATGGCTCAGATGAGAAAGTTGTAGACAGTGATCTGAAGACTCTTTTCTGCAGCACATTTAAAGTTTTTCTTTTTTTTTTGTCTGTATTCATATATTTTTTTTAACATTCTCATCCCAAAGTCCAAATGTAAAAAGATAAACTGAAGGTTAAAGATATACAGTGCATGATACTGGTTGCATGCACATGAAATATCACTTGGAATGACATCAGATTCTCACAAAATGCCTAACACCCCAAATTAAAAAGCAATTGATTTTTAATCTGTTTATTACAATTTTACTTTGAATCCTTAAACTTTTCAATCATGTTTTTCTGCTACTTACTGAACGCTGTCTCAATAAAGTATTTATTAGATTCAATCTAATCTCTAAAATGTTGGTTGATTCATTTTTCAGTATATTTGTACATTGCGACATGACTAGAGTGTATACAGAAGCTGCACACGACCAAGTAAAAATGTCAGATATTTCTGATTTACAGAACAAAAACTTGATAATTTTAAAACTTTTTCATGTTTAATGTAACAGATGCCATAAACAACTCTAGTGTAAAAAATATATTTTGGTTTCAAGTTAAACATTAAAATAATAGAAAATAAACATTGTACATTTTAGTAAGACAAACCTTTGAACGTACATAATCTCAAGCGAGAAATGTAAGAGGCACAAACATGTTTAAGTATGTTTTGTTTTTTTTATTGTCATTAAATCTAACAGGTTTTTTTTTGGATAAAAATCATGACGTTGACATTTCTTACACATACTAAAATCTTGTTTTGAACTGTGCTTACTTGTTCCAAGGTTAGGTAAACATTACAAGTGCTTTAATATAATTTATAATATTTAAACAGTTGTCATTGTAAAATGCAGTTTGGATTATAAACTGACAGCTTTGAAATATGTAAACATGACAATGTAAGTGATTGAGATCTCACGATCCTGATTATTAAAGGGCAGTGAGTTTAAACTTTAAATGAGAAAAAAATCCCGTTTTACTTGGATGTTAGTGTCGTTTTCTCTTTACTATAGTAAAAATTAAAAGTGCATAAAAATTAACAATGGAAATCCATAAGAGTAATAACTGGCACATTTTCAGGGTACTTTAAGGCAAAAATAGTGATGTCTGCTGAGGTAAACTTTAAATACTAAATTTCTGAAAATACTTATTTAAAAGTTTCCGAGGGTTTCACAAACATTACGACACAAATGAGAATAGTTTTCCTTTATATTAGTGTTGTGATTCAAAATATTCAGAGAAAACTTGCCCGGATTAAAAGTGAATAAAGGTGTACGTGCTGGTTATCAATTTTTAGAAAGACTTCCATAGGATCAGGAATTTGTGATCCTATGGAAGTCTGGTTTCAAGACTTCCATAGTCTTGAAACCAGACTCTGCTCTTTGTAAGGAGAGCAGAGAAAAAATTATTTGAAATGCACTAGCAGTCTCCTGGAAAACTGAACGTTTAGGCCGTTCACAACTGCTCATGGTTGCTCTTCCTACTTTGGATTAACAATGTTAATCCAATGATTAAATGTGCACAAAGCAAATGTGAAAAAAGCCAAACAATAAACCACCTGTACCTTTATCCTGAATTTATCAGAAGTTCGTTTGGAAGAAATGCTTCAGCGTACCGTTTTTGAACACATTATCGTTCTGTGCTATGCTTTTTCCTCCACAAAGCATTCTGCTCGTGCCTTCATAAAGTATCTATCACAGTGAATGATTCCCTTTTTGATAACGATTGGGATTTTCAGTTTCAGCTGTTCTATAGCGAACCATCCTGCAGTGATAACGGTACACAGAGTCACCTCGCAGCATGCGGTTGAGGAGCAGGCGTCTTCAGACTAAAAGTGTCTCCGCTGGAGGAATGATGTGACGGAGCGTTGCCACACACCAACGACGGCTCCGCTTCTTTAATCTCCATCGCACGCTTGTAAAGTTCTGCAGCCCTCTCAAAGTCACCTTCCTCATAACTGCATTAGAAGATAAAAACAAAAGAAGTAAGAAAGAATGTAAGCAATGCAAAGTAAAAAAAAAGGATAAATAATCGTATTTTTCGTACCTTAGCACAGCGAGGTTCTTCAGGGTTTCTCCGACCCGTGGATGTGAGCGGCCCAAACTATCTTCATAGACTTTCAGTGCCCGCTCATAAAGCGGCAAGGCCTCATTGTGCTTCTTCTGTGAAAATAAAAGAAACCTGCAGGTAGCTTTGTGCCATAAAACCTAAAAACAGTAACGGCTGAAACTACAAAAATAACAAATGCACACAACTGTGAACATACACTCCTGATCAAAATGTTCAGCTTAGTTGAAAAATTACAGGAATTTCTATTTTGCACTGTTGAATCTTAAGAAGGTTCTAATAACAGGTTTAAAGTGCGAAAAGAAATGGAAATGAGACTTAAAAAAAACAAAAAAACTCTGAGTAAGCATTTTATTGCAAACAACAATTAAGCTGAAATAGCCCGTTCATCAGCTGATGATGTTGTGTATGAATATTTTTTTAACAATGTACAGTAAGTATTTGATGATGAGCCTCACCAGTTGGCAGTAGAGAACAGCGAGGTTCACCAGTGCTGTGGCCACGCTCGGGTGTTTTGGACCAAAACTTTTTTCCCTGATTTCCAGAGACAGCTCATAGAGCGGAACGGCCTTCTCCAGCTTGCCCTGCGTAGGACACATCAAACCAAATTTTAAATACCAAAAACAAAAAAGTAAAACAGTTTGAGGTCACAAGAAAAGTATCTAAACATCTGGTTTCGATTATCTCACTCTGCGTTTATAGAGCATGGCCAGGTGCTTGACGGTGTATGCCAGAGAGGGGTGGTCCGGCGACAGGGCCTTCCTGCGGATCTCCAGTGCCCTCTCGTACATGTCCTCGGCCGTTTCGTACTCCCTCCGTTCTGTGTGCAGCGCGGCCAGGTTGTTGAGAGACTGAGCGCAGTCTGGGTGATCTGGGCCGAGGACACGTTGGCGCATCTCCAGAGAGCGAGTCAGGAACACCTTGGCAGCACTGATGAGAGGTAAATGAAGAAGAATTTTATGGATATAGGTTAAAAAAAAAATGTATACTGGCAAATGTTGCTGCTTCAGACTAGAACTCCATGCTGGGTATTTATTATGCAGTGCTGATAGTGAACTGATGTAGGTCTTACTCCAGGTTGTTTTGGAGGTAGTAGAGGACACCCAGCTCATTGAGCGTCTTGGCGCAGTCTGCAGAGTCTTTCCCCAGGGTCAGCTCTTCCAGCTGGAGGGCTCTACGCCTCAACAACGTGAATCCATACTGATACAGGATTAAAAAAAATGAACACAGTAAGCTTAAGATGTTCAATTAAGTCAGTATGATACCTATTTAATTGACTAGTGGACTACATAAGGGATCATTTTTTAATAACAATAGATATCAAAGTGTTATACTGGAATTGTATGTGATAGCCCTACTTAAAGTAGTGTGAAATAGTGACGTCTTAAGGAAGGGCTACAGTCGTCCCCGAGGCTGCATCGAGTTCACCCATCTTGGAACATCTGCTGCATGTCTTCCTTCTTTCCTATCAAGTTACTGTTAGATAAAAGCAACACAAGCTTTGCTGCGCTCCTTGGTCTTCATGATTCTGTTCTCTCTCTAATGTTTTCGAATAAACCTCTGACGCATTAACTCAACATGTAGATTTACTGATATTAAAATGCACCCAGGTGGACTCTGTTAACTAATTATGTGAGGTCTGAAAGCAATAAGCTCGACTGGGCTCATTTACAGTGAAGGGTTTGAGTACCATTCCACATCAGAATTGTTTTTATTTGTGCCACCCTTAGAAAACCAATTATAACTTTCCTTCCACTTAACAATTTTGAATCACTTACTAATTAAATTAGTTTTGAAGACTGCTGTGGATTTTATTTAAGTGCGTCAGAGTAAACAGATCTATATATAAATACAAGTCAGACTTTTTGACTTCTGTGGAAAACATTTTTAAAAACATGTATCAGTTTCCTTCCTCTTCACAATTCCTCATTATTTGCTGGTCTATCACATAAAAGCCCAATAAAATATGTTGAAGTTGAGGGAACACGAGTGCTTTTGCAGTTTCTCGTATGTTTGGCATCTGTAGAATTCCCTCACCATCTGACCTTTTTGTCGCGCTGTCTTTTGCCGAATCCTTACTGACCTCTTCCTGAGTTTCTCAGCTTGTTCATACCTGATGGTTAAAGGGCAAGAAACAACAAGTCTTGAATGTAAATTAGATCATGCAATGAAAAGCTGAAAAGCCTTCATAAAAATAACCCTAAATGACCATATTAGTTTGAGAGTACACGAAAGTTACATTTACTTGTTTTGCTTCTGGTAGAGCATGGCGAGCGACTCCAGCTCCTGTGCCACAGCAACATGCTCAGCGCCGTAGGCGTTCTCGCTTATCTCGAGTGCTTGCTTGTACAGCTGTTCGGCATTCCCATACTTCTTCCACTGGACATAGACTCCTGCCAGCTGGTGCAGAGAGCGTGCGACACTGGGATGGTCAGGGTCCAGGGCTGTCTCTCTGATCTCAAGAGACCTTTGCAAAGGAGCAACAGCCTACAAAAGACAAAAAAAACAACAACAAAAAAAACATCTACGTCAGCCAGACAGAAGTGTTGATAGATTTCTAAGTATGACCAAAACAAACAAGATCTACCTGACTCGGCAGGCCCAGGTCTTTGAGAAACCGACCTAAAGTTTCGTAAAGGTTTGCAAGCTTTGTCATACTGTCCTCGCTTTCACAGCTCTTCTCGTAACGTTTTAGGGAGTCAAAGTACTCAGTTGCCATGGAGCTTTTGTCTTTGCCCACATACTGCCAATAAGCCAGCAACTCAGAGAAATGACCCCTGAGGAAGAAAAGCAAGAGGCAATACCTTAGAATGAGGAATATCGTCTCACAACTATACACGTTTTCAGTCAACACAAATATTTACCTCTTGTAAAGGTTTTGGGAGACAAAGAGGTTCAAAAGACTGAGCTGAAGTTTGGCTTTGTCCTCCTGCTGCTGGAACAGCCAGGGAAGCTCATCTGCAACTCGCCATGTGACGCAGTCCTGGCTACAAATTTGCAAAGAAGTGATTTGAGTTTCATCAAATGAAGCGTACAATACGTGATGCAGATGTCAGAGGGGTGGATGAATATTCTGCACAACCTGAGCTGCTGGTTGAAGTAATGGATTAGTTTCTCTCTGTAAGAAGCACAGCCATTTCCTCCACCTAGGAACTCCAGCCTCACAGCTTCACAAGCCTGAAAGGCAGACGGGTAATGGTAATAATAATAATAAAAAAAAAAACACATCTCTTCCACTCACAAATATTATAATGACATCTATTTTAGAAATGTGCAAATTACATTAAATCTATTAACACAGTAATGCTGGACCTTACATATATAGATTGACTGAAGTTAAACAGTCCACATCACAGAGTGGTTTTGGACAACCAGGTACAAAAGCACATTGGAAATTAGACTGTCATTAAACTGTTGATATGTTTCAGGATTTCAGTTAATAAAAATGAGTCAGGACAGTTTTTTCTTCCATTTAACTTTCCATTAATATGCTTAAATACTGTCCTCTGATAACACGTCCATAACGTAACATTTCCGTCTGGTGTTGTAAACTATTCAAACTACCGGAAAAACTGAATTTTGGATTTTTAATTAAATTGACAGAAATAAGCTCTGGAAATACGCTACTGTGTGGCATTTGAGTTTTTAAACTATACCTCTAAAATAAGTAAACTTTTTCATGGCATTCTATTTTATTGAGATGTGCTTGTTAATTGTCTGTGGAAATGTACAAAAAAAATCTTGGAATCCTGGAAGAGTTTATCTAAAAAAAATAAATAAAAAAATAGTACCACAATGGGTCAGCAGGTGTCAGCATGTCTACTTCACTGCAATTCGGTGCTAACACGGTAAACCATGAGGGTGAAGTGAATCAAATGTGATTCGCCTCCCTCTGCATGGAAATATCTGGTTTCAGAGGCAGTGATTATAGAGAAATCTGGCCTCTATGCTACTGGAAGAATCATTTTAAGCAGAAATAAATGATGCCACTACAAAGACATGGAACTGGATGAATGAACTGGATGAATCCAAATTATGTTGAGGTTCCAGCCAGAAAATGGACACCGATCTGACAAACAAGAACGTCATCATTTAGCTGCTCTTTAGTCACAGCACTTAAATATATTGCGCTTATATACATTTTGCATTTTCTTTCCCTGTGTGTTCTTGCCAGTGAGCCTGTTTACCTGCAGGTGCTGAAACCTGATGAGTCCACAGCGGAGAGTCACAATGCAGAGTCTGTTCAGGTGGTAGAGCAGAGAGGACAGAGCGGCCCACTCTAGCTCTGGGAAAAGATCTAATGCCTCCGATTCGCTCACTCCGTTGTGGCTGGAAAATACAAGGCACAGCATCTAGGAAAGAAAAAAAAATACATTATGCAAATATTTCTGCAGAGCATCAAAACGTATGCAGTCCAATGTGAGTATTTAGTGACAGCAAAGTCCAGAAACAACTTTGCTTTACCTCTTTCATCATGTGTCTCTCTTTGTCTGTGTTGAGGAACTTTAACATCATTTTAAGCGCCAGGCGGTACAGAGACAAGGTGTCCTGACACTGCAGACACTGCTCCAAGCTCTTCTCCGAGGACCAGCCAGATTGAAAACTATGAATCCAAAATATGCAGAAATATTCTTAGAAAGTTAAATGTAACATAAAATTGTCAGAGAAATAAACATAGTCTACGAAAATGTTGAAAATGTTTTCCCAGCAAGTCAGACAAAATACACTCATACACAAACACTAAAAGTAGGCAATTTAAAATTCTGACATGTTTTAAGAATTACAGTCCGGTTCACAAGCAGCTTTTAAAGAATTAAATAGGATCTAAATTGAATTGTCTGTAACTGTCAATAGGATCGAAGAACCTAAGGTCAATCTGATCTAATCGATCTAAACCCAAACATCTACAATTTTCTTTACTTTCCTATTTTTTTCTGCACATAAAGAACCAAAAAGTTGACACAACAGACCTGGTGATCATCCTTGCCAACAGTGTGACATATAACGCGTTGCACGTCGATGCAGAGCGGCAGTGCCTTTCCAGCTTTTTCTCCTACAACAAAATTACTAAATGTATAGGTTTTACAAAAACAAACATTTGTTTTCTATCTCAAACATTTCAAACGAGCAGTCTGACCTGATCCTTGGTGAGCCTGAAATCCGTGGTTTGACACTCTGCACTGACTACACTCTTGACTTCTCTGGCACTAAGTGGGTCCAAGTGAAGTGTGGGCCACAACCTAAAGAGAAAAAGTATCTTTTCTTTTTTGTTTGTTTGTTGCTGTTTTTTTTTTACAGATGCAACCAAAAAGTGCAGATTAAGAAATGCTAACGAATGCTCACCAATTTAAACATTCTTTATTATTTCTTATGAGAAGAGTGGTCAGTTATCCAGCCTGAATGATGCTAAAACCGTGTTGATGGCTACAGAAGAAGCATGCAGTTTCTCTGCAACTCAATCAGGGATATTTACCCAAATATATCTACGGGAGTGTATGCATACATCTGGGCCTGTAAGTTCAGTTTCAAACCTGTATGGATCACACTAATAAATTCAAAGTGTTTCAGTCAGAGTTGTTACCTCCACGCCTGAGGACACGTCTCCACATTGACAGACACAACCACTCTGACATTTACGGGAAGAGGGTCGATCAGCCACTTCATGTGTCTTTCTGCTTGCTGAAATGGACAAAAAATGATTCCTGAAATGTGGAGTTAAACCGTACACGCTGGGATAAAATATGTTCAGTGATGGGTTTAAATTAGAGAAGGGCTATACCTTTATTTGGTCGACGGAGTCAATGATAATGATGATGTTCCCTTGGTGCCGTGCAGATAGTCTCTCCAGCCAGCGAGGAAACTCTTCCAAAATCTTACTGGGATCCATGGATAAACCAGAAATGGACCAAAAGTGCTGCAGCAACTAAGTGACATAATATTAACAGTAAACGGATTCTCCTACTTGTCAAGCAAAACATGTTTTTGGTTGAAGCGTGTCAGTGTTAGAGACTCTTTACCTTCACTGTGAGGCGTTTGATAATGAGAACTGGCTCAGAGCTTATGGAAAGTGGGCGGCCGACAAAATGATAAAGGAACAAAGTGTTGGGGGATTGCTTCTGCTGCAGCTCAATCCTGCAGAAATGAAACAATTCATGACTAATAGGAAAAGCACACAAAGCTAAAAATAAGACTATATTTGTTAAAATTCTTGTGTAATAAAACACAAATAAATACCAAAAACTACATTTAAGAGCTAAACTGAATGAATCTTTAAGTTGGTTTAAACAGATCTTAGCCAATATAACTGCAAAATGTATTTTTTGTGCAAAAATCATCTCACCATTTGGAAAGCAAGAGAGACTTTCCTGAACCTGGACCCCCGGACACCAGCAGAGGCGGGGTGGGGGGCGGGGCAGCTATCATGTCGTTTAAACGATCTATATACTGAGAAGGGCAGCGCATGCAGCACAGAGCGGCAGATATTAATGAATAAAAAGTAAGGCATTTTGAAGGTAATGATCGCGATTAGAACAGACTATGCATGCAGGTTGTACCTTTTGGAAACCTAATTGGGAGGTGGTGCTGCTGCAAGCCTGTTGGTAGGACTCGATCTGCTCCTGTTCGTCATGCAGATCCCAAAGCACGTCTCCCAGGTCTTCCTCACGGCCCTCGTCTATGGCGGCGTCCTTGGAGTCATCGTCTCCTCCTTCAAAACCCAACAATTCCTATACAAGGAGGGTAAAACTCAGTGTTTAAAAAATCATGGAGAGGACAGCCAGTCATAAATGATTTCTGTATACACCTCCCTTCAGGTGATGAGACAACACAGACCAATGTATTTGAATAATGGTACACCTGTTTGATGACTTTCTCTAGCTGAGCATAAATCAGGCTAGCCCCTTCTTCTGCAGAGCTGCTGTGATCCACCACCTGGGGAATAGTTGAAATTAAAGATTATGAGTCTGAATTTTGTTCTATATTTAGTAATGGATAGATGATAAACATTATGATAAGCACTGAATAATATTATTGTAATATTATTAACAACTCTTGGTGAACAGCAGCAAGGTCAAAGCTGAAAGTATTACTCATACTATGTCAGATATTACAGGCTATTAAAAGCCTAAATGTAAGGTTCATACAAAGTTTTAATTTTAAAAATGTTATACCTTTCCCAGAACAAAATTTCTAGATTTTTCCAGGAGTGCAAAACATTGACCACAACTTCAGCAAATTTTGAAACAGCACAACGGTGAAAATGGTTTTCATTATTTTTTTGTAATCTTGGTAAAAATCACCCTGTTATTAAAAAGCAGTAGTGAGACAAAACATAACCACTATATGAAAACTTCTATGTATAAAGATGGAAAAGCTAAATGAGCTGAAGGAGGAGTGTTTTATTGGTTTAGAAAAAGTAGGCAGATTCCCTTCATTTTCAGCCTGTTCTAACAAACACAAGATTGTTTGTGTAACTATAAAACTTATAACAGCTTACAGTGAACTGAAATAATAATCCCAGAAACGTTTCAGATGGTCCTGGTGGAATATATCCGCTCCCTTCTATTCTGTTAATGTATAAGCTCCACACCTTGACTTTGGCACCCTTGTCTGCTGCATTAACCCTTTCCAACAGCTGCCTGATGGGTCCAGTCAAACCCCTGTCCTCTTCAGTCCTGAGGTACAGCACCAGCGGATGTCCATCTGGGTTTTTAACAAAAGCCTCCTCACAATCTTCCACCACGGAGCTGCAAAAATGAATGTTTGTCACAACATTATAAAGATCCATTACTTCTGAAGACAAAAACTTACACTTTCTGCATGTCTGACCTTAAACCAGACAAAGCTCTTCCTGTTTAGGCAAGTTATTAATACAAAAATGATTTCTGTTTGATATATGTCAAAGTACTGAGTAAAATTACTCTGGCTTGACATAATTTGGAGATTCGCAGAAAATCGCTGACTAGATCACTCCCAGTTTGTCCAATAATTTGCCCTGACTAGTCGACTTTATATGCTGTCAAAATAAAATCTGTGAATAATGAATTAAGTTTCACTTATCAGTGTTTAACTCCACCACAGTAAGGTAATTATCAAAACTGTATTTTGAAGACATTGCCTGTCACAAAACTCAAATTCAGCTGTTCTCCTTAAAAAAAAAAAAAAAAAGTTTTTGCCCCTACAGAAAAGTTTTTAATCACACACGATGTGCAGTCAATACCTTGTAACGGTGGATTTGAGAAGAAGCACACATATTGAACTCCGCTCGATCTCCTGCCTCCGCACCATAGCATATGAAGCAGCATTCTCCTCTGGGAAGTAAACGTTTAGGTAGAAATGGCCCAGACCCTCACACATTCTCCGTAACACCGCAGAGTGTTTCTGTCAATACAAAAAAAAGACATTTAAAAGAAAATTATTATTGAAAGCGCCTACCAATTCAAATAAGTGCTTAGACACACATCAGTACTTTGCGATGCGAGAACAGTACACTGGAATAAAAGTCCCAAGTTAACATTAATCATGTAGAAAGATATGCTTAATCTATTTTGTGTAAAGTTCCTGCAGAACTTTGCTTTTCCATTAACTTTACTTTTTTTTGTTTTTCCACCGTGGACACTCCTTTAGATGAAAGGCCACTATCATCATATAAACATTAAACATTAACTTTAGAAGTTGGGCCATAACTCCATCAAACTCCAACAGAAACAGCTTCCACTTGTAGGGCAACCTTTTTTTTTGTCTTTTAGACAAAAAACCTAAATTTCCCCATTCAGTTTAAAGTTAAGATTTTAGACTTGGAAAAAAGTCACAGACCCTCTTGTTCTGGGTTTCGAGGACCCTATAAGATCCTGATAATTTATTTATTTATTTGATTTAAAACATGTTCACTTTTAAAAATTACTCTGTAAATTCATTTGTGTAGTGCTTCACTCCTTTTCATTTTACACTTTGATTTAGTTAATCAGCACTGAAGCAATATTGTTTGATTTGATATTAGTTTAGAAAGCAAGCTATTCATTCCTTCAGATAGACACGGGACTGACCCAGTTATGAACATTAGTATAGATAAATGTACTTTAAATTTGCTCCAGTCATTAAACACCAAGTCAGATACATGTCTTTCAAACAGCCATGTCTATGAAGGTGAGTTATACATGCTATATAAATCTCAAAATATCCCCTAAAAACAACATTTACAGTTGCTGACTGTAAATTTCAATCAAACTGACCTTGATAAAGATCTCCATCTCTGCTTTGGTATCTTGTGTGGAGATTAGGTAGCAGCGCACGGTGTTACTCCACAAGGCCTGGGGCACGTGAGGTGACACTTGAAGTAGACTGGCCACCGCAGCATCCCAGTCATCTGAAGGAAGAAAAATACACGTGAAAATAATGCAGCCTACATGTTAGAAACTAATCAATTTTTTTAAACAAACTTTCTGTGATATATCAATGGTGTTAAAAGGAATCGCAAACTCACAATTTAGTTGCAACTATTGTGGAAAATACCAACATTATTATTTATGCTTTTATTTGATGGTTTGGGAATACAGGTTAGAAACAGATGACACATTGAGAGAAAGAACCAGTCTATTTTTAAAACTAAGACTTGAGCCTTTTGTACACTGAAAGTCTACTCAACCACAGTGACTAATTTAACTCTTCCTATCTCTACAGGATGCCTTTGCAATCATGTTCTTACCTCTGCTGACATTTGCAAAGGGTCCTTCCACATCTATTAAACTGTGTGCAAACTCCGGTCCTCTGAATGTCTGCTGCAGCTGCATCATGCTACCCATAGAAGGTTCGCTTCCCAGCACCCCACCAGACCAGTATTCACACTGAGTTCCTACAGCTGTAGAAAGACAAGACGAGAATGTGGATTTAAACCACAACTAGACGGAAAAAGAACAAAACTGGAGCTGACGTGTGTAGATATTTGCATCTCACCAGTCACAGTGGTTTGATTATCATCTGAGTCAGAGTCATTGGGGCTAAAAATGTGGATACCCTGAGTCTGCAACTGTTGCAGTTTGGCCTCCAGATCTCTCTTTGCACGCAACAGATCTTGTATCTCTTTCTCTTTCGTCTCTCGGAAAATCTAAATTTAAGCAAATACCCAGTTTAAATTACCGGTATGAATTTAAAAAAACTTGCTGCCACAAATGTATAAAAATAAAAATAGTACTTGGTGCATCTTACCTTAAACTGCCGTTTTACTTTGTCCCTGTCATGCTCAAATGTGGCAGCCCTCTCCATAGCTTGGTACTTTGTCTCAAGAGCAGCCTCTTTCTCTCTGAGAATCTTCTGGTAGGTTTTCTGAAGAGCCTGTCAAACCCCAGCAGAACAGTTTAAACACCTGCCTTCTTATAAATACAGTTATATGAACATGTATGCTGCAATAGAGATTTCTTCCTTCTTTTGCTTTTTTGTCACTATAAAATATTGCAGAGCATAAAAAAAAAATCTACGTTGATATTGAACAAAGACTTGCCTACACACAAAATGCACTTTTTTATTTAATAAAATAAATAAATGCTTTTAATTCACCCTGGTCTTATGTGAAAGGAGGTAAATAATTCTTCATCGAGGAGAAAGATGCTTGAATATTTTTTTTTAATCAAAGTGTATAGTTTACTCAGGTTGTGTCTGATGACTTAAAACATTGAAAAGCACAAACAAAACAAATATGCAAGGAGATAAATACTTTTTGACAGAACTGCATGTTGCTGACTGATTTCGATATGTAGCTCTTTATTAACCTGCAGCTCGGCTCTTAACCTCTTGTTCTCCTCGTCCAATTTGGCCTCCTTCTTTTGCATGGATGTGATCTCGTTATTTTTGCTGACGCGAAAGATTTCATACTCCTTGCGAAGTCTCTCGTACTCTGCAGCATACTCCAGGTCCACGGAGCCCGTGGATTTGAAGCTGGCCCCGATAACTCGAGGTCCACGGCGGAAGGAGCTGCGAAGGAGTCGGGCTTTGGGCTTAACTTCAACGGGTATCTCACATGCTTCCCCTCCCTCACCGCCATATCCATCCTCGATCACCTCTCCTGGATTGACCAAAGAGGATGCGGTGCCCATAATGTCGAAGATCCAAGATTTTACCTTTTTCTGAGGAACATAGCTGCTACGGAGCCGTGAAAAACAGAGCGCGGATGGACATTTTTATCTAGCGAGACTGAAACAAGAATGAGGTTATTTCCACTACATTGCCACAAAGCTACAGTTATAAAACTGAACTTGTTTACATAGTAGAGACAAGCAGCAAAATGTGACATAACACCAGCAACTAGAACTATATTTAAGTAGCTCTATACGACTAAAATACGAAAACTGAAATAACGCGACGTGGCCGTTTAACAAACTATTTGATGTTGTCACATGCTAAAAATGCAAACACTGTAACAAACCCATTTCGGTAAACATTTTTGTCTCGAAATATTATACACTGCTAGTTCGGGTCGAAAAGAAAACTTGTGAAGCTAGGGAAAAAAACAGGCACATAACGGTCCGCTCCCTTTTTCGCAGCTTCCTCCTGGCTGCCTTGGTAACAAACTCAGAATACGGAAGCCGTAAAAAACCAAACAAGGTGAAATTTGACTTTTAGTTTTGAAGGAGTTTACTAAACTGGTAGGTTGTTTATTCCAATGAACCCACCTACTTAATTATCATGTATTACAATGCTTTGGCAACATTATAAAACAATTTAAAAGTTTTTGCATTTTGTGATGTTACAAGCTTAAATGTAGTGCTGAGCCTACACGTGAAATGGAAGGAAAAAATATACTGTTTTTCCAGATACTAAAAGAATTCCTTTGGGACATTCAGTCTTCACTGAGATGCACTCTGTTAACTAATTAGGTGACTTCAGAGTGTTATTGGTGGGACTGAATTATACTTTGGTCTGTCAGAGTAAAGGTTGTTGATACTTTCATATTTTTATTTCAAAAAAAATATTGATCATGCATCATTAACTTTCCACTTCACAACTATGCACTGCTTTGTGTTGGTCTGTTATAGAAGGCCCTAATAGAACAGATCAAAGTTTGTGGCCATAACATAAAATGTGAAAAGTTTAAGGAGCAGCATAATTATCTTTGTATGGCAGGCACACTATGTTATTTTTAAATAGGCCAGAACTACTTTTAAAGCTATATTTATCAATAAGAAAAGGGAAGTTTTAGAAAAGTTTTAATTCCCCTGTGGTTTCTGCTTTAACTGTTCCAAGAAGTTTCTCTGAAGTAGAACTCTGCCTTTTTCCGTTTGATTTTTAGTGATAAAAAAAACAACAGTTTAGATATTTAACACCTGCCCCCACAAAAGGATGTTATTCTTCATAAAAACGTGGTGTTGCCCTTTCACTATTTCTCTTTCTTTTAGAGTTGGCTCTAAAATGATATGTTGTGTGCACATAAATTATCTGCAAAGTTTTTTCAAGTCTATATCTCATTCCTCACAGTAGAAGTGATGATTAAAATGTGTTAAGGTTACTGTTTTATTTGTAGAATTTAATTCAGAAAATATATTTCTAATGCAAACTGACGAATAAAAAGAAAAAACATTTTTCTAGCAATAGCCTGTAAAGTAATGATTTTGCACAGCAATATGCATTGTCACTGTTTACACTGTGAACTCTCTTCTGGATAACTTGCAAGTCGCTTTGACCTGCTAAACTGATAGTGACTCATTCTTTTCTGATGGACGTCAAATTCCTCATTGTTTTCGAAATTTTAAGTTTTCAGCATTCAGCATTTCTCTGTTTCAGCATTCAGTTTCAGCATTTCTCTGTTATGATGTTTTGGGGGGGGGGGGGGGGAATTGGCATTTGCACATTTCTTTATTCATTTGAGTGTTTTATGGGCATAGAAACAGTGAATTGACATTATTTCAAAAGTTGTGTTTTTAAATCTGGACATATTTCCATTTTTAAGACTCTGGCACACATAGCCCAGCTGTTTGCTCCATTGGGCTGTTCAACAAGTTGGAACATTAATAAATTTAAACTAAAACTTAAAACCCTACTTACAGATGTCAATCCAGAAATTATGGAAGAAAGAGTTTAAATCAAATGTTAAAAACAACCAGGTGGGTCACGTTCTGCATTTTTTTTTAGTCTCAGAACTTGGTAAGAGCTTGTACTTTCAGCTGCAACTGTCACACCTATCTGGATCTTAAATTTCCACAATAATTTATTGGCTGTGACTGTATTCTCCTTTACTTGTTTCTGAAAACGTGATATTTCTCTTCAAAGTCGACTGAGTATGTGGTTTAATTTTCATTTTTCTCTGATGGACATAGAAACATATACATAGAAACGTACTATTTTTTTTGGAAAATATTGATTTTCTAAAAGAAGTAGTGGTCAAACCTGTCAGAAATCCACAAGAGAGCATATTTGCACAAAAAAAGCATTTTAATCCAGTCTTTGTTCATAATAAAGAAAAACAGAAAGTACCTTTTCCTATAAAACAAGTTAACAAAAAATAAGTTGGTGGTTGACAAAATCTAGAACATTGAAGGGGAGAAAACCTTTTGAATGCAATCTAAAGCTAATAGAGCTTTAAGTTCCTTGGAAAAAGCATAAGTAGGTCACAGTTTCATTTTTTTTTTACACTGAGGTTCGAAGCTACACTCTGACTGTTGAATGTAAAGAGATTTATATATTTAACATCAGTCAAAAGTACCAGAAAAAAGCATATCAAACTCTTTACATTCTACTTGCTTTACAGATTTGAAAAAAAAAAAATTCTCCAAAGTTCTCTTTGATGTGTTAAATCATACTTACAAGACCTTCCAATCTGTAAAATGTCCAACAATAAGACAGTCATTCAGCAAGAATTTTACTTTGATGCTTACAGAGAAGGTCTCCGAGTTTTAAAGAACAGATGAAGAAATGTATTCCTGTAAACTCGGTTCAAAAAGAAATACATGACGGGGTCCAGTACGCCGCTGATGCAGCTCAGTGCAGATGTGATCTGATTGGCTCTTTTCAATGACAGCGACTCCAACCTTTCAGCTTTACTTTGACTGTATATCACCCTGCACACGTGATAGGGAACAAATGCAAACATGAAGTTTAGCACAACGAGTACGATCATTTTCATAGCTTTGTCTTTCACTGGACGCTCTTCTTGTTGTTTCAGGTTCCTCAGCTTTAAGAGAATCACTAGGGAGGTGATAACTATGGTGGTGAAGGGAATTAAAAAAGCAACTATGGTGGAGATCAAAGCTTTGGCTGATTTTCCTTCAAGGTACAGCATGCTGCAGTTGTTAGCCATGTTGTTTTGGTTTTTTTGCGAGAAAAGATTTGGAATCATAGCCACAATGACTATCACCCACAGTATGGTCACGCCTATATGTGCATGCAAAGGCTTCCTTACCACCTGGGACCTTAGAGGTAAAGTCACAGCTAGCAATCTGTCCAGGCTGATGAAACTCATCAGGTAGAGGCTACAGTACATGTTCACGTAAAATAGAAATCCTGACAGTCGACAGAGGATGTCTCCAAAGGGCCAGTGGCTGCCAGACAGGTGGTAAACTATACGCATAGGTAAAATAAGGACATAGCAGATGTCTGCAATAGCCAAATTTCTCAGGAAGACCTTGGAGGGTGAAGTGCTCTTCTGATGACAGAATGCCCACAATGCCAAGGAGTTCCCAGGCACAGCAATGATGAAGATCAACATGTAAAACAAGGCGAGGATAATATCCCACGGAGGTAATCTGTTGGTCTCATTCCCCATGGAAATATTTGCCTGTGTCATGGCAAGGACCAGTCTAGTGCAGGGTAAAGCATAATGTGTAGTCAGTGATTATCACTCTTAGCACATAAAGGTTTGTCTTAATAAAATTAAAGCATATTAGATGTTTATTTTAATTTTTTTTGTTGTTTTTTGTGATTATGGCTACAGATAATGAAAAAAAAAAAATCAGTTTCTCAAAAAATTAGAACATTGAAAGAGACAAATAATAAGAAAAACTTTTACTACAAAAATATTTGCTTTTTGGTTTTAATATGCTCAATGGGCTGGGTATTATGTTCTTATTCTCTGTACCCCAGGCTTTAACTTCCTTTAACTTTAAAAGTGAGAATATAAAAGTTGCCAAAAGTATTGGA
Source organism: Poecilia reticulata (assembly GCF_904066995.2). Classification (NCBI taxonomy): domain Eukaryota; kingdom Metazoa; phylum Chordata; class Actinopteri; order Cyprinodontiformes; family Poeciliidae; genus Poecilia; species Poecilia reticulata. The sequence goes on from NC_088849.1 coordinate 17,276,916, forward strand.
GACACCCTTCCAAGTTACTGAATCTGGGCGTTCCAATTATTTCTATGGTTATCTCTACAAGTATTTGTGAAAAAAAAAGGGTCACTTTCAGGAGCTTAGTAAACTCCAGCATGGTACTTGACATGCCATCTATACAGTTAGTCCATTGACAATTGTTAGCAGCATAGCAAAAAGGAAGCAATTATCAATAAAAGGAACTTGGTCACATTAATCACTGAGCATTGCTGAGAAGTCATAAGATATCTGCAGATTCAAGTCGCAAACCTCCATACTTCATGCAAGCTTCATATTAGCTGAGGAACAGTGTAGAACAGATGCTTCCAAATCTTACAACAGCAAGTGCTACACAAATGTCGACTGAAAAGTTTGGTTTAAGTCACAGCACCAATGGACTCCAAAGAAGTGGAGACAGGTTCTCTGAAATGAGGAGTCACACCTCTCTGTGTTGCAATCCAATTTACCTGATTGCACTATGTAAGCTAAGTGTATAATTTGGTGTAGGGGAGGATTATGTCTTAATAAAATTGAGACATAATCCACACTAAGACCCTTCTCATGGCTCTGATTAGTTGTTTCTAGATATCACTGGGACAAAGCAGAGGAACTCTGTATTTTCACAAATTATCTGTCTCAGAATACTGTATGTATTTTATAAAAGTTACATACTGCAGCTTTTGGTTCACACATATGTATAAAATCAAGCATCTAAACGTTTCTGGCAATAAAATGTATGAAGATAATGACAACTATCAAAAGGTCACTTGTCAAGAAAGAAGGAACTCATTGGTTTCCTGTTTATAAGCAGGATATACAATATTTATATAATGTACACCTAGAACTCTTACTTTTTTCTTTTGCCTTCCTGAGAGTTACTGTGATTAAAGGGTGATGTCACCTGTCAAGATAATTTAAATATCAAATATTTTCTAGCAGTCTAATTGCATATGACCTGGTTAAACGTGTGAAGGTTATTAATCACAAGGTATAGCCTTCATACAACTGTATAGCAGAAATAAGTACAGAAAAAGTAGCAAGTATGCAAATATTCTTTAGACTGCATTTAAAGTCTCCAGTGATCTTACCTGTAGTTGTACTTGGACCTTGTTCTAAAGTATGCTCACTAAGAGTGGAAGACGTCAGTGTGTTACTGGGAAACTGATTGTCAAGCAGAAGTGAGAAGCTACAAAAATGGTTTGTGGCGTGTTAACCATTATATTTACACACAAACAAACACACACACACACATGCACGCACACGCGCACACAGGTTTACCCACATGTACACACATTTCCATGTGACGCAGGAAGTAAGACAAAAAACATGTATAAAAAAAAACTAACAAATTCAGTGCACTAGAAGCATGCAGGTCTTTATTTGCGTTTGCTACTCCACCAAACTTTTGCCTTTAACCACATTGTTCATTTATGTCATGACTTAAAGCTTTACAAAAAAAGAGGAAGACAACCAAAATATTTACAAAATCTATTTGTGCAAACATATTTTTGTCTCTTTTACATTACTCTCCTAAAATATTTCAAAGGCATGCATACAAATAAACTTTGGTATGTTAAAAAAAACCTACTTATTTTCTTAGTAGAAGCATTTACTGGTATGTACATCTCGCTGACTTTGTTTTCAGTACAGATCACATGAACAGCAACAATACATACATGTTAGCACAACTTTTGACCACTGATGTCAGCCGTCACACCAAGAAGAGCCAAGTAAAATTTCCAAAAGTAGATGATTGTAGTTAGGCATGAAGCAAGTCAGTATACAACCACTTTGGCAAATAGGCACAATAAAACGAAAACTTGTGTTAATGATGAGAACAGCTGCTATGCTATCTGTTAAAGAAGTTGGCAGTTCATGATGGTGAAAAATAAGAAAATACTCTTGAAAACTAAGTTAATCATGAGTTTTCATCATAAATTCTGTATAAATTCATTAAAGGCTTTTACATTTTGTCTTGAATGTAAGAAATATAGAGGATTAAATATACTAGTCAATACATTTCTCTTTTTCCCAAAATTTAAAGAATTTATATATGTTGATTGCAAATTAACTATATATTCCCTATTCGTAACTACTGCAAAAAATATAGATTTTCACCACAATTAAAAACTTTCAATTCAACTACAAAATCAATCTACAGTTATGTGAAAGAGCCATTAAAAACAAAATTACAACATAAGTCATAGGGTTCACCTCTGATGCAGAATATGAATCCATACAAATGTTGTTTAAATCTAAAAGTGAACTGAAGGAAAAGGAAAAGAACTGAAAAGAAATAAACAGTGCGCAAATGCCAGTGTCAAAATATAAAGAGTGAGTGCATTACTTTAATAATACTTTCAAATGATAAAAAAAATGTTCAAATAACAGAAAAAGCAACAAAAAGTATTACATGGAATATATTCAGTTCTACCTGCTGTGCTGTAAAGCACGCTTGGCGATAATGTGGCTAAGTTGTGTCCTTAGCTGCTGTAGTTGTTGGGATGGAGGATTTGCTGCTGCTGCCGTTGTGCGATCTGTAGCTGGTGAAGCTGGGGGTGTGTATGGTGCGGATGCTCTTTCCACCTGGCCCCAACGGTGTGGGAGACAGAGGGGAGGGGGAGAAGGAGGAGGAGGAGGAGAATGAAGAGGAGGAGGAGGAGGAGGAGGAGTGCACTCGACCATTCTGAGTCTGTGAGGAGAACGAGAGAGCTTTACCTGTGTGTTGTGAAGGTGTAGGGAGTTTGAGGGATCCGTTAGACAGTGAGGGGATATGGGATGAAGGTAGGGAACTGGAACGGGGGGTGTGAGAGGACTTTGTCGCAGAAGGAGGAGCGGAAGAAGGCGGGTTAATGGGATTAGTAGCATCTGAGTTTAGCGCAGACTGGGAGCTGCCTTTAGCAGAGCTAGGATAAAAAGCAGGGATTTTAGAGACGGGTATAGTAGGGGGAGCAGTTTTATGATCCCCTCCCACTCTTTTAGCACTTCCATTAGCCTGCAAACAGATGCCAAAACAGATACTGGTTGTCAAAAAAAAGAAAACTGGTCACACAACACATGTAAAAGGCAAGGCGACGTTAAAAAAACCCCCACAAACTAAAAGTTATTCACATGGACAAATATGGCTGCACAAACAATAACATCAATAAGGCAAACTAAAAGATACCAAAAACATACAGCAAAGAAAATAAGAATTGAACACACAACCTTTTTCTCAGTCAATATATGTCTATTGGGCCTGTCGACTTGAAATGTACACCAGTTGTCAGGAACAACGCAGGCAATCAACATATGCAAAGAAATCAAAACAAGCAAGTCCATAAATAATGTTTTTTTTTTAATGTTTTTTTTTTAATACAATTGAATTACACAAGCTAGAACTATTAAACATACTAACTTAAATTAATTAAATACTTATAAAGGACTGTTGACACGGATAACTTCAAGGTGTCTTTTGCACAGAGAAACAAGATGGACGAGGTCACAAGTTCTTCTCTGCATTCTGATTACAAGTTCCTTTAAGAGATTTTCAAATGACTTTACAACACAGGACACAACAAAGTGTCTTCAGTTGCGTGTCTGCGTGAATGGATAAATGACTGTAGTGGAATTGCTTTGGGGGCCTCTGGACTTGATAAGGCGCAATACTAGTACAAAGCCTTTGAGGCTTCTTCACATGCACTGTGAAGAAGTGCACTGTAATGCAGACGGCAATAGGAGAGAGATCCCTCCTGTGTACAACAATAACCACACACAACTGTTCCTTTAAAGAAACGTTGATAGCTTGGACAGAGTTAATACAAGATTTAATTTCCTGTCGGGATTAAAAAGCATTTTTAAATTGACATTAAAATCGTAACAATGGGTTAACTATAAAGTAACTTGCTTTAATTTTCTGTATGTGTGGGTTATTTGGGTTGCTACAGACATCTGTTTTAGCTTTAATGACAACAGGGTTTAAGAAATAACTTAACTGAGAAAAATGTATGAAGTGCTTAATACTTATTTTGGATGCTGTACACAAAAGTTCAGTTTTTTTTTTTTATTATAGAAGTGAGAGACACGTTACCGAAAAAGAAACCACTGCAAAAGTTAGACAGCATGATGGCAGACAGGAGCATCTCTGTGTTAGAGGGATTGTTAGGTATTGGGAGAGGCTGCTGAATAAAATTGAGAAGGCAAAGATACTCTCAAGGAGCTAGAGTGAATAGGGAAAAAGTGTTAGAAGTTAAAGGAGTGGCAGCAGAGAGGACAAATGTGGATTTGTACTCCACTGAACAATGTCAGTAGGTTATGCCAAGGTCCTGACGGCAAGAAAATGCATCACCGTGGGGTTAAGGAAGCTGAGCAGTGATGTCGGGTTTGAGCAGAGTTGGAATATAAGAAGAGAGGAGCCAAACAACAACAAGAAAAAAAAAGTTAAACCTGTGGTTGAACATTGCCAGAAGGATATTAGGATTTGGCGACACTGTTAAGGAACTCAGCTGTGATGGAGAACTGGAGGTGTGATGACAACTCAGATGATGATAAGACAGGGATCCACTTTTCTTTGCCTTTCTCCATTTTGTTTTTGTATAACCACCAACACAGTGAAAACCATGAGCAGTGTGGACATGCAGAAGCATACAGTACAGTGATGTTATGGGGTAACAGTCAACAGTCAAACATGCCTTTGCGTCTTTGCAGATTCGAGAGAAACAAGAACAGATCCACAGTTGCCACCATTGTGGCTTTCATTTATTTATTTATTTTTTCACTTGCGAGATCTCACGGCTTTGGTAGTCTTTTTTCCCCCCTCATATATATGCTCCATGCTTTCATAAGGCATGACCTTAATTCTGCTAGTCTCCGGTAAAACCCTACAGTAAAACTACCTGTCGAAACTGCCTCTGAGCGTCCTGCAGTTTTTGCTGTTTTCCAGCTTTGTCAGTTGTAGCCGGCGACTGTCTGGACTTCGCAGACAAAGGGACCGGCATCCGACTAGTAGGGGAAGCGGCACTGGTGTTCTGCAAGGGGATCCAAACGAAAAACAAAACAAGAAATAAAACAAAAGGTAGGAAAAAAAAAACATAGACCAAAACAGGAAGTATAAGAAGTCAAAACACGGGAAAAAAGTTCAACACCTCAAAAAATCAACACCAGTAAAAGACCATGCATCCAGAAGGACCATAAACCTCAAAGGCAGTATACATAGTGCATGCAGTTGAGAATAAGGAAGTAACGACCATCGCGACAAAGTCTCTGATGATCAGTGCACCACTTGCTGAAAACCTCAGAGTTTTAGCAATGAACTGCAGGAGATAGATGGTAGTCAGGCACCCGACAAAATGCCACCCCGATCATGTCACCATGATTTTACAGTGGCAGAGAGCCACCAGGGTTGCTTTCAACATTTCTGAGCACCTGTGGAGTGGATTAATGACTTTGTAATTTCAGTGGTTAGGGTTGGAGTGAAGGTAGGTTGAAAAGTGAAATAGAAGGACCCAAACTCTCCTGGAGCAACAATAGCTAGAGAGAGACCTGTTGTATGCTGGTGGGTACACTGAGGACTGTGGTGGAGGTGCTGGAGGAAGAAGTGGCGACAACAGGGCGAGGAAGGAGCTGAGGTTTTGTCTTCTTCTGCAGCAAACTTTTACTGGATACTTTAGGCCCATGCGCTCTAGAGGTAGGGAGAGAGGAAGACCTCTTCAACCCAACCACATCAGATTCTTTCCCAGTTCTTGCCTTGGTGTCTTCGGTGCTGACTGGCTCCTCCGGGGAGCATGGTCCCATTTCATTAATAGTTGTTTCCAGCTGTTTGATGGTTTGTTCAAGACTGTCCAGAGTCTTGTAGGCATTCTTCCGAATCTCATTGGTTCTGCAAAGTGCGTCTGAGTTCTGGTCTGTTTGTGTGGTAGACACTGATCCCTTGGTGCCCTCTGCGAAGGATTTTGAGCGAGTGATCTCAAATCTCTTTGCTTCCCTCTGCTGCCGAACTGTACCATCGGATTCTTCCTCGTCTTCATACACCACCACTTGTAAGGTTTTCTTTCCAGACTTGGTGCCTGTGCGAATTGCTTGTGTCAGTGCTGCTAGCTGTTTCTTTGGGAACTTAAATTTAAACTTCTTCTTTCCATCTTGCTTGGCATCTCCATTTGTATCTGTGTTCATTCCACTGTCCATTAGTTCAGATATTGAAGATGAAGATGAGGATGATGACCCTGTGTGCTCCGCAGTACTATGTGTGGAGATGATCTTTTCACCATCAACAATTTCTGCACCGCCAGCTCTAACTTGCAACCCAGTGCTTCTTTCAGTGTCGGACTCCTCACTTTCTTCATCTATGCGCTCTTCTGCAAGCATTCTCTCCAGTTCTTCTTCACATTCAAATATGGTGGACAGTCGCTTGTAAGCTGAGCGGATATCCATTGGCTCATCAAAAATGATGATGACAGGCTTCTTGTTGAAGCCATTGTCTTGTGGCATAGTGGGATCGACTGTGGTGTTGGCTTTGTTTGATGCGCTGCCAACTGTGACCGTCTGGACACTACCCTTCTTGGCGCTGACCAGTTCTTGGTACTCGCCACAAGAAAGCGGCTGAACCTTTTTGTTAGTGATCATAAATGCAATGTCTGGTGGCGGGGGAGCTTCCTCTCCAGGTAAGTCAGGGCTAAGACTGGTTCCATCATCACCATCATCAAAACTAGCTAGAGTCAAATCACGTTTCTTACTTGCAGTCTTTCCGAGTCGCTGAACTTTAGGCACCTCTTTTACAGGATTGCTGGTTGTGGGTAATATTTGCTGAGGCTTTGGATTTTTAAATGAGGAAACATGCTCCGAGGCCTGTTTGGTTTTCTTTTCAGTGTTTGTTTTGTTGAGTTTCTTTTCCTTCTGTACTTCTGCGCTAGTTTTCAAGGATTCAGCACGCTTAACTTGCTTTTGTGGCAGTTTGAATCCATTGAGTCCAGTGGGTTTAGGTGATATCGGTGGGGGTGTAACAGGTGGAGGTGATTTTGGTTGTGGAGGCATCTGCATCTGCAGCATCTGCTGTTGCGGGCTTGGAGAATTGTCATTAGCATTGACATTTGACACCTGTGATAGAGGCTGTGAGGACTCCCTGTGTTCTGGGGTGTCTTCCAGTCCTGATGGGGGTGGTTGATCTTTAGGAATCTGGCCAGTCACATAATATATGACCTGTCAACGGGACATTTAGAATGTAGTATTACTCTCAAATCCTTAAACTCTAGAATGAATATTGAATGAATTGACAGAGTGTTAAGTACAAAAAGTTGTACATACCCCAGGGCTTTGTCTTGTAGTTGTGTTTCCATTTTCATCTGTGTCTGGATCTTTATCCTCTCGACTTGGTTCTGAGCTCTGCTAGGACAATGTGTGAGGGAATAATATTACTGTGCAACTGGTGTACCAGGTTGCAACAGATCACCTCTATATCAAAAAACAATATTATTTATCGTCCATGGGTCAGTGACAAGATATTACAATGTCTTTCTGAATTTGCTTCTTTTATAAAGAGGGGGAAGAGTACTAATTTGATTTGGTTGTCATCATGTAGATAGAAATGAACAGTCTCCTTTTTTTTAGTTTTACTATAAAGAAGAGAGAAATACTGTTAACTGTTCTTACTGTACTTCACACAATATTAGTAAAAAACAGAAGGAAAAAACAACACTGGTGAAGAGACGCTAACTTCTAGAACTTTCAAAGAGATACTTGTAAAAAAGGCAACATTTCTGTGCCCTTTGTCACCAAACAGAATAGACCTGTACACGTAGAAGGGAGTGAGTGATGACTTCTTTAAAGTCATAATGGTAAAAATTACTTTAATTACTTTTACTTTTTACCATTCCAAATTGCTGCCAACTCACAATCCTGTCTATCATGCTAATTAACTAATCAACAACAGTTTGGTCTCTCCCAGAAACTAAGTTGAGTCAGATTTTTTTTTCTCTTTCTAATACTTTGCTATCATTTTGCGTTGTCATTGGCAAAATGATTGTGATTGTGTCAGCTGTGCTCAATGTAATACAAACCGATGTTGAAAATTTATGTAATCTGTTGCTTCTAAGATTTAGTTGTTAACAATATTCTCCAAATTGAAATAAAAAATAGAGACTGTTCATTTGAAAACCAGTTGGGTATGTAACTTCTTGTAATCTGAGGTTATAGATTAATAACAAAATCCTTATTTCAGAAACGTTTTGACTTTGGAACATAAACATTTTATTGTCCAAATTTATTAATGGCACTTAGTTATAGAGTGTAACTAATGTTTTATAAGATGTTTTGATGTCATTCCAGAAACATTACCAAAGGTTGTTCAAAGTTTACAAACACATGCTTACACTCATCCTATGCCACACTAACATCTGTGTTTTACAAAAATTACTTAGATCAGATTTGTTTAAAGTGTGATCCTATAAAGTTATCATTGGTCACAGTTACCTTTCTTGTGATGCAAAGATTACATATTACCAGTAGCTATTTGGAAAAGTAAATTAATCCTATGAGTAGGAAGCCAACAAACTAATCCAAAGAGCAGTATGTCAGTCTGCCTCATCAGGTGATGATCTGATAATTTATCAGTCCTTATCACCAATCTGGAAAAGCAAACAGAAGAACTATCAAGATTTAGAAGGTCTTTTTGTCATTGAATAACATGGAAGGACTTATGTAATTTAACACTACACCATGCCTGCACCTGCTCTTTGCATATTCGTCTAATCTCTGACTCTTACTGTAAAATTTAACAAAAGAAGACGGGTTTGCAATATTTTCAGGCCTGACTAGCTCAGTGTTGGGCCATATCTAGGCCCAAGTCTACCTATAACACTTTTAGAGACATCTGTTGAATGTGGACATGTTGAATTTAGGCTTAGTGTTGCTTATGGACAAATTGCAGATTTTCTAATGCTAATGCTCAAAAAGTTTATAGCCTGTTGTGCTTATCAATAGTTACTATAAAATAGGGGGAAATACCTTGCTGGTAATAACAGCTGTGTTTTCCTTTGTATTGGCCACTCACACACTTCCTACCAAACTAGACAAACTCGTTGAGGACTTCACTGACAACACCAAATTCTTTACATTAATAAATGCAATGTTAGGCAGCATAAGTAATCAAGTAATCATATTTTGGATCTGGTGTGGGTCTAATCTATCAATTAAATTTCAAATTTTAAATTCACTCTGTCTTTATTAATGACGTATAACTCGTTTTTCCTATACTCCTATAGGAATATATGTTGCCATGGTTTCACTGATTATTTGTTCTCGGTCTGACTTGCTTGTTAGTCTTCCAGCACTCTTAGGACTTATTTAATTTGCAAAATGCTGATGGTGATATGATGTCATTCTGCTAAAGATAAACAAATAACTTCACACAATTAACTCTTTAAATATATGTTTGAATATATCCCATATTCTTCAGAAAGAGTTTTATCAGAATAATAAACAATATAGTTGCAGTTGGATTGGATAAATGTGTGAAACTTGAAAAAGCAAATTGAGGTGAAGTTGTGCAAAGAAAGGGAGATTGGGAAGTAATATCTCAGAAAATAAGTGGGGGACAGGAGCATGCAAAGTGGCCAGATTGACCTCTGGTGAACCAAGTCTGCAAAAACACATTGTGTCTACAAATGTAAGTTTTCTGAAGCGTCAATCTGTAAATTCCTTTTTTTTATACTTAATTTTTCTGTGACAAAATGTCTGTAAAAGAAAGACACAAGACAATTTAATTGCCCATAACATACAAAGTACATTACAGGTCTTTATTCGTTTGGAAGAAAAGACAAGTGATAGTTAAATCTTGAAACAGGTCATACAAAAGACACACCAGCTCAATTTTATGCAGACTTAATCCTGAAAGAAACCAAAGCTGTGGAATCCAGCAGGTTCAAACAAGGGAAGGAACCAAGCCAGCAAGGAAAGGAGTTTGGTGGAGACAGCTGCTATAGGTTTCTCTCGAGCCAAAGCGGGAGCACAGGGGTTGTAGAAGTGTTAGGAAACAACAGGCAATTAGTGCATCACACAGCTGGTGGAGGCAGGCGGTTAGTTGGGCAGCTGCACGGCGGCACATGTGTTACCTTTTTCTCTTTGTGGGGCAACAAATTCCCTGGTCTTAGTTCTTTGATTTGGGGTTCAATTCGATTGGTGGGCTCAACCAAATTTTTTATCCCTAGATCCTTAACTGTGCACTTCTGGAAAACCTGAAGGTTGGAGACAAGTCAAAGGGATATGGGGGGGATAAAGATTTTTTAGGGTGGGATAAAGACTTAAGGGACCACAGCCACAGCTGTACCAACTGTTGTCAGGTGACAAGGAGGATCCTTTGTTTTGGCACCTGTTAGCACCCAGCCGTTGCCACTTCCAATAAAATCAACGACCGCAGGAAGAAGTGATAAGCAAAAGGCACCCAGTAAGCAGAAATCAATAAACCCTGCCCATATGTTTGCCAGGACGTGTGTGAGTGTTCACATGCATCTAACCTGAAGCTCCGCCATGATCTTGTCCCCTTCATCCTCCTCTTCTCGGTTAACAGAAGCAGTGACAGGAGAGGGTGTGATGGGCTTCAGCTTGGTCTCTGGAGCAGCCTTTGTGGGCTTGAACTGAGGGGATGGAGGAGGAGCATCTTCCTCAACCTCCTGTGAAAAATCAGTGAATCAAACTACTTCACATTATGCAGCATAATTGATATAGACAATGGATGGATTGACATGCAGCAAGTATTCGCTAAGTTTTAAGCTAATAATACAAAGGAACATGACGGAAAATTGAAGAGGGCATGTTATGTACTTTTAAATGAATCAATGCAGAGTTTAAAGTGGGTTTATCACTTAAAGTGGATATATCAACATTTTGTATAGCCAGGAAACCTATAGAGCTACCGTCAGTAATTTGATATGACATTAATGTGACTGACCTGTGCTGAGATGCTTTCCTTCCGAGTATAGACCACCTCTCCAGAGCGTGTTGTAGTCATGCCTGAGTTTGAGCTGGAGAAGGTTTTTCTTGGAGGTGGCGGTGGTGGGGACTTGTTGGATTTGTCAGACCCCTGTCTGGTCAAATTGTCAGTGGCTGCTGATTTAATGGCAGTTTTTGAAGATGCTGGCTTGATAGATTTCTCCAATAAAGGCTTCGGTAGTTTATCAGACCCCTTTTTGGAGGGTTTGTCTACTAGAGACTCCTCTGCAAAACACATTATTCAAGCAAACACTGCTAAGTAAAGTGATATTATGCATAAAATGACTCAATGAAGTTGAATGTATGTTTTATTTGTACCTGGTGGTGACACAAAAGGGCTGGGAATGTCTCTATGTTCTACTATGCCAGCAGAGGGCAGTATTTGGCTTCCCTCTACCTCTAAGCTTGGAATTCCCTTCATCATGTTGGCCTGAGCCTCTTGAAGGATCTTCTCAAACTCTTTGCCATCATAATGACCCATATGCTGCCTTTTCTCTTCCCATTCCTTCTCAGCTGCCTACAAGAAAAAGACAGAAGATAAAAAGTCTCTAAACTTTTTAGAGACTGCATAAAGTGCAAGACAATTGCCAATTTCATTTCATAAAGTGCAGACTTCTAGTTATCTAACTGGCTAGCTGCTTAGATTCTAAACTTCTAGGTGACTAGACATATAAAATAAGACAGCAAGGAAAATAGACAGCTAGATAAAGCGGTCTGCAAAAGTATTACAACCTCTTAAACTTTTTTTGTACTTGTCATTTTACAAGGACAGACTGCAATGTATTTTAATGCAACTGACCAAGACAAAGAAGTGCATAATTGTTAAGTGGAAAAGAGTGATAAATTGTCTGTAGACTTTGATTCAGCTTTTCTTTTCCTACTGAACCATAATTAGTTTTAATCTCATCTCACTAGAGCTGCTTCTCCCACAAATTTGCTGTTGCTCAAAATGACAGATTGTTCCTCTTGATTTGTACTTCTACAGCTGGCACAGTTACCATTCTTGGCTGTTTTTTGTGAGGGGTGCAAAGTGGAATAAAACATGTCTAAAGTTCAGAGGAAATTAAAAAATATGACTAGGCAATTGAAAGACATTATTAACAATACCTAAACATAATTTATGAAGATGAACATATAAGAAAAAAAGGCAAACATAAAGAATTACAATTATAATAAATGCCAGTGGTTTCATCCTAACTACAGTGTCCAAATATTTTTTATCAAGCCTGGTGGGGGCGCAAGTAAAGCCTGGTTGCCTGCCAGGCTTATAATAGACCAGGGGAAACCTTGCTTACCCTGATTTAAAATATCCACAACATTATTTCTGATGTGTCTGCTGTGTTCCTTGGTTTTCCTGATACTATTTACTCATCAATATTCTCTAAGAAACATTCAAGGTCTTCAAAGAACAGCTGTATTCATAATGAAATGAAATGCACACAGCTGGACATTTGGTTGCACTACATATAGGAGTTTTTGAGTGATAGAAATGAAACCAAACCAAAGTCAAAATTGAAAATCATCAACTCTTTTTCTTCTGTTTTACAAGTATGCACTACTTGATGCTGGTCAGACATATACAATCACTATGAAATACTACTGAAGCTGCAACTACTGAAGCTGCAAGTGTGACAAAATGTGTAAAGATTCAAGGGTTGTAAACTGTAAAATATGAGCAACAGTTAAACATACCTCAATGGACATAACTCTGTTTTTGCTTTTCTCCTTGGTGTTCTGGAGCTCCTCTATTACAAGATCCTGATGAGGAGCGCTGTTGCCATTATTCACCAGATTCCCATGAATCTTCTTGAGGCGGGCAGGACTTGGTGGATCTGAGACCGACCCTTTAGGAGATTCCCCGTCTTGAGGCTTACTCGGGTTGGGACTGGGAATCTGAGTAGGGCTTGGGGTGAGGGGAGGACTGGGCTGAGCTATGAGGGCTGCAGATTGCTGGGACTGCTGCATGTGAACTGGAGAACTCTGGACATGATGGATGACCACTGGGGAGGAGGGCATCACCTCCGATCTTACGGTGGAGCTCTGTGCCTCTGGTGGAGCTGAGGAGGAGGTGAGCTGGACTGATGTTGATGGAGCTTCTACAGCAATTTCTGCAGCTGTTGTGTGGTTGACACCTACTGAGGCATTGGTGGAAATATCTACGCTTTTCTGAGACCCCTCAGTTGCATATCTGCAGAGGAAAGAAATGGTATTTGAGCTGATGTTAAAAACGCTACGAAATAAAAAATGTGTGAAGATTTTCTTTTTTTTACAGATGCAACTGGTGCAACTGGTGAGCAAAAAGCCAAGACCGAGCTTGGTATATGTGACGTATTAAAATGGAAATGAGGTGATACAATCTCCACTAAGTTAATTCGCTTATCGGTTCAGTGAAGGTGATGAAAGGAAATCTAGCTGAATCCTGGATTCACACAGAGTCACCTCTTTGATGGCACGGAGGCAGTATAATCAAACAGCACAATCTCCACACATCAGACTTCTGCAAAGAGCTCTGCTGAGGTTTTTTTTATTTAATCTTGAATTGCCCCCTCCCACACTCACAGTATACTCCAGGAGCACCTGTTCACCTCATTCCTACTTCAGCTGCATTTTCCTCCTACCTTCTCAGGCTGCTGAGAGCATCGGTCAGGCTCTTGACCCGTTTTAGCATGCTGTCGAGTTTGTGAGGCTCTTCCTTCAGAAATTTAACAGCCTCCACTTCCACTCTGAGCACAGCTCGCATTCTGGTTTGCAGGGCTGGGAACTCTCCTGAGGAAACAAACATAAGAAAAATGTAAAGATTTTTTAAAATTATTTTTTAATTGCAGGAATATTACTTGCTATGCACACAGAATATCAATGTTACAGATTCGTATGATGGTATCTGTCATGGTGATTATGTTTTCTTAACTAGGTTCCTCTTGAATCAGTTAAATTCCGTATCAATTTAATTTAACACAATTCATCTCCATTTGTTACAGTTTAGTGCAATTCACTTCAGTTCCGTTAAATTAACTTATTTATACTCAATTTAGGTTCATTTATTCAATTAAGCTTCATTCATTTTGTTCTGGTTGATTTTAGTTTAAGATAAATAAATTAAATTCTGTCCAAATCTATTCAGTTCAGTTGGATTGAACTTGATTTGCCAACTGCTGGCTCAGCTCGGTTAAATTGATTTACTTTCATTTCAGATCAGTTAAATCAGTTTGGTTGAATTCAATAAAATTAAAGGTAATTAAAGAAATTCAATCCAGCAAGCAACAAAAGGGAAGTAAACGCCTCCAACTGAAATTCAGTTGCATACAATTCAGCTCAATACTAGTAATGAATGCACATCTAAAACAGCCCTGTTTATTTCAGATGTTATCCAATCGCAAATAATGCATAGAAAGTCAGTTCATTCCATGATTGCTCATTTTAATTTATTATCATTAATATTTAGCAAAGTCTAATTTGAAAAGGTTTTCAAACAGGAGACACTAACTTACAGTTGTTAATAAGGTATTGGCAGCTACTGCCTGGGAATGTTTTAGTCCTACAATTGCTGCAAACTCACCTGACGATTAATATTTATGCTAGAATGTGGCTAAAGGGAACTGAAATGCTCTTTGTATTTTTATTTTTATCATCTTACCTTTAAGGCCAGCCAGAGACTCTCCCACCTTCCTCAGAGTTACTGCTCCCTCCTCTACATCCTTTAAGGTCACCACCCTGGTTGTTGTTGCTGAATCCGGTTGCAGCGATGCTACATATTGCTCCAGCTCACTGTAGAAACAGCAAGAAAGATAAATAATTGATTAAATAATAAAATATAAAAGATTTTTTTTTCTCCTTTCGTTTAAATAGTTCATGAATATATACACTTTTTGTGCTGTGAGTTTCGGCTGTACAGTTCAGAAAAAAAAAGAAATAAATAATAAATAGTTGTGTAGTATATACACTTAGCAAACGCCAGGGGGCATGGAGCGGTAATTTATCTCACACTAGAGTAGAGGAACAGAGGAGAGTGTAATTACATGGTTCCTAGAAAAGGAAATAGTAAATTGAGTCTATAACATGTTCAGAATATTGACAATAATCATCACCCACCATTAAAGCCAACATCCACACTATAATTATTGCTTAGACCCGACTTAACCAAGTCCAACTCCAATACCGCAAATGTTTACACACTGATTGAGGGCTTATTTGTGAGATGGCAACTCCTCACAGTGAAAATGTTTCACCAAGCCATTTCAGAAAACTCTTAAAGAAAGGCACTAAATCCAAGGGGAAAATGTGCTGAACGATAACATTGTGTGACAAGTTGGTTTGCATGAGAACTGCTAAAATGGTGTTTCATTGTGGTCACGTACCCTTGAGATACAGCCTTTTATGGAGCTCCCCAATGGGAACAGTGAGTTGAATGCAAGGCTATGCCAAGGCCAGCTGGTGAGAGGAGTCATGGAAATTGTAGCTGGGAAAACAGATTTCTCTTTTGTATCAAGGTTTTGCCACGATGTGCCTAAAAGTTTTCTCTTTCTTCTTGCTTTAACCCTTCTCCTGTAAACTGTAATTATTACACTGGCAACATTTTGAGTTATTTTTTTACAGGACCCATTGCATTATTTTTAAAACCTTTTAAGAGACAAATAAGTAAAAAGTGAGATTCTAATCTTTTCAAACTGCAGCTTCTGACTAACCCTGAAGCAAAATAGTCCTAATTGCCACACCATATTTAGAGTGACAGAAGTCACGTTTGCTAACCTACAATTGGCGTGACAACCCATCCGGTCCTTCTGCCAGGTTCTATTTTAAGAAATTATAAACTGCTATCATTGAACTTACATTGCCCTTCAAAATACTTTCTCAAGGCACTGTAAGTCCAGTGATAGAAAGTGTAGTAAATAAACAAAATATATAAGATAAATATACACCTATTGAACTTTTTCCCCAATTTTTCAAATAGCAACCAAAACCGTGAAGGGTTTTATTTAAAAATTTTTTCCTGACACATCAAAATAAAGTACTACATAAAATGTGAAGTGAAAGTTAAATTGGACATAGAAAACTGAAAAGCACAGTGTGCAAATGGGTTTAAAACCCTAAGTCAACACCTTGTAAAACCACCTTTTACAAAAAGACTAAATATTTGTCCATTTTATTGCAATAATAGCTTAAGCCCAGTCAGACTGGATGGAGAGAATATATAAACAGCATTTTTTAGCCCTGCCAATGATTCTCAATTGGATTTAGGTCTTGAATTTCACTGGGCAATACCAACTCACGGCGGGGCTTTGATCGGAACTGTTTCATTGTTTGTTTAGGGGTCTTTGTCCTGGTCAACTGAAAACCCTTGTCACAAGGCTTTTACAGCCTCTAGCAGGATTTCTCTGTGTATTTAATTACATCCAACTTCCCATTAACTTTGACTGGCTACCCTGTCCCTGCTAAAGAATAGCATCCGTACAGCATGGGGCTGGTGCCACCAAGTGTCACAATAGATGTTTTGTATTCAGGTTGGTTTGCAGCCACAGTTTTATGCATGTAGGAAAAAAGTCTAATTTTGGTTTAATTTGATCAGACTATGGTGGTCAAAATAATCGATATGATGGTATAATTAATGCTAGATAAAATAATTATCCAAAGAGGTTCATTTGAGACATTGATGTTTCAGTGGAACTCATAAATGCCGGTTAAGCTCCTGAATTTGTAGCATTGAAATGTGAAACCATCGCCATCTGTTTAAAAATTTGCGTCACGAACATGAACAGCCCAGTGATGGTGTTCTGTTGGTTAATCAAAATACACTTCCCAAATACAAAATTGTGAATCTCACAAAACTCAGTCTACTGTGGTATGAATGAATGCAGGAAAATGTTGATCAGTTTTCTACTAAATAGGGAAGCAAAAATCACAGCAGTGCAAGCTGCCCTGCTGCTGCAGTTGATCACTGAAGAAAAATATTATACAAGATTACTAAAAGACAGTAATTGTAATATATCTGCGTGGACCAGATCCATGTTAGGACTCCATGCTGCATGGAATGACTCTTTGTCCTTCTGTAGTAAAATTTCTAAGTAACACCATCAAATTGACTGGTTAATGGAATTACACACTGGCACACTAAAGATATGAAATTATGATAAAAGAAAATATTTGCACAACTGACTCAAAAGGACGTATTTTTTCCACTTTCTCTCTCTATATATGTTACCTTATAAACTGTTTTGCCAAACAGCAAAATGTCATTTTTTAAAATTATATATTTTTATAAATAAGGGCTGAATTCTCCACTACTTATTGGTTTTGCCCCAATTTAAGAAGCCCCTCCAGGGTAACCACAGGCCTTTCGGCTGCTATTCTGATTATTGCTCTGCTTGCCACATCTGTCAATTTAGGTGGATCGCCATGTCACAAGTGGACTAGTTACTACAAGGTGTTTTGGTTGCCTTGAATATTTATAAGAAAAAAAACAAAAATTTCCTTCTGCATTAAGATTATGTGACAAAAAAATTCCCAACAAATTACATTGCGATTTGTAGATGTAACATAATAAAATGTGGAAATGTTCAAAAGCAATGAATACGTTTGAAAGGCTCTGTGCTGATTAAATACAGAACTTTTTGTCCTTGCATTGCAAACGCATCCAAATAAAAAGGATTTAATTAGGGATTCCTGTTGGCATGACAAGGCAAGTGAATTAAAATAAGAGCAGGGTAGTCAGTAATTACCCTATTGTTCTTTGCAGCCTCAGAAGCGCAGGCACAGCTTGCTTGTAAAAACCTGAGCTGCAGAGGGTTTTGAGGGTGTGGTTTGTTTAAGAGGACAAGACTGAATGGCTCAGGTGAGCTGAGGAGGATGAAACCTTCTGGGGGATTTCCTACAAGTGGAGCAGCACTGACTGGAGCTGCACGGGTGTGTCTGCTCTCTGCTTGAAGACTCGTAAAAGCCTTTGATGCAGACACAACGCAACTTGTGTGTGTTTAATTTGGGCTTATTTTGAACTGCTATTTACCAAGGCACTTCTAAAAGTTTATAATGTGGTAGGGTTCTCATTGTGTTGCATCAGTTTATTTTTTTTAAACATGTTTTAGGAGCTGAAGGCAAATTTTGGTTACTGCATTTTGAACGGCTGACAGGACAGCAGCTCAGCTACTTCGGCACATTCACATTCTATCATAGATTTGTGCTTTTCCAGGTTTTCAGGGATTGGTTTGAGATTATCTTGCTGAAATTTTGATGTGACCCTTGAAAAAGATGCTGTCTGAAAGATAGTATTACCTTGCCCAGTATGCTAATGCACTTCTGTGCCATCCAAGGATGATTCAGCTTTGGCTCTGAGGATGTGCTCTTAATGACTTCCATAAAGGAATTTAAAATTAGATACACTATGCAAAAAAAAAAAAAAAAAAGCCTCCAGAAGGCAAAAGTATCTGTCGCTCTTGTTTAGCACATGATTTTAGCTGTGCACCTTAAAACATGGTAACGCAGGGGCTCAAACATTTAAAAACACAATGACACAAATATTTTTAGAGAAGATTTAAAAATAGCAAAATACAGCAGATCTAATGGGTACATAGCAGGCTGTTCTAAAACCTGGAGGGTGTTTTCCCAAAGGCTCAGTCACCTCTGGTTTTTAACCTAATCTTTGAGATTTCTAGAAGTAGCTGATTTGCTGAGCGAAGCATCCTGACTGGTTTATGAAAGTGCAGCATGTCAGTGAGATGGTGTGGTGCAAAACTACTGGGCGCATTTTACCAAGTTACAACTAAAAACTTCAATGAATTTAAATGGGATTTTATGTGAACAATATAAAGTAGGGAGAACTGTGAAGAGAAAGGAAAATGATACACGAGATTAAAGTAAAAAAATAAATAAAACCTGAAAAGCATTGTGACTTTATAGAACTATCTTTTGCTGCAATTACAAACAAGAAAAACAACAATATTCTTGCCACAGATTCTTAATTAGATTTAGATTTGGGTCATTCTGACGCATAAACCAGTTGTGTTCAAATGTGTCTCACAGTGACAGTGGGTCAAAAGCAACAAGTTAAAAGTACTTTAGGTCCTTTTTCTTACTTAAAGGAGCAAAATATATGTGTTGTGAATTATTTTCTTTATACTTGATCTGCAATATTAAACATGCAATATTTTAATGACATGAAGTAGTCTTTTTCAAAGCTGAACACGTTCTCATATAGCCAAAAAATTAAGTAAAAAAATGTGCAAATATTTTATTTGATCCATCTAATACGCCGTAAAATAACATGTAAACCTTAGCAGAAATTAAAATGTGAATTGTGTTTAATTTTCTAGCCTTACCTGAGCTGTACAAGAACACGCTCCTCCAGACCCAAGTACTTATGCCTGTCCTCCTCTACCAGAGCTCTCTGCCTCTGGACAGGGTCTTCCGCCCGCCGCATGGCCTCTGTGAGTTTAATACCAATTTCCTGCTCTGCCCGCTTCAGCTGCACCCGTAAAACCTCCTGGTTCTGGACCTGGAGGGGGATGTACACAGTAAAACAAGATATCAGAGGACTCCGGCCTGGAGCCTTAAAGATGCGAGTATGCTCAGATGTGTGTAAACAAGTTCTAGTCTGAAATTTAACCAGAACAAGTACAGATCAGGTAAAAAGGAGATGGAGTACTTGCCTGCAGCTGTCTCATCTGATGAAGTTGTATCCTGAGGTCAGAAACATTCTTTCTGAACTGCATGAGATTCACTTTGAGTGGAGATAAGTTCTTGTCTGGTGGGGCTGAATTGGTTTTAGGAGCCAAGGTAGTAGATCCACCTGCTGGGGCAAAGAAAAAAAAAGTATATACTTTATAAACATTTTCATAATTTCCGGCAAAGCTTTTAGCTTTTAAAGTGAGCACAAATGCACCAATAAACCACACAGTCGACAACGTATGGATTTTTCTTTAATATTTTCCCGGAAATAAAAGGGAAGCTGAAACCATTTAAATATGTTAGCTTGTATGAATATTATATATAATCTGTTTGACATGAAACCATATATACACCAAGTACTAGCACCCCTGCTATTAACACTTTGTGCAACCCGCTTTTCCCAGAAAGGCAACTTGGGCATTTCACACAGCTTGGACCATATAGATCACTTAGAATCCTGTATACTTTCTTATGCTCTTTTTTCTTTTTTTTAGCTCAGCTCTACAGGTTTTCTATTGGATTTATGCCTGAGGACTTTAATAGTCATTGAAGAACAGTTATTAAGTGTCTGGTAAACCATTTCTGGGTAATTTGGCCAATTGTCTTGGATCATTATCTTGTTGAGAGAGCCAGTGAGGACCCATTTTCAATTTACTAGCAGACTCTGGAATATTGGTATTAAAATGTTCTATTTTAGTTCATAATAGCATTCATTCAAAGAAGATTCCTGGGGCTTTTGGAAGAGAAACAGACCTGCAGCATGACAGATCCTCCCCTGCTTCAGGAGTTTTCCACATCTCATTCTTTATTTCACATTAGTCACACCTAGAGTATTTGTTGCTGAAAAGCTGTGTCTCCTCTGCCCCAAGCACGTGGTTCCAAGTTAAGTCCCGTCAGGGTTTGGCAAAATTCACAGTTGTTGAACAGAAGGTTTTAGATGGCAATTTAGAATATATATATATATATATATATATATATATATATATATATATATATATATATATATATATATATATATATATATATAATATGTTGTGTTTTCTGCTGTTAAGTGTCTGCTGAATAAATCAGATTGTTAATCTAAATATTGCACAAATAAAATTCTAAATTTAACAAAATAACCCACAGCTGGGCATAACTGTAGTCAATAGACGGTGGCAATATGTTGCTAATATGATAATTTGTATGTATGGAATTGCATCAAAATGTATGCCACTTTATTATTCTTTTGGCTATCATTTTATTAGGGGTAAGGTACTTTGAAGAGCTGCAAATGACCTACAGAGAATCAAGACTACTGACTCAAGACTGAACAGCCAAGTATGTGTTGAATCATCCTTCCAAATTTGGTTGCATTGCAAATGGAAATTGCTCATTTAATAGGAAATCAGAGTAATCATCACTTGAAAACCTTTATATCAAAGTTAGCTATTTTGCATACTCAATCTATTAACTTCAGAAACCTGTCATCAGGAGAAACAGACCGTGAGGCTGTAAAAAAAAGAAACAGTAATCTGCATAATCCTTAACATTTTTCACGTGTCCACCTGATAGATGCCATGACCTGAAATACAAGTTACAATTCAAACTGTTGCTTTTGTTTGGCTCCGAGAAATAACTCGCATCTAAAAAGGACACATTCAGTACTGTGTTTTATTCTCGGCGTGTTGTTATGTTTATTCAAAAAAAACAAACTGATACTATTTCAGATGCTTTTTTTTAAAAACTGCGACAAACAGTCACAGGAAAGTTTTTGTCTTCTGATAAACTTTTCAAGCACACAAACAGTGCCATGTTTTCCTCTGCCACTGGCGGTGGCATTTGTGAATCTTTCTTTCAACCCAGATCAGGTGGCAGGGGGGCTGCAGAGCATAGATTGGATCACTGAATCATCTTGGCAGGCTTAGAAACTAACAGCATCTTGTTTTAAGAAGAGCTTTGAGGGGTTGGAGTGAGCTCTGCTGTCTCTTGCCTCTTACTTCATATTAAACTGGATGTATTGTGAGGAAATATAAGCTGATGACAAGCAAAAGAAGCCTGACTTTGTGTTTCTTTTTCACTCCCACCACACTCTACTCATTGCAGCCTGTTGACAGATGCCAATGTGTGGTCTTGTCTGCACAAGATATTTTGGCATTAAAAGATAGAACAGATTTAGAAAAAAAGAAGTTTAAGGGGCATTACAGTAATACTAACCTGAACTAGGTGCGCTGTGAGCTGGAGATGAAGTATTTGGTGTTCTCTCGCTGCAGGCAGAAAAATAACCCATTAGAGCAGGATTTTGACACACACACACACACAAAAAAACTATTGAAAAAAAGTTTACAGGGTAAATATTAGTAATGATGAAGACATTAACAAAGTATGAGAAGTTAAACCAGAGGTAAAGGTGGTGTTAATGATGTTAAGCTTAATGACATTCATAGAAACGTGTAAAATGACTGCATTCACATAGACTGCACTCTAATTTTAAAGTACACATTAAAACAGAGGATCATAATGCAAAGAGTCTAAAATACAGCCAAAACCATAAACAAAGTCAATACATAGAGAACAACTTTCAAATCAGTCGAGTCACTTTCACTTTTGATTATTTCCTCAGATCATTGATCCTTCCTTTCCTTTATTGAACCACTAATCATTTTTACTTTCTCTCGGATCTCACTCTCTTCTATAAGAGGCTTGCTTACCTTTGAGACTCCTTGTTGCCACTAGAGTTTGGAGCCTTTAAAAGTACATGATGAACAAGACCAGTCAAGCTGGTAATCTGTTGCTCCATAACCTTCATTCGCTCTCTGCAGAAACATTAGAAAATGCTGCTGATGTTAAATCTTGCGCTAACACATTACGAACGCTCTTAACCCTTGTGTCTAGAAATGGAGTCCAACCGACCCCACACACGTAAAACTTGTATCATTTGCCACAGTCCTCTACGTTTGCCTCAGTCCTCGCACGCACAAGGGTTAACACAACAGTTTGTTGGGTTTTATTGCTTACTGAACATTGATTGTTTTTTAAATTAAATTGACTTGCGAATAACCGGGAGTAAATATTACTGCTTATGTCTTCTGTTTTTGGTGAGTCAGTAAAAAAATTAAATAAAATAAAGAAAGTGAAATACTAGCAACATAGTGGAAATTCTTTCTTTATTATTTTTAGACTCAAGTAGACTGTGTGTCTTTGTGTTGCCCTATGACTAGCTGACACTCTCCCCACGGTGAACTCACACCTCTGACAAAGCAACTGCTGGGATAGGATCCAACCCTCATCTATAACCCTAAACAGGTAAATAACAAACAAAAGGATGGAATTATAAATAATATTTTGCAATAAATAATAATTTAATATGTGAAAGCAATCCCTAATCCTTAATACACTTTAAAAAATCACTTGCAAAGTCACAAACATTTGATTGAAACATCTGATTGTAGCTTGTAGCTGACATGATATCATAAAATATTCCAGATTTTGTTTTACAATCTTTCTTTTAGTGATGGTGTATATTTTTCTATAAAAACAAAAAAATACAGTATTTATACACATACACATTTTGCATTTAATAAGTGTTATTAAATCCAAATCAACTTAATAAGTAAGAACACTACTTTTCATTTACGACACCAAAACATAGTTAGCATCCCGCCCCCCCCCCAAAAAAAAGATTAATAGACAGGGTAAAAACAGTATCTGTTTTACTCTCTTTAAACAAAACGACTGTGGTAGCCATCAAAAACAGAATAAAAATGAAAACTGAAAATAATAACACCAGAAGAAGGAACACAAAAGTATACAATGAGATTGTTTGTGCTTGGAAAAGTGAGCAACTTTATCTTCTGCTCTGAGTGTTTATCTTAAGAAGAATGTGAGGCAAGTTAAGGACAAAAGGTCAACTGTGGTTGTGGCTACTTTGGAAAATAGATGGACACACAGTCAAGTCCTAATTACAGCCTCACGCAGAATATCGCACACGAATAAACATGAAGGCAGCTCAACAAAGTTTGTTTTAAAGGTTAACTTTAGTTCTTTCCAACCAAATTCCTCTGCTCATTTTAAATATTTATAGAGCATTCCTAATGAAAGTTTTAAAGTCTCCCAGGTGGTCATCTCTGATCTTTGTTTGGCTGACAGAGCGAGTAAAGCCAGGTCAATATTTTTCTGGATTTTCCAGATGCATAAAGTTCTTGCAGACACCATGGAAGAGAAGCCTCTAGAACTTTCATCTGTACATACAGCAATAAAGATCCAACCCAGGTACTAGAATAACTTTGCAGACCTAGCCGAATGATTGTTGATGAGAGTATGTTCACACGGGATATATTTGTAATTTGAGAGACTGTCTAGTTTCATCGTTAGCACTGGGCACATTAACTCCAGAATTGGTGCCGATGGTAAAAAACTGTAAAGTTTTGAACTGATGTTGGTATACACAAATGAATTAGTCTGCATGACCTAATTTTTAGACCTTAAAGAACAGTGAGAACACAGGTTATATTTGGCTTTAGTTGTGGGTGATGAATTAGAGACATGGCCAGTCACAGGAGCTCAGTAGCTTATGGTGAAAGTAAAACTGTGATGCAGAATTAGTACATGCTCTCATGCTATGCTTTAATCCTAATACAAACAATCCCATGCCAAATGACTACAACATCCAGCATTCAGTTGCTTACCGTGTCTCCTGGTCATTTGGAGCTGGAGTGGGTCCTTGAGGGTGACCCTGAGGGTCTGGGACCACAGGAGATCCCATGCTGTTCCTGGGCTTGGCCCCTGCAACTTCTTCCTTCCTGAAGGACTGGCGCACTGGTGAGCCTCTCTCCAGGGAAACACCATGAGGCGGGACAGCATGAGGTGGAACACCATGAGGTGGTACACCATGAGGGGGCATGCCGTGGACATCAATCATCCGTACCTCAGTCATCCTGTGAGGGGACGGAGGAGGAGTCTTGGAACCCAAAGTAGGCAACTGACTGTTTCGAGACTTCTGCCTATACAAAGGAGAGTGATCCACAGAGTCTGTTGGACTGGGCCCACCAAAAGAGCTTGTAGAGCGGATGGAGGCACGGTGAAATCCCCCCATGCCATGTTCTGGACCATCAAGTCCAGGGCTGCTGTGCTGCCCAGGACCTGCAGTCATGGTGATTCGTCCCTCTTGGAGCAGATATGGATCTGCATACAACCCCTCATTCCCTCTGGTTAGAGTGTGGCTTTTCCCACCCAAGTCTTGATCTGGCTTCACATCCCGTCTCTCCAGTATAGCGCTGGGACAAGGAGAGACGGACCGGGTTGAAGGATTGACATTAGACATCCGGTCCCTTGGGATAGTGGCGTTTCCAGGGACAGAGTTCTGACGTGGGCCAAATGGGATTCGGGAGGGGGATGGTGGCATGGAGTGGGGAGTAGGTGGGAGTGCTCCCTGCAGGGGATGGTGTGATGGAGGACCCATAGGTGGATGTCTTAGAGGGTGCTGACCATCACGAGTGACATGTGCCATCTCGCTGTGCATCTGGAAAAATCCCAAAACATTATTATTGTTTCATGTAAAAGACTCTTTACAGAACCTGTCGAATACAGCGATTCTGTTTCATATCTGGAGAGTAAGAAATTAAGCCAATAAGAGCAAACAAAGGTGGTATAAATGTTAATCTTTGGATGGACATTTATTAGCAACTAGTAAAAAAGGTGAATAAGATATGGGTTTTATTTGTTCAGCTATTATTGATAGTAGATTGCAATGCAAAACTACTTTTCTGCATTTCCTTGTTTTAATGTCTAGAAAGACAATAGTATTACTAGCCTAGCCCTTTATCTTTGCCCAATAGTCTTTCAAGCTTAGCCTAGCCTATGTGTTTTTATTTGTCATTTACTATTTCCTTAGACTCAGTCTTTCCATTGAGTGCCTTTACTGTTTATTTAGTATTTATTAAATATATTAAAAGCTGTTTAATCATATTTTTCTGGTGTATTTGACAGCAAAGCCTTATGCACTATAGGCTAAACTAATGTGTCCAAATACACCAATGTCAGACCCTCTTAACAGATGTGCAAGCTTAAAACAGCATTTTTGTACAAAGCTGTACAAAGTATTTAATAGCCACTGAAAATCTGAAAGATAGTCTGCTGACTGTTACAATTATATGTAAAAAAAACTTTGTCAAATTCAAACAAAGAAACTGACAACCCACCGTGTTTAGTAAACAATAAGCCAAGATGCTAAAGGTTTGTACAGAGGTGCTTCTTTGTATTTCTTTATTTGAATATTTGAAAAGACAGTTATATATATCTTAGCCTAGACTTTTGTCTTCATCTTTTCATCTTTGGCTGCTTGCTTAGCCTAGCCAAGTGTGGGCCTTTGTCCTTGACTACTACCCAAGCGTAGATGTTTGTTTCTGCCTTCGACCACTGTCTGGGTACTTTCTGACATTTTTACTGCTAAAGCTTTTGTGTTCATTATTTTTTATGCATATAGGTACTGATAATTACCTATAGCTTTAAGGGAACTCACTTTGCTAGAGATAAAATTGTGGTTTTCTTAAAAATGAACCCCCGGGGCTAGTCTGCGGTTGGTAAATTTACAACAAGATCTGTCAAACAATGTCTGTTTAACCAGTCAGCTAATCATTGTGATTTATCTTTAGCCCAACTACCTTAAAGAAACATTAATGGGTTATGTAGTAAAAATGACACCAGATTCCTATAATTACTTTTGAGGAAATTACCTTTGAGGTTTGGTTAGCAAAACTAATAATTGGAATCAAGATGAACATCTGGGTTTTGTAGTAGACCACGAGATGTGATCTAATCAACAATCTAAAAAAACAGTTTGAACACAATATCCCTTTGTTTAGCTGGGCACAATGTGTGGATTACTCCCACTAATGTGAATAAATGTATTCACTACAATGAGAATTTGTTTACGTGAGTTCTGGAGTGCATATTTTGTTTCAATCAAGAAAAGTTGAAAAGTTCAACCTTTTAGCCACTTTAGCTCACAACCTGCAGCTGCAAATATATACCTTAGTACATACTGAACAAAAAAGTAACAACGTTCTCTGTATTACTAGATTGAGATAATTAGTTTTTGACAAGAAGTAATTAACCAGCAAGACTAATATCGAGTGCACAGACAGTAATAAAACCTCAAGATTTGCGATATGCTTTGTATGATAACACTGCGAAGGAAGCTGTCGCATGCAGATCTGGATCCACTCCATTTTCCTTCCTGTCAAACAAACAAGCTATTGTTTCATCAAGGCATGACTCAGAGGTTACACCTAGAAGCCAAGATGTGTCAAAAGCCCTGGTGGAAGTTCTCAAACACTTCAGGGACAGTTTTTCATTGAGCACCTTTTTGTGCAGTGTTGTTTTTGTCTGTTTTATTCAAACACGCCGAGACAGATCATCGTAGGGAAGAAAACAATGACGTGGGTGTGACTCTTGCGTGTGCAAAAGTGAGTGTGCTTCGTGAACTTGAGGAAAACAACTCCTGAAAGTGTACTGTAACAAAGAGTTCATGCTTGGCTGTGACAACAAATGAAAAGAAAAACATACTTTCAGAGAAAGTTCGCACAGCCTGCATAAAGTATCATGAGGGTGATATATCACAGATCTGCAGACCACATTAAAACCCAAACAACCTCTTAGACTGAAAGTTTACACCTTGATAAAGAAAAATATCTTGACTTTCTCTAAATGTTGGTACACAGATGCAAAAACTAATTCCTATTCTAACAGAGTCTTAATCGGAAAGGATTAAGCCATTCTTGGGCAATCCCAAGCAGACGCTAGAGCCCTAAACTACCAAACAAAACATCTAAAAATAGCCCTAAAATACACAATTTTTGTTGTAAAATAAGGATGAGTTTCTGCTTTGAGATAAAATTAAAAAACAAGGCAGCGACTTGAAAAATAAGCACACGGGCAAACAGATTAGACTGATGCGAGGGGTCCTGTTGAAAACAGCTAACTCCAACACCCAGACTTATTTTTCCACTGTGGTCTTAAGCCTCTGGTAGCGCGGGTTGCCTATTTGGTTTGTGTACACAGAGCTGCTTCAGTCTCTTGCCGTGTCAGCATTGGATAAGGTTTCTACACTGATTCACAAACTGCAGAGAGTCACAGGACGCCAAGCTAAACAGATAAAGAGCTGAGCTGTGGTGGAAAAGCAGTAGAGTGTAAACATTTAGAGAAGCTTCACTGGATGGGTGCACTGTGTGTAAATGTGTAAATAACTAATGATGTTAGAAGGTGATTAGAGTTTGGAAATAATGTTACATAATGCGAGTCATTTATCATTTCAATATTATCATTGAAAACAGAAGTTGGGCAATAATGAACGTTCTGTTTACAAAGCGTATTTTTTCAGTGTACATAACAAAACTCTCTGACATAGGCTACTGGTGACAACAGAAGTCTGTAAAATCTTGTTTGTTTTGTAAACTGCTTAGTAGTAGGTGATCTAAATAAGTATTAGCATCTTAAAATATTTGGTTTTTCGTCTTCAAATAGTATTACTAAATTTCCCCTATTGCTAGGCAGTTTGCACCAGTGATTATGAAGCATTATATTGCTATTTCACCAGCAACAAAACAAAGTTGATACCCAAGTAATGCTCTGCAAGTGCTTCACAGGCTTAAGTTAAATTGACATTAAGTAACAACACAAGTTGTTGTGGTTGTAGAAGTAATTGGGTAGACAGATCTGATGGCATTTAGTTGGTACTAAAGCCCCAACAATAACCAATGGGCAATAAGCAGAGCGGCACAGGGCAGTGCAACAGTATATTTGCAAAGACTTGATCTACTCTTGATCTTCATAAGAATTGGATTTGCGCCTGTAATATTATAAATTGGCACCAATACAAGGACCAATCATTTCATAGTTTTTCTGTAGCATTTCCACATCATTTGTCATTTCAAATCTTAACAGAAACATTTATTGGTCCCACAATAAATTTTTTATTGTGGTTTTGTTTTAGTGTTCAAACTTGCAACAATGACGTTATTGAGAAAGAGCAACATTGGTTTGGATTAATGGGTAAAATGTCAACAGAGTAATTCCTTTGGTTATACTTCATCTCTAGTACCACACAGCCTTACGCAACCCTCAAAGTTTATGTCAACTGCTGGTTTGTTAAACAATGACAGAACTATTGAGGACAACAACACTCTTCTGCAATGCTGCCTCTGTGCTAGAAACTGCACAAAGTTTGACATAATTTAATTCCTTAACAAATTTAAGTATTTCTTTTTCTTATTTCTTTTTTTTTTATTTCTGCATTTAATAAGTATTTTCTATGGTGTGTTTTACTATCTTGTAGGTACTGATAAAAAATTGTCAATGCAACTTGTATTTATTAATTCATACATTTAATATTTTTTATATTTTTACTTAAAACTTATACTACCAACTAAATTCAGATCTACAAAACCAACACTGTCCCATACATAGTTTGCTATCAATCTTATTTTTTTTCACAAATTTCTGTAAAACAGTATGATACACAAGGCCTGGTTTGTGGCAACAAGTTTATGGATAATGCTAAAGAAATATTGCCAGTGAAACAACAGCAAATCTGTTGAAGGCAGGAAATAACAAGATAAAGAGATAAAGAGCCATAAGGATTACAGAGGGACAGATTGACGAGGAACATTTGAGGAAATAGGTTTTTGGGCTTAGGTTTTGCAAAATCAGCAGGAAATAAACAGCAGAATTAGAAACCGAGAAAGAGATTAAGGCTTACATTGGGATAAGAAATGAGTACGGGAAATAGTCCGAGGAAAGGAGTTGGATTGTCCCCTAAAAAGTTTCACTAGAGCGTATAAGGCAAGGTCTCTGGGAGAACAAAAAGAACCCCCCCGTAGACAGATTAACAAGAGCCAGGGGGACATTCCTTCCCTCAACTGCAAACAGGATGTGAGTTTAAGAACTAGAGGGAAAGCCTGCTTTTTTTTATTGCACCAGATCTATTCATCTCCCCTGAGCTGCTGGGACAAAAGAGACGTACTCACCCTGGCATCGCCGTTGGCAGGCCGAGGTCCATGACTGAAAGCCTGAGCTGGATCCTTGTGGTACACCTTGAGGCAAGAGTGATCTGTGATGTTCCTGTAAGGGAAGGAGGTGTTGGTTGGTAGGAAGGCGGCCCAGATATCCCCGTCGGAGTGCGGCCGGTCTTGCCTCAACCTAGATCTCTTTAAGTGCTCAGCCAACGGCACATACTCTGACAGAGGGTTTGACAGTCCTTCGTCAAGTGACATTTTCTCTAACAAAAATATCCACTAATAGTTTTCTGAGATGTGTCAAGCGGACCTGTTATTTCCTTTGTGCTGATCTCATTCTAAGTGTGTTGTACCTTGTACCAACCTTAAGGCATCACGAGACAATTTTTTACAACCTTGATAAAGGATTAGTCACAAAGTACACACTTCACTTGAGCGGGATCTCGGCGGAGGCAGAGGGCAAAGTTTATTATGTCTCGGCGCATTTGGTTTCTGCTTTTATCTCTGCACAGAGAATCTCCAGCATTTTGATGTACTTTTCTAGTTAATGCCAAGAATCCACAAGAAGAAATAAAACATGTTCTTAGATACAATCTGTATCGCTGTGCGCATAAATGGAATACCACACAACACCATACTTTTGAAGTTTTTTTCCCCAAAGCATAAACAAACCGAAAGTTTTGCAAAACTTTTGCATAAGAGAGGACAGAAGACAAAAACATTTCCAAAAAGTCTTCCGCTGTTTGTTCGAGACATTTTGCCACACAGCTCCACATTCAAAATAACTTTCTTTTTTTTTTAAACATGGATGGGAAAAGGAAGCAAACTTTCCTGCCTTTAGACATTTCCTGTTCAAAGGAAGCTAGGAACAAAAGGGCCAGATATCAGACTAGTTTGGCTGGAAGATTTGTCACTGAAGCGATAGATTTCCTTAGGATAGTTCTGGGTGAATTTCCTAATGAGACAGAGCTTTCAATGCACCAATAAAAATGTTAACTTAGTTTATACTGATCCTTCCTGTTTTTTTTGTTGTTTTTTTTATTTGTATCTCTGACTTGTCAGAAAATTACTGTATTTGAAAATCAGAGATTGGATATTTTCAGATGTTTAATGCAACAAGTGAGAACCCAACTGTTTCAGCTGTCAGTAAATTGAATTGTAATGTTCTAACTCACAAATCGTGAGCTAGAACATTAGTATGGCTTAAATACTTTTCGAGCAGATATAAAAAATACCCTGATATATACGTTTGCCTTTTGACAGCTTGACGTCTCGTGGACACTGAGCATATCACTAATTGCTAGAGACTCTGATTTTATTATTAGTCACTGATTCTACAGCAATGTGTAAAAAAGCTAACTATTGAATTATTAACTGGATCACAGCAGAAATAAACCAATTAAATGATTTCCAAAGGGCAAAAAGTCAAAAATGTTGAAACGGTTTAGCTTCTGAGTTTTAAACTACTAATGTTCTAACTTCCTGCAGCAGCTAGCTGTGCTGAAATGCTAACACTAGCTTATTACGTGACACAACATTTTGCTAAAACTGACAGCATATCACTAATTGCTTGAGGACCTTGTGTTAGGATGGATATTTTCATTTAATTTCAAGTAATGTTTTCCTTGATTTTACATACAAACATAACTTCTTACCTGACATCAGTGAGTTCGTAGTACATGTTCCTCATGTCGTCTTTGACGTAGACGGCAACACTGGGTGACTCCAACATCTTCATGTTGAGCTGCTGCGGGAAGGCACTGACGAACAGAGCTCTGATTGTATCGATGCTGGTGATCTCATTCGGCATGCGTATCTGTTTGGTCTCATCGCCGTACTGCAGGTAGAGTACACCTAGGGACAGAAGAGCAATGAAATTAGAATGAAATTAAGATCTCAAAAACAGATGTGGTTTCCAAGTATGAGAATGCATAATCTAATGTATTCCCTACAACAGGAAACCCACAACTTTTAATTTGGTTTGGTTTGTGGAAGTAATCCATTTATGAAGCTACAAAACTATAAAAACTGTCCAGTTAGGAAGCAGTAGAATGTCTTTACTGATGGTGGTAACTTAATGACTGTACACCAAGACTGAAAAGCTGTGATATAATCGCTCTGTCTTTAACTGAAGTTCTAATGTGAAGCTTAAAGTGTAATCCAGTAAAAGCTAAGGGACAGAATGGAGGGATCTGGGTGACAATGTTAGCACAAGATTAACAAAGATATAAGTTTAATATATCCACACTACAAGATCTGCCAAAACTGGTAGTTGATATGACATGTTTTGGAATACAGTACAAAAGTATAGGCAGAAAAAAAAAAAGAAACTTCTAGAGATGCACAATATATTAGCACCAACATCGGCATGGGTGTATGTTAGTCTTTTTTTACATATTGGTATCAATCTAAAAAGTAAAACCGGGCCATTTGTGAGTGTTTCACGAGGTGGAATGGAGTGGGTTCAACATGTGGTATTGGTTTGGTCATGTGACAGAGATAGTGATGCAGTGCAGGATTGTTAGGGTGTTTGAAGCAGAGAAGCAATGTAGGTGGTGTGGTTGCTTTCACAGAGTCATAAGTGTAGGGAAATACATACAATGTACATATAATATCAGTAAATTTCAGTCTTAACATTAGTATTAATAAATATTGGATATTGATATCAGTTCAAGTTTTTGTACTTCTAGAAGGTTCCTATTTAGTTGATGACGCACAGTGACCTGAGTAAAAGTCCTAGCTGAACTGAAAATCATTACTTTCTACGCTGAATGATTTCTACACTGCACTGTGGAACAAAAGAAATCAAAGTGAATCCTTAAAAGCTGTCAAGTTTTCTATAAGCAGAAATGTATACATCTTTCACCCAGGTTCTATCTGTGCTGGAAAATAGAAAGTACTTTTAGTCAAGAAAATTACTTGATAATAACATGTTAGTTGGGGCAGAGGCAAAGCTGTGCGCTCTGGGAGGAACGGTAAATGTTGTGTATCAAAAAGACCAAAGTCTGAACCTCTGAACTCTGGGTGTGGCTTCTGTGCTGTGCTTTAAAAAAAAACTGATGGCTCTCCCACAACATTTATGAACACGCCCCACACTGCACTTGTATAAACAGTGCCAGGGGAAAGAAAACAAATTCTATTTTCTGTCTGATTCGATGGTTGACACTGAAATACAGTGTCAACAATGTTTAAAGAAACATTTAAAGTTGATACAATTGGATTGCAAAAATTCAACCATTTTATAGCAAAAATGTCAATTATTCTTACATGTAAAGGCAGATTAATAGTATGTTTATAATTTTTCCAATGGGAACAGAAAGGAGGCGTGATTTTACTTGGTAAACCATATAAAAACCAGGTCTGTAAAAGCTACCAGATGTTAGTGAAATATTATACAAGACACTACATGCTCCATGAGACAGGGGGGAGGCAAATCCAGGAAATAATCTCTAATAGTCTCTGCACTGCACTCCTTGGTCTGTCTGTTTCTGTGCAGAAACAACTTCACACAGTGACCCATTTGCATCTTTTTCTGTGAGATAGGTTAGAATAAAGTGATTTTTTTAATGCAGATTTTGGCTACTTGAAAAGGAAAGTTTCACACAACTATTATGAGGATTTCTTCTGCATTTAAAGTATTATGTGTAGGTCGGAAAGAAGAATTGAGTTACATTCCAGGGTGCCTGACCTCGCTGAAAGCTTGCAACAAATGGCTAGCTGGTTTTGTAACCAAATGGGCACAGACTGGAAACTTTTTTGAGTTTAACACGTCTTCACTGAGAACAGATGTACAAACTAAACACAGCAGTGAAACCCCTCCCTTTTTCACTTGGACCACAACTAAACAACAGTAAAATACTACATTTCAGCCACAAGTTAAAGCCATTTAATAGAGTCCAACTGATGCTACACTGTTGAATGTGATACTCACCGAAGAGGTCTGGAGGATTTCCAGTTTCCTTGCTCAGCCTTATGTAGTAAAGAAAAAGACCATGCAGCAACTCGTGCCGCGAGAGACGAGGGTACAAGGAATCCCCAAATGTCCGTTGGGACAAAGTGGAGTGTGTGCCGTTGCCTCCTTGTGTGCACACGTGTGTGTGCCTGAGAAACTGTGGGAGGGACACAGTTGTAAAGCGGTGCCCCCCGTTTTCTCTCCACCCCTTCATCACACCATAACTCCCCACTGTCCCCACGCTTTGTCCTGATGTTTTCGAAGGAGAGAAGGAGCGTAAAGGAGCACAAGTATGTGTGAGTTTGTTCATGGGTGTACATATATGTGTGTCGTAAAGCCTCTTTTCTGATGGGGTTTTGCTTTTCTGCAGTAGAGTCGTCGTGCTGAACAAATCAAAACCTGTGAAAAACGGCACCCCGCAGCTTGATTCTTTTCGACAAAATACGCAACTCTCTCTTTATCCGTAACTACGGGGTTTGCTAAGAAGTGAACTTTTTTATCTAAAGAACTTCAAACATTATTGTTTGTTTGAAAAGTGTGAAAGGTCCTTGCAATAATACATCCACCATTTTGCAAAATTTTTACATTTTCTGCATATGCACACAGGTCTTAGGAATTCCATGGGAGGATTCACTAAGATTTCAACAGGAAAAAATGTATACTAACTAAGACAAAACTAAAAGGGGTGGTGGAAAGAAGTTGAAAGAAGAAATATAAGAGGTAGATAGAACATGACGGAAAAAATAAATTAAACCACAATTATTTTTTTGTCCTGAATTGTAAAGTGAATTAAAGATATCTTTCCATTTATTAGATTGAAGGCAAAAACGGTATAATGATGTAATGATGAAAGCAAAAAAGTACATACAGTTTTGCAACAAGAATGCATATTAAAAATAAACAGGAAACTAACATCTTAAGGCAAAACAATTAAGTGTTGATTTGTTGAACATTAAGAGGGATCACTGGGAGCATTCAGATATGTATTTATTTTTTGTCAGTGAATTCTGGGAGAGTAGAAACATAATCATTTTTGTGTTCAATTACGTAGCAGTTTGCTGATGTCAGAGCTGACTGATGATTTTGAATGAGTCGTTAAAAACCATTAGTAACCGTAAGTGAGAGTTACAGTTTTGAATAACAGTGTAAAACTTTTTAAAACGACGGTTAACTTATAACCAGTCATAAACACTAACAGGTTTAACAAGAGTGGCTCAAATTCTTCATGAGATTTTCTTAGCAGCATGCTTTTATTGCGGTTTCATGTGACAAAAGAACATAAATTAGTTCAAAACAGTTCAGTGGAAGAAAAGAGGAAATCTGATAATACGGTTGAGCATTTCAGTTCAACCCCCCCACCCCCACCCCCCCATTATTCAAAAATGTAAAACTACCTTCCACTGCAAATACTCTTGTCACTTGTTTGTGATGACTTGACTAGTGTGTATTCTTTGAATTGAACTGTTTAATACTAGCTTTGGATGAATGTTTAAGGTTGTTTATGTTTAATGTTTAAGACTACATTTATTACTGTGTCCCCTGCACATCTTGTGGTAAACTGCAAATGTTATTTATTAACTTTCTTTCAAAAATTTATTTCTTTTTGTCCCTTTTCTTTTAAACAAAGGTCAAATATGTAGATTTGTTAACAAATTTTCTCATTGAAGAAGTTGATATTTGGTTGTTTTTATGATGAATGCTCATCTTGCTCCCGCTGTCAGTTCAGGTTTTAAAACCTAATTCCCTTAACCAAACATTGGGATTTCAACATGGTGTAACAGCCAAATTAGCCCTGAATAAACAAAATCATCCACCCGTAAGTTCTTCACTTTAGAGAAGTCAATCCTGACAGTTTTTAGGGCAAGACAGCGAATAATGAAGAGAGAGGCATGAAGAAGCTTTCTCAAAAAAAAAAAAAAGGAACAAACTATTTTTTGCATTTTGCACGTTGATCTTCTTCAGAAGATGTTAGTACCAACATCAACTGTTTTTTGTTTACTTGTCTACAAGCCTTTATTGCAAAAATATGGATAGTGTAGGTGTTTTATTCGTACTGAGCGTAGAAGTTTATCAATTTAAAGAGAAAAGATTTTCAATGTAAATTTGTAGACTGAGGCTGTTAAGCCATCTGGGGGAGACATGAAAAGAAAAAAAAAAGTAGTTCAACTAGTAAATTTCTTCTTCTTCTAATATATTTTCTCTTTCATTTTGCGATGTAAGCCTATGGAGTAGTGAGGTGATGGTGGGCCCGCCACAGGGCTGAGTTTGCAGCCATTAGGGTCATTTGCTCAAGAGACCCATCCTGATTCACTGACTCCCCAGTCTCACTAACTTCCAGCCCCGGGCTAAGACTACTCTGCTCTGCTTTGCACTACTCAGTTTTGACAGGGAAGGTTTTCTGGCTCTCTCATGAAAAATAGGAATGCAATGCAGTTAGGGAAAGGACAACCCTGATCATTAATTTGTTTATGTTGAGTCTTTAGAACTAGTGGAAAACATAGTTTTGCAAAGTAAACTGAAAATTAGAGGAACTGTTGGCAACAAAAGATGTGGAAATTGCAAAGTCTTCTACCTTATTTTGTACTTGACTTTAAAAGTTTTATTACAGGCCTGGTTTCAGTGCCGCATTGCAGAAAGACATCACCATGTACAGAAGGCTCATAAACTTTGTAATAAAGTACTTCCTCAGAACACTTTCTTTAGCTGTCCTTTCTGATAATAACATAAGCTTTATAAATGCTTCTCCTGCAAAGTCATCAGCCTTATTTAAGGACTACTGTATTTGCTTCAAGTGATGTAATAAAACACAACACACAAGTTCCGCAACTGTGTCTTTCTGAACTAACAGTCTGGATGCTACACCGCTAGTCCTGATGCATTATCCAATGCAGATATCAATCCCTTGTAAAAGTATTCATGCCCCTTTAAACCTCATTAAGCCCCTTTAGCTCCATACCCCATCCCCTTTAATCAAGTTTCGAGTAAACCCGCCTCATGATGCTGCCACCACCATTTATGGAAATGGTGTTTTCAGGGTTTCCACAACATAGTACTTTAAATAATACATAGATTCCGACACCGCATGACATACGGTATGCCAAGGCAAAATGTGTCTGATAGCAGCAGTTGTAATGTGACAAAACATAAAAAAAGATTCAAGTATAAATGTATGGCTAAGATACCAAAGAAGCAAACAAGGGAGCATACCTAATGAGCGGTCCTTTGTCTGATTGGTCGATCGCACCACTGGCAGGCTGGCACGGACTCGGCTGCCGCGGGTGAAGGCTGTGGGTGCGTCCGTTTCAGACATGGCGTCCAGCGACTCTAGTGAGGCCAAGGATAGGTGGTCGACCTGATCCCCAACGCCGGGCTGTGGGCTGGGGCCGTGTTTTGGACTTCTGCTCTGGAGTGGGAGGAGGCAAATGGAAACAGGAGTGAGACCACAGATGCTTATGATGAAACTGCACATAAAGTTTGCAATCCTGGAATGAAAGATAAAAGTTCAAATTTGAAATTGTTTGCTTTGCAGGACCACACTGCTCATAACTTGGACTCTGTCCTGTGTTTTTTTTTTAAGTCAAACACATTGCCCTGCTTGATTCATGCACAGTGACAAAACAAGCTAAAACACAGCAGCCATGCAAATGTGCAGGGACGCATTAATCTCAAAAACGTTCCTTGAAAACAATTTATAGAAACAATAAATAGAGTCGGAACTTAAAGTCAGTGGGTTGGTTTAGATGAAAGGACTCTCAGCTCTGACTGCACTTGAGCATTTTGTGCAAGACATGAATGTTGAATATTAATGTTGACAAATGTTCTCCATCTAATCTAACTGTGGTTGAGCTTTGTTTTTTTGGGTTTTTTTGCAAAGAAAATTCTGCAAATCATGCAAAGCTGGTAGGAACAAACCTCAGATAATCTCACCGTTGTAATTGCAGTAAAGGAAGATTCTACAAAGTATTAATTCTGAGAGGTTGAATACTATGCACACCCTTTTTCTGATTATTATTCGATAAAACATTTTTACATTTTTCCACTCAATTGTCACTTGTTTGTAATATGACAAAATGTACAGAGCACTATTGGGTTATCTAATACATGCTACTGAACATTCATAGTCATTTGTTGAAAATGTTAAAAAACAAAGTTTTGTTTTTTTAACTTGATATTTTAGAAGCCTTCATTGGCTGGACCAGTTCAGCCTGGCAGCCAAGGCGAGAAGCACAAAGGTTGGGAACACGGTCACACAACAGATGCTAGTAGGGGTGAGAACACAGCCACACACACACACCCTATGACACACAAACCCAGCATGATGCAGATAAGACAAAAGGCAAACTAACTTGGTAGGGTGATTGGATTTTCATCAAATACCTCTGAATGTCAAGCTCAGAGTGAAGAGAAGCAATCATGGCCTGTAAAGACTGATGAAAGAAAAGGGAGAAAAGGAAGAAAAACAAAAACAACATGGCTAAAAAATGCCAGTGGGAGCTTGAAATGGAAAAGGAGATGTTCATCAAAGAAAACAGAAGAGCCTGGTAGCAAATCAACCTCTTTAGCAGAAAAAAGAAAAAGAAGAAAGAAGCAGCATGAGAGACCTAAATGCAAGACATGTGAGCCGTTCACACCAATACGTTGCATAAATCAGGGATTAAAATGTGATGCTCCATGTAACAGCATTAAAGAGCGCTCATGCGTTTGTAACGTAATGTTATGGTGACCTTTAAAAGGAATGAGGTCACATGGAGTT
The DNA here is from genome assembly GCF_904066995.2 of Poecilia reticulata. Lineage (NCBI taxonomy): Eukaryota > Metazoa > Chordata > Actinopteri > Cyprinodontiformes > Poeciliidae > Poecilia > Poecilia reticulata. The sequence goes on from NC_088849.1 coordinate 17,315,221, forward strand.
AACATGTAACCTGAAACCAGACAAGTGTTGGGAACTTAATCTGAGCACTGAATGATTTAAAAGCTCATTCAGTGATGGTGGAAGCAAACAACCCTCCCACACCGCTGCTCAAGCTTCTCGCACGCTCCACTGGGAGAACCAGCGGTTTCCACCAACTTTAGGTACTAATTATGTCAGCGCGGTATGTCTGTGTAAACCTAAATATCATCTGAAAACTCCAAAGGTGCAGAAGAATAATACAAACTAAAAAAATCTTTAAGAAGTTTAAAAATTTAAGCTTCACTGCATTTTTTTTCTGCAACAGCACAAAATATAATAGATTTCCATCAGAAAGATAAAACAGAAATATTTTTTAAACTTTTTGGTGAATGCAGTGGCTCTATTTTTCCAAACCTGGCCTTGATCAAAGGTTCACTTTCCCTTGTAGCTTGCCTTTTATTATGACTGAAATGCTATGTTGATTGAACAGTTTGTCTGTTACGCTTTGGACTGTGGTTCTGGAGGAACAACTGGATCTTCCATGGCTCTTACTAATATGGCTAAAAATCATATATGACCAACGAATGTTTTTGAATACAGATGTAGGACAGGTTTTAGATTTTTTTCCCCCCTGTTTTTTAATGGAATAAACACATTGAAGTTCTAGAAAAAATAGCACTGAAAGTATCAGTAATATATTTTTAGATATATTAGCAACTATTGTAACTATCCATTGTTTTTTACATCGTTGTGCATAAATGGAAACATTCCAAAAAATAAAATGTATCCTCTATGTGTAAAAGTTTTGTGTTTTTCTTTATTTTAAAATAAAAAAAAACACTTTACCTTAAAACCAAAAATAACACTAGAGTTTTTTAAACACAGATGCAAGTTTTCTTTTGTAAATACATTATCTTTTTTTAAGAGGTAATGTTTAACACATTTTATTTTACTTGACCGAAGGCAGAAATTGCTCTTTGGTTTGTAAAGGCTGCAAACCTGGCCTGGATTCAGCAGAAGGGAGAGAGCAATATGAGGAATACCTTTTAGTTTCAGGTTTTCAAATGTTTAGATTGTTTAGACATTTAGGCTTTAAATTAATAAAATAAAAACAATTATTATTTAAATTCTATTATTCTCCCACAACCTGAAAAAATATCAGATAGAGTTGCTCCTCAATCACATTTCCTATATTACAATGAGCATTGATCCTGGGTTATTTTGAAATTTTAAGCTTCATTGTTGTTACTCTACGACTGTGGAGGCAGAATGTAGAAAAGGTCACTTATGCAGCAATCTTGGTGGTGATGTGGTAGGTACTGCAACTGAAATTCTTCATTCCATGGTGACATCACAGTTTAATGTGTTTAAACGTTTTGGGCATTACCACTACCAAAGCAAATTGATGAAACAAAAGTGGATTTTATTTTTAAATATTGCTAAAATCTGTCAGTAAAAAAAAAAATCTTGGGTCTTCAAGTTTAAATATGCCAGGAATATGAATAATTTTGAGCTTACCAGAATATTATCAGTTTGAATGTAATGAAAACACAGCTGTCCCAGCCAACAGCTTTCAGATGTGAAAGCCGCGACTGCAAAACCCTCTTTTAGCTTTCTTGGACCTACAGTGCATTCCATCCCACACTCCAGTCAAAATTGTGCAGCCTGTGAGTCTCTGTTTTACACCGCATTGGCTTTGACAGCTATGATGAATGTGAAACAGAGACATTGGCGTTAGCTTCAATACTGAAATATGGAAAGGTACAAAGTCATGAAACAAGGCTGCTAGGAGGCAATATAACACCTGAACGTGTCAAAAAAAAAAAAAAAATCTGAAAATGGCGTGTTGTGTGGTGAGCTGCAGTCAATGCCCGTAGGCTGTTATAAAACGCACATGTCCAATAGTCACTGTGATTAGAGAATGTTAGAGAAGGTCTAGAAATAACTCGGTGCCTAATCAGAAGTCTCAGTTGTGTGGCTGCAGTTGCAGCCAACCTTTTCCTCGAGTCATCAAGCCTTTGCTCCTAAATTTGCCTGAATGCCATGCATGAAGGGAGCTTTATATGACATGGATGTCAAGACTAATGCAGTGTGGGCAAGCAGTGATCAGGCAAACAGCCATGGTTGTGGGGAAAAAAAAACAAAAAACAAAAAAAAAAAACAGAGAAGGCTGGAAGTAGTTTGGTTGCACTCTGTCTCTTTGTGTGAGTCTGTTTGCACGCCCATGAAAGAGTAAGAGGGATGTAAAGAAGGACTGGGTGCGTGCATGAGTGACTCGGGCCATTGTTCCAGAAAATGTGACCTGAACCCGGGACATCCTGCAAACATTTATGCAACAGTCTGCTGTCATCATGAAGAAAGCTCGGGTCTGTGTGTTGAGGTACTGTTCAAACAGAGCAGGTCGGAGCTGTCATTTCTAGATTTTCAACTCGTCTATAAGAGCTTTTTTACTGCAACTTATCACATGTTGTGAGTCTTTAAAGAGCTTTTTAAAAGCAAAGTGGCTATGTTTTATGATTTCTTAAAGCAATGCAGATGAAGTTATGTCATCCCGGTGTCGTCTTGGCTCCTGACGGACAGGCTGCCACGTGGAGCAGAGCTGGAACGATTAAAGTAAATTATGATTGTTAAGAATAATGGTGGATCCCAGCAGGAGCCTGCTGTGTCACTCATGGAGATTTAAGTATAGACGTGGCCTCAAAGGTTGCCGTTATGCACACCTCCTGCAGCCAGTCCACACAAAGCCATCTGATTGGTGCCTACGTTCTTTCATAATCTACAGTATACAGCTCGAGTTATAATGACTTTCTCTTACACAAACCCTCTTTTTTACTGTAAGAAGTGGACATTTGCCTGAAATTTTTCCACAAACCCCGTTTGACCTGTTAGCTGCAGCATGTCACTATTAAATGTAACACCACAGTTTTTTTTATATTTTGTCACATTTAACGACAAAAGCAAGGCATTTTGTAAAGATTTTGTTTTAGACAAAAACAAAATTTTCTGCATGATTCTAAAGTGGAAGGAATTTGTAAATGAGTTTTTAACAAGTAGAATATTTGGGGGGGCATGTCCCAGCTTCTAGAAACTGGCATTTTCACAACACCTGAGCTGTGAAACTCTGACACTCCTCCAGAGTAACCATGGACCTAGTGCTTCTAAGTTTAATGCGCTCCTTGCCTTTCTGTTAGGATTGATGTCCTTCTCTTTCCATGTTGGGGTGATGAATCAAATGGTACCCTAAAAAATTTCAAAGCTTGGGATATTGTTTCATAACTTAACAAATGTTCTTAGGTAAATGTCTCTTGGACAAACGTCTTCAGAGTTCAGAGAATAAATTAGACATTTAGGAAACTATCTAAGGGTATCAGAGATAAAGAGGGTCAACAGAAAATGCATACAGCAATTTTAAGGTTTTGTTTGCAAAGAAATTTAAAACAACCCACAATTTTCCCTCCACCTTAAAATTCTAAGTATTGTTTTTACTGGTTTATTACATAAGATTCCTTCAAACAGAAAAGTGATGTTAAAATGTGACAAAACAAAACAAAAAGTTCAAGGGGTGTAAGTACTTTTTTATGGTACTACTATATCATCCAAAGATACCAAACAAAGGTCACCTGTGGAGGTGTTTATCTTAAAACAATAGAATGTATTCACACAACATCTACTATGTGCACAACCAGAGCAAATACACACAAGGTAACCAGAGAAACACGTTTTATTCACCCGTTCTATATGGTGGAAAGAATGCCAACAGAGGACGGAAGAGGAGGTTGTTATGGCTTTAAAAATGCAAACACTGATGTTGGGAGCACGACTTTTCACTTAAGATGCTAATTTGGCTGGAGCTCTGGGGAGAAGACGTACAGCTTACGGTAATTACCGGGATGTGAGCTCAACAGCAAACTTATAAACGGAACAAGGCAGCTTTTAGAAATGCTGTAACTTTCCTTTTTTTTTTTCTTTTCATTCCAACACATTATTTCAAAGAAAGAGCAAAGCCTGGGAAAATTGATGTGATAAGAGAAAAAGTTCAAGCCGGACTGCCCTCATCTCCTTAGGATAAATGTGTTTATGTGTGCCTCAGAGACAGTGTTCAGCAGAGCGAGAGTTAATTGAAAATCAAGCGCATGAGTCTACAGAAAGCTCTACACAACTGGTCTGTACTCTGTCTGTGGTCTGACGATCAGCCTTTGTTTTCTATACTCTAAAAGACATTATATCAAAATTCCCCAGTCATCCATTCCCATTCACTGCAAACACCACCCTCTGTCCGCTCCCTCCACCGATGCATTCCTCCTCTAATCCTTTTGCTACAAACCTCACATGACCTTTCACAGATGGGGTTGTTTGTTAATTGGTGTGTTAATTCAGATGACTTTATAGTATTAACAATCAAAGCTTACAATGGAGAGGAAGAACGGTGCCAGAAAACCCAGTAAATATTAAGAGACCCTCACAAAATGAAATATGCAAAACAGTAATAACAACTCTTATGAATTAATTAAATATCAGATTGAGTAGAAGGATAGCAAACGAATCTCATGCAAATCAGGATCGTAGCTACAACACAGGGCATTACATAAGATAATAAGATAAAGAAAGCATTACAAATATATTTTAGACACCTTGTAAAAGGAGCTGTGAGAAAAAAAAAACATATAAAGCATTAAATGCATTGCACACTAGTTCTGCTATTATTTGCCCTGTGCTTATTAATAGTTAACATAATATTCAATCTCCAATAATAAATGAAACACAAAACCTGGTAGAGAGCTAAAAAAATGCACTATTTACCATTTTTGCCAAGTTTCAACAGTCCACCAGTGAGTTCCATGTGAGACTAGAAACTCCCCGCTCTGAGAGAGAAACAGTCTCTTCCTGTGTTATCGTCGCAGCACTTGCTCTGCACAACTGGCCCCTGTCCTGCTCCCTTCCCTCTCTACTCCACTCCATAGCGGATGCAGACACCGCCCCCCCCACCGCTACAACCATCTACCACATCCCTAACGATCCAGCAGCACATTGCAAGCAAACACACAATCCACAGTAGGAAGACAGCAGGGGGAAAGCCATTGTTTTTATGTGAGCCATTTAAATTCCACCATGACTGTCCAGCCCAAGTTACGGAGTGTTAGGGACTTATTGAATGTGTCTGAATATTTCTCACTTTCATGAAGGTTCAGAGGTTAAATTCTGGATACCTGCAGCAACCCTAAACGTAATAAATAAGACAAGTTGAAACAGACACTTTTATTTAATAAAAAACAAACTGCTCCAACACTACAACATGGGTTTTGGTGTTGATGCAAATCCAAAGCTAGTCTTCAAACTCATGGGGCTAAAATGATAGACACATATCGGTTTGATATTTGGTAAATGAGTGGGTTGACATGGTTGACTGGGGTGAATATCTAACACAAGTCCTGCAGTTGAGGAAGCAACTTAATGGTGGAACACCGGCTTCAGGTTTAAACTTCTGCCAATTGTGCCATTCCTGGCACAGCTGTAAATCAGACGTTGCCAGCATTTCCACTAAAAAGACATAAACCAGGATTTTGATGGCAGACATAGTCACACAATCACTTTGAGTTTGTTTAACAGGAGAGTTTGTGTTTTCTTTCTGACCTTAGTTCTTTTTCCCATAAAGCAAAGGGTATTCCTACTTGTTCCATCAATGGAAGTTTTTGTGGCCAATGTTTGATAACTAACCTGCCAACACAAAATTGAGTATGCTATATTCTTTTCTTGAAAGGCTCATCTTGTTTTTGAGTATATTCTAATAAGTCATTACCAAAATGTTTTGCTTTTCAAAAAGTTACTTAAGCCTTGCACTAAAGACAGGCAGTTATAAAAGATAACAGGTCCAGACTTACACCAAGACCGAAAGAACCCTTACTGAATGTAGTAATTTGCACATATTCAGTCTGCTTCTCACCTACCTACTATCCTTCTTGCCAAACAAACACACGCAAACTATTTGCTTACGGCTTGATTTGTCCCAACTTGCTCCTGGATGTCGACCGTGAGACTGAACATTTAGAACAGCCCAGAACTGCGCAACATGTGCTCGATTTGCTTACATGTGCAGATAAATCCTTCATGGTAAAACAAAAAAGTGGACACATTTGCCATCACTTATCAGAAAACCGGTCTTTGCATGAGTTACGGCTGTTTTTACAAAGAGAAACAAAGTTTTATTCTCTCCTGTAAAAAAAAAATCCTTTGTGCTGTCTAGCAAACTGAAAGTTCACAAAAGGAAGAGTGAAACATATGCTAACTACTTTAGGTATATCTTTTTTTAATGCTTGTTAACACACCGTTTCAGTGCAGTTAGCTATCTAGATGTAATGAAGACTGGTTCAAGACAGCAGAGAAGGAAACATTGATGAAATAACCCTTTGTTGCTGCCATGGTATGAGGAGCACCATCTCTGACTGTACAGCAAGTTGAACCTTGAAGTAAGTGACTACGCCAGCTGAAGCCGACACTGGATTGCCACCGCGCTCAGTTCAATACAAAAACTGTAGTGTCGCATGAGAATTTGGTGTCAACAACATAAAGGGATTCAGGAGCGTCAGGCTGGTGCTGGTAGTGTAACAATGCAGGGAATATTTCCTTTCTGCACATTGGATCAATGAGCTCCAAGTTATTTAAGCATTATTGCTGATCCTGTCCATCTCTTTATGTCCGCAGTGTACCCATCTTCTGATGGGTTTTATCCAGGAGGAAAACGATGAGTTTGCTATACTTCATCGGTCTCCATGGTCATCGGATCTCAATCACTCAGAGCACCCTTTGAGAGGCGGTGGAAAGGTGAATTCACCTCATGGACGTTAAGCGGACAAATCTACAGGAACTGTGATATTATCAAGTTGATTTGGACCAAAATCACTAAGGAATGTTTCAGAAACATTGTTGAATATATGCCACCAAATAGGGGTCCATACACATGAGTGTATTTAAATAACTGATACAAACAATGTTTTTTGGTTTTTTTTCTATGGGAAACCAGTTATCTTGTAAGACACAACGTGTTGTCAGGAATTCTTGAAACCAATTAGCAACTTCCTGAAGACTGCATGGCTTCTTTGTGCCGCATATTTATTATACCTGCTTTCTGCTTGCATGAGCAGATACTTAATAATTAGCCCAGGGTTTTAAAAAGAATCACAGACAAGCACCTAACACTCAATGTTACTGTACTTTTTCCCCTCATATTTTTGCTGACTCGTCCAAAAACTTATTCCCAATCATCCACCTTTGTCCCAGTCAATTAACAGTAGAAACCATTAAATCTCTGGACTTATGCTTTAATGTGTTAGCAGCAACTGCACTTTTTAAACTGCAGTCTAAACAAAATACATGATCAATTAGTAGAAAATATGACAAGCTTGCGTATGTAAAGCATGAAACCCCAGTTGAGGCAAAAACATTAAGAGAACCGTGCCGCACACTCCACATCTATCAAACCAATTAGTTACAACAAATTAGCTCCAAAAGCCAAGAGAAACTTTACTGCTGCAAATTACAGGTGCTTCCTATCATCCATGTCATCTTGCTTAGTGCAAGACAAATCTGTGCACTCATTGTATTAGCTGGAAAACGTACTTCAAATATCTTATGAATGCGGCTTATTTGACTTTAAATAATTCAGCTGCTGTGCTGCCAACCCATCCCTTTATCTTCACCAAGAGCGAGCCAGCGGGAAATAAAATACAGAGGATCAAAATAGGTTTGAGCCAGATGCTCAGAGCTGTGAAATCATCCCAGTACTCCATCTCTGAATCGTCTTTTGAAGTGAGGCTCATTCCTTTGACGCAAACAAATGGGTCCAGATGTAGGATAGACTTGCATTCCAAAGGTTTAAATTGGAGGTAAAGGGGGAAAATTCAACCTATATATTCAAATACAATGCCCAAAACTATTCTTGCCAACATTGAGATGCTTACTTATGCTTTAAATGTAAATTGGTCAAGCTTACTTAGTGTTCTTAAGAAGCTACTCTGTTGCTGCAGTTTTTCTGTATTTTTTACTGCTTGGTCATCATCCAGCCTGTTTGTCACAGTTCCAGTTGTTTTAGAGGTTATTAATTATTGCTCCAACAGCAGATATGGGGAACTTCAGGGAGTACCTAATTTCTGCCCTATGAATGTCTGGCTTGCATGAATGGCATGTTGTTTTATGTTTCCCATGATGAAGGGAAACATAAAATGGGAAACATAGGGACAGGAGACCAATAGAAATAGGTCTTATGTCACATTGTATTTATACATTAGAGAAGCGTGAGCTTTGGGACCACCATTTAAAAATCCCTACATTTTGTTTTTAACTAAGTGTTAAAAATAAATCACAAAAATGGTTTCCATAAAAAGTGTTGTAGAAATTGGTTGTAGTTGCAAGAATTGCACTTCTTAAACATACTTTTGCATGGCCTTTGCATATATGAATGAAAATTTTTTTTGGCAAGTTACTTTTTGCTCCAGCGCTGTCTAACATCAACTGATGAACTTTACTTATATAGAGCAGCTAGTGAAAATGCACACAACCAACAGAGGATAATTGAACGTTATGGGAAATTAGGATGTTCAGGGGAGGAAATATCTTTGGGGATAAATATCAGAGTAGCTGTAAAAGATTAACCTTAACAGAATGAGGTAAATTTATTTCAGACTTTACCCAAAGTCAGAAAGGTGATTTTCACTTTGGCTTTGGCTGACATTTATGTAGTAAGTAATGATATCCAATTTCAATCCTTTGAATTTTGCGAGTTCAAAATAAGAGGTCAAATGTAAGCACGGCTATATCATTTGGAAACCCCAGTGATGGACATATTGAGTTTTATTTTAGCAAACTCAAATTCTTTAGCTGTCCCTTTACTCAACTGAAGTGTAGATTACATTTCACCAACATGAAAGTGCTGGCCATAACATTTTTTCATTAACCAATCAAAACCAACAATGACGTTGACCAAAAGATGCCTAAATCTGCACATACTGGTCAAGAATTACTAAATACCAATGACAAACCAAACAACTAAATCCAACAACTGCCAAATCTGACTACGTTTAACAAAGATGCTAAAATTAAAGTTATAAGTCACTGGTTTAAATGTTGTCAGATATAAGCCCTGTTCACTGTTGGTACTCAGATGTACTTTTCCACTGCAGACTTATGCTGGTGTTGAGCCTCAGCCACAACATTTATACTTCTACCACTGCTTAGTAACATGGCCAGAACCATAACTGTAAATTCAGACATAATTAATGCAAGCTGTCTTTACTCCAGAGTGATTCCATTATTGCTCTTCAATTCGAAATGCATTAGTCGGAATCATCACAAATTAAAACAACTTTTTGCTAAGTAATGGAATTGCCTCTTTGCCTTCTTTGTGTAGTTTAAACAGTAGGTTTTGTAAAAGGGCAAACAAGTTGAAGAAATATGTTAAATAACCAGCCAGTAAAACTCCTATGTTGACAAACAGCATTCATGGTGCTCCAAAGGAGCGTAAGGGCACAAGGTTAAAAATGTCACTGCCTTTGCCTGTCAAGATGATCCAAACTTCTTAGGATCTTCATCACCTTTGCATGCCTTTTTGGGGTAGAGCAGCACCAAGTCAGACCGCTGTTGTTATCTTAAGCCAGTGGTAATACAGCTCTGTTTTTGCTGCAGAACTGGGCACAGAGAAGAGCTCAGACCTGATTAGCTGGTCTGATTAGTCCACTGGCGTTGCGTTTGAGACAGCGTGTAAAATTCTGTCTGGCTTGCCTCATTATCAGCATTGGTCAGTGGCAGGTCCATCAAGGCCTTCTGTCAGAGCAGCTTAAAACTCCCCACCCCTCCAATGACACTTGGGATTAGACACAGTTTCGGCGCCACTTGTCCTCTCAGTTGGGATGCCGCACCCCTAAAAACAAACCCTATACCCCAACAAAATATCCTGGTTAACAATCCAGTCATTAAATAGACATCTCCATCTTTCTGCGTCCTGTTTCTCTCAGATCATCATTTTATGTAGAAGCGGCAGCAAGAACAGCCCCTGCTGATTTGAAAAGTGATGTTTGGGTCCTAACATTGTACTTTACATGAAATTTGTAAACCAAGCAGCACACCCTAAAAAAAAGATTTACGACTCAGAGGTTTCACATCAAAATGCAATCCAAACTTTTTAGGTATGTATTGTAAAACTAAAAAAAAAATCAACTAAAAATAAAATACAATTAAAGTTATCTATAATTAAACTACTGCATTCAATGCAAAATGTAACCAGCAACAGAATAACATGAAACCATTTACTAGGATTTTAAAAATTCCAGCTTTTATATTTAAATGAGTTATTCTGTGAAATCCTACAGGGATACTGAGGCAGCACTGGATATTAGTAACTTATCTTGGGTTTAGTATTTATTTAGAACCAGAGGCGATTCCATCCCAAGACTAATCCCAGTTCAGTTCAGCTTTTCTTTAATCATGTTCCGATCTCTTGCAGGACGCTGCACTTGGAGTCAGCATTATCTTGTTGACCTTGAATCTGTGAGGCAAGAGTGTAGCGGAGCCAGGAACCCACAGAGAAAAGAATGTGGGGAGGCTGGCCAAATGTTGCTTAAAAAAGACTCAGGTGGAGGCTTTAAAAACTGCCTTTACTTTCTAAACTCCCATTTTCAAAGTTTTTATTATATTCAAACATGGATTAAGCTGCTAAAAAAATGTGGTAAGGCGAGGTCTTTTTTTTCAGTGGTGCATTGAATTCATAATCCTCTTTTCAGATGCAGTTATACTCTATAACATGGTTTCTACAAGCATAGGTACTTTAAGGGCCCTGTTCACCATTTATGTACCCATTAAAAGCTTTATGTTTTCCTGTTATCAGCTAATCAATCAAAATTTATTGTTAGATTTCTAACAAGAAAATAACTACAAATCTTTAGGTTAAAGGTTATGAAATGTTGCATTGTTGTAATCTATTTTCCCACACCACATGTCCAAGACTACAGTGGTACAAAACAATAAAATGACAAAAAGACCAGCAAGTATTTTACTGCCTGCTGCACTAAATCCAGCTGTTTTTTCAAATAAAGTGCGCTCAACTTATCTGTGAGGGCATCCAAGTTCCAACTTGTAAACCTAATCCAAAAGCATAACTGCAGAGTTTAAAATAACTTGACACCATGTTTCAAATGGGTCTAAGTATTTAGGAAAAGTTTAAGCTGAATGTATAGAAGTAGGAAAGCTACCCCAAATGCTCTGGAGCATTGCTTCAACACAATCTTAGGGAAACTATGTGGAAGAAATCCACTTAAACCGCAGATTACGACACTTTAAATATCTTCAGAAAATAGACAAAACACACTAAAGTAAGCAAAAGCAAAAAAAAAAACAAAAAACAGCTGTGATCTGAATAAAACAACAGCAAAAATGATTACAACATGTTATATAAAGCAACATCATAAGAAAACAGCTGCTTTTGACTATCAGTCAGGCCTTTATCAGTTTCAATGTGCATGTTCACTCAGCAAAGCAGACTAAAAAAATAGTATATGTTATCACTGCAGATCTAACATTGGAGGAAAAGTTAACATAAAAAACTATGGAAATATCCTTGTCAGCAAAATAAAAACTTGAACTCATAAGCACTGAATGCAGTTTTTATGTTCATACTAATTCAAATGAACAACAGAATAATTTTAACATATTTTAAATAAGAAAAATGATCAGCTCTTTCTTCAGTTTGTTCTTCAAGTGATATTCCAATGACATTGATTTATTGATCTTTAAAGTGACATAATTCAGAGTTGATACTTTCATCTTCTAACATACACAACCTAGCAAATGTTTGGATAGAACCGTGAAGCTTTGTGAACTCGAAAACAAGAAATACTGAAGAAAGCCTTCCACATTCTTGGTACCACTGGTAAATATATGAAAAGCACTTAAATCAGTTAACTTTTCTTTGCACAAGCAATGAAAGATCTAAATGAAAGAATTTGGAAAATCACTTTAATTGGAGTGATTTTCACCTTAAGAAATAATTGACTACAGTAACTGAAATGACCAAAAGGCCTACTACAGTAATTTATGCCCCCAACAATTTCTATAAAACCAGTTTAATTAAAGAGTATACTTTAAGTATACTTCGCTTTTGATATGTTAAGAGTGTCGAGGATTTTTGAGTTAGTTTAACTTCCTGTTTTTCTGGGCCATTAACACAATGTGAAACAAAAGCCACATTTGTCCTACCTACTCTTCAAAATTGGAAAGACAGAGAGACATAACTTTCAAGTAAGGCAAATGAGGGTTTATAAATGCAGAAAATAGCTCCAACAAAATATTTTCTTACCTAAGCTAGTCTATGCAATAATGAAAAACTGATTCAGAAAAAGTTTCTCTCGCCATAATGCAAAGTGAAGATGATGGTGGGGGAGATAAAATAAACAATCCCTTTAAAATTCACTATGAAGAGAAATGCAACAATTGGTAGAATAGAGGCCTCTATAAAGACAACATCGTTTTTGGCTTTTTGTACCAAAAATGCACAGAGAAATCAACCGCAGGCCAAAATTGAATGATTTTCAGCCTGGAATCCCCTGAACTGTGACCACTCTTCAGTGTGGGAGATGTAACCGAGAAAATAAGCAACTAAACTTAGAAAGCTAATCAACAATAGGTGAAGGTGTGTACTAAATCTGCCATTTTGTAAATTTTTGCTTTGGTTATTTCATACCTGACTTTTTCAGGTATCTTTCAGTCATCTACCACAGGCCTTCAAATCATATCCATCCTGGGGACATTTTAGTTAAGTTCCAAAACAGTAACCCAAAATTGGTATGAGTAATGGTCTGCATTCTTCAGAATGATGAAAGGAGACTGCTAATCATGCTTAAAGATGAATTCAATGTACTCTCGGTCAGTTTGTCTGCCTGTTGAACACAAAGGCACTTAGATGCTCCAAAATATCTGCTCTATTCTGTTTGAAAACCTGTTCACAGCTCATCACACACACAGAAACTGACACAGCCACAGGAAGGAATTTGGATTTTGTGTCTGTATGTGTGTGTTTGTGATCGGTCAAGCAGCTCATTTAGTCACAGTCGTCGCCCCTGGGCAGAGGCAGAAGGGTGAAGAGGATGTGTGGCAGTCTGGGCCAGTGGGAAGTTATCTCATCTCCCTTAGGGAGGCTTCCAGGTGTTTGGAGGAGGAGGGGGGGTTATGAGGAGTGGAGGAGATTAAGCCACTTGCTTTTGTTGTGGCTTTAAGGATCACAGAAGTAGAAAAAGAGTATCTCATCAGTCTCTTCATTTCAGTCACTGTTAGGGCAGCCATTCAGAAAATACAAGGGTCATCAACTTTTCCGGCTTCCGTGATATTATCTTTCCAACCTCCGGCTGACCTTGATAAAACTTCCACCTATGTAACTCAAACCCAAGCAGACATTTCATTCTCGCCTCTGAAGCGTGCACTGCCACCGATGCGGCTTTTCCTGTATGGCCGGCATCTTTACACCTGCGTGGGAAAGGCAACAAATCCTCCACTCTATCGCTCACACAGCAGTGCTACTGTGAGGCTTGTTTTCTGCTTGTGTTGTCTTGAAGCTGAATAACACCTCCCTGGGATGCAAGATGACAAATGCTGCAATAAACTCTTTGTTTGTACTTTGTTTTCATTTTCTCCCGCATCTGTTAGCAGTTACTGATTGCATTCCTCTTGAGAATGCCAATCAGATTATGCCAAGCACAGTTTACAATCACGGTTTCCTCTATTCATGAACCCCGAATTCACTTGTCAAATATTCATACTTGTATTCGTCTGCCTTATGGCAATATCCTGTAACAAATTCAAAGTAATCACCAGCAAGCTCCATCTCACCAATCTGAATAACAAACTTGCAATCAGCATTAGCTGTGCCTCTAATCTCTGGGTTGATGAACTTTAAAAGCAACAAAACATTTTGTTTTCTACACTATCTTAACTTAGATTAAAGTAATACTACAGAAATGACCTCTTCTGAGGATACTGGGCTACATCCATAGCAATCCATGTACTTGGAATGACCCAAAGTATATTTAGATACAAAATAAAATAAAGGAGCTTGGGGCTTCCTGTAAGTAGGCAGCAAGCATCTGGTCTTGTAAAATTGAGATAATGATAGACCATGAGAGCCAAAACAAATTAAACAATTCTGAACATGTTACAGACATCCCATCTAGCATCAGTCTTCATCTATAAAAATGTTCCACGCTTGATTCAATGCAATGTCTAAAAATGTCAAAATTACAAAGGCAAGGAAGTTGAGCAGCAACAACTAATACACTACAAAAAAGGGAATTTTGGGGGTATTAACTATTACCATACACAATAGGGCTGTAGTGATACAATAATCTCACAATACGCTACACGATATTCTGCTCACGATACGATATATATTGCAATATTCAGCAAGCGATAGAATTCAATACACTTTTGCGATTTTCTGAAAGATTTTAGAGGGACAGAGTAATTTTGGTGACATTTTGTGACTGTTATAGAGTTGGAACTACACAATACCTGGCTCTGGTTGGACATGGACACAGACTTAAAGTCGACAGCTGGACAAAATGAATCAAAGAAGTGGTGAGAAAACATGTTTCTTTTAATTGAAACAGTACAAACTGTAGCTAACATGCATTTGTAAAGTAAATAATACCTTTTTAAACTTGACACTTAAAATCTGAAGGAATCACTCTAAGCCTGATGACCTAATCATTCTCCCGGCAAAGCAAGCAGTGAGTGAGCAAGGTGACAGTTGGATGTTACGATACTTGCGGATGAATATAGATTTTTTTCTAGAAAAGAAAATATCGATATATATCGCAAAATCGATATTATTACATAGCCCTAATACACAACAACATCCGCCTATCAATCTCCTGCTCTATTTTTCCCTCATTTGTGAACAAGACTGCGGGATTGGTGCAGATTGGTGATACATCTGCAGTGTTGTGGGGTCTGTACCAAACTTTTTTACAGTGCAACTTGCCACCATCTGCCTGAATGTACTGTGAAGTACTTTGGGGTTGCTCTGGACTTGATAAAGTGCTATACAAGTGCAGGCCATTTCCCATTTATTTATTTTTATAGAATGTCCATTTTAAAAAATGCAGTCAAGGCATTGGGTGTTATTTGTTTTGCCATTCAAAGACTGTTTGGGGCCCTCAGCAGGCAACCCATTTAAAAACTTTCTGGGAGCGCCCCTGTATAAAAAACAAAACAACAAAAACAAGTACACAGAAGTCAATATTCCAAGCAAATACTCGTCATTACTATGTCATCACAATTATTTTCATGCACGACGCAACATGTAGCATTGCAGACTCCGCGATCATAATGTGACTTATTTTGCAATTATACGACAAAGTTCCAGGAGAAAGCATTGTTTTGATCATTTTCGACCTCAATGGGCATTTCAAACGAATTATCAATTAAGTCATACAGCAGCTGGACATTTTTTAAAATTTGTGCGCAAACTGTGACAGCATGGCACGGTAAGAAAAAAAAAAAAACAACTCAAGGCTGGCGCACTGCTGTGTTAGAAAACCGCAACAAAAACACGCATCGGT
Source organism: Poecilia reticulata (assembly GCF_904066995.2). NCBI lineage: Eukaryota > Metazoa > Chordata > Actinopteri > Cyprinodontiformes > Poeciliidae > Poecilia > Poecilia reticulata. The sequence continues at coordinate 17,330,796 of NC_088849.1, forward strand.
GTGATCTCTTCCAGCTCAAACTTCCAACACAGTAGCAACTTAAACGACTTCAGCTGCACTTGCTGACTAGAAAGACATCGCAAATTTCGATGTTCTCTACCTTTACTGCTTCTGATCCGGGCTTCTGATTGGCTCGAATAATTTCAGAAAGTTCCTTTTCAGTTTAATCCTCGCCGGACTTCACGTGCAGTGAACCATATCCCTCCAAACCACCTTTAGGTCCATAGCCCGTCCAAGCAGAGCTCTCCTGCTCCTCTCACACCGAGCCAGTTCTCTCCTACAAGCACCTACACGTAAACTGAGCCCTTCAGCTGTGACATCACGAGTCCCTATGGCAACCCTGACTCCACCCCGGTCCGGAGCTGATCCTACCTGTCTGACTTCTTCCGACTCGGAGTATTCTCCTCCCTTTATTTTTATTTCAGTAAACCACACGATTTGTATATTTATCTATATCTGGTTGAGGGGAAAACTCTGACTAGACTCAGATAAATGTAAACAACTGGGCTAGTGATGTCCTATTATCTTCACCGGCTGCAGATTTGCATACGTCAAAGTCTATGATGTTGATGTGGAAGAAGGTTTCACTGTGCATGTAAAGGCTGCCTGACAAACCCCCTCTTGGACAATGCTTTGCACCCTCGCCTGGAGCTACCCCATGACTCAGTGCCTATCTTACCATTACCTGAATTGTTTTGGCTACAGACCCTCTGTTTGCTCATCCTTTTTGTGTCCTCTGACCCAAAGCAAACATGCAGAAAATGTCCAGGTGAGGTGAAATGTTCACCTTGATTCTAGCCCAGATGCATCAGAGTGTTGAAAGACACGGCACAACTTTATAACCTCTAAAACCTCAGAAACAACACTGGGAAACATACATTCTCCATCACTGTGTCACTTAGAGTATATCAGTGTGCTTGAAGCTGAAGAGAAGTCAAATAAGGTGATTAAAGCAGGAGCATATATGGCCAATTTGAACTGTTGTTATTTGCATGTTTCCTGCTATACTTCATAACACTCTTTCACCACAGATGTGGGAGGGAGCAATGACAGGCAGATTTATTGGACGCACCTCAAATATTACCCGCAGCAAAAAGGAGGAAGGAAATAGTTTTGAAATTCATTGCAGTCTACAAAGAAAAGTAATCAGCATAATTTAAAACTAAACAAAAGCCCTTTACACAGCTGTTCTTTTCACAAATTCAGACATGGACACGTTTCTTACCTCGCCCAGAAAAGATGAGTAAAGACCTTTAAAATAAATACAACATTCTTGGCTGTAGCATAATGACAGCTCAAATTTCAGCGCATTTTTTCAGCAGGAGAGAAAAAAAAAAAACATTACATTTTTTTTTTATATAAAATCACCAGAGGCAAAATAGTCAGCATCCATAGCAAACCATTTAAAACTAAACACAAACTAAGCATTTAGAACATTTGGAAACATTTATTTCTCTCAGTTTTCCTGATGCATAAATATGACATGACACTGCAAAGAAAAACAAACGAGGAACTAAGCTTGTCATCAGTCTGCATGAAGAGCAGGAAGAAAGTACAAAAATCTCCAAACTCCACTGGCAGAGCAGAAGGAAAGAGTGGCATCTTAAGGCTACAAGTCTTCATAAAGACCATTAGATGCCATCCATATGTCAATCCTTTGCTTAGGAGACATTCCAGAATAGAACCCCATGAGTCCTACCATCACAAAAAATAAGTAGATTTGACAAAATAGCATCTTCAGACCAGAGCAGGCTAAATATGAACTTTTTGACAACAAACATCACAGACAGGTTAACCATGAAGCATAATGAAAAAAACATGTCATAGCAAATGTTCAGTGTGGGGCTGGAAGAATTTCTCTTCCAAAGAGGAAACTTAAGCGAGTGCATGAAACTCTTTGAAATATAATGGCATTTAAATAACATATATGGTGGATTGTGGTTTCAAAATCTGTCTTTTCCCATAGTCATGCCCGTCCTCAGCTAAACCAGTGGTGCATTATTCCATCTGTATGGGGTATTTTTTGGGTTTGTTTTTCATTTTTGTTGCAAATATTAGGTTATTGTATGTTTTGTATTTCAGAATGTAAATAATTTCTTCCATGTTTCCCGTTTTTAAAGGCTGGTGGGAACAAAAAACTGTCAAGTGGGGTTTCCTTTAGCTTAGGTCACATCAGGCATTATGTCTAATGTCTGGTTTCACTGCAGCTGTTCCAGATCTATTTGCCAACAAAAGACAGGGCTTAACTTAACCACAGCCAAGGCACATATGGGCACCAAACCTCTAAGAGGCTCTAATGGCCACTAACCCTACTCAAACCTTAATGTATCACACAATTTAGCAACTTCAGATTTCGACTTCACCATCCGCTTAAACAGCTGTGCACTGTCTAATACGTGCAGAAAAAAACTAAGAAACAGTTACAATCTTCCACATGTTGCAGACAACTTCTGAGTTACTTTGTATTTACAAAGAGAGACAGTTATCCCATTGTTAAGTCTTACTGTGTCTTGCAAATGTATTCATATGGTCATATCTCCAAACTCCAACCTACATTTATGTTTAACCTTACAGCAGGATAGGAGACAAACATATAGCCAGAGCTCAAGTGAGGATTTGCTTCAAGACTTTAAAGAATTCAAGGCTTTTAACAAGAAAGAGCTGGCAAAAGTTTCAGTACTTAGTTGTCAAAAGCTAGTGTACCATTTATCTTCTTCTTAATTATGCATAAAATCTGAATAAGATGGCTTGTTGTCACATGAGAAAATATGAAAATGTTCAAGAGGTGTGCCTACTTTTGCCAGTCACTGTAAATACCTGCTTGTTTTTGCTTAAAAAAAATTGCAAAGCATTGTTTAGTGTAAAAGGAGATTGTTCACATAAATCATACAGGTTACATAAATTAACTCCCGTTCCTGCTGGAGTTAATTTAGACCTTCTTAAACCCACTGACCTGCTCTCTCAGCCTCTCCTGATGGCCCATGATTGCTGAGGCATGATGGGGGTATTTCTGCTTCAGGTGCTCCAGGAAGGCCTCCCTCTTCTTGTCCATATCTGATGGCTGCATGGCCAGTATCTCTTTGGAGCTGCGGGCCCCACCTAATGTGTGCCTTCGAGGGACAGTGCGGTTGCCTTTGGCATCCCCTCTTGTAGAAGCTGTCCCATTTGGAGACGCCTGCCTGCGGCTTACATGCTCAGTGTCCTCTGGGGAGGTCACCTTCAGGTTGCTTTTGCTTTGTTCTGAGATAGCAAAGAGAAACAGAGAGACAAGGAGTCAGAACTCTGGACAATTACTATTTTAATCAATCCCACCTGCAAGTAAAATCCTAATTTATAATGTCTCCTGTCAAAGTCTGAACCCACAAATCCAGGATAAACAACTATTTTGTAGAATTTTAAAACAGGTAGTTCACATCACTGTAACCAAGGTAATATTTCATTGGGTCTGTTTTTGGCTGAAATAGTTAATGAACAGCATTTATGTACTTATTCGATTGCTTCTCCACAAAAGAAAATACACATTCACACTGAGACACACATTTGCACACTTATTTGCAGATCAGGAGTTTGATGTCTTACTTGAGGATACTTTAACACATTGTGTAAGGGAGTTCGAAAACCAACAGTCTTTGAACTACCAGACTAATTTATAAAAAACCTGTTATAATTTAAGTTTATTTTCACATATTCAAATCAATTTGGGACTGGAAAGCTGTCACAGTGCCTTGGGAAATGTGTCAGAGGGTAGAAATGCAATATCTTGAAATTATCTGCTTTCTTGTTTTATAGGCAGGTACAATCTGTACCTTTTAGACAAATAGAAATAGTAAAATAAAGCACCTCTTGCAGAGTTCAGCCCATGAACAGTTGAATGAATAATTTCCAGAGAGTTGCCACAGTTTATGCCTGTAAAAGCTTAAAAGCACACAGTGTACCTCAAATGCAGGAAAGACTTTATTTTTTTTCTAATCTTACCCTCTCAGAAACTTTGGGGCTGAGACTGAGATAACCTTGCTGTAGGTTTAACAGCTGCAGTATCTACTAATAATTAATAACTACTAATAACTGAAGTACGCCAGAACTGAAGAAGCCTTTGAGATGAGATGTGAAATATTCTCACGACACACAAATAAAATCCAGAAGGCTTATTATCTAAGCACTGGAAGACGGAGAATCAACCCAGAGGACTGCACCTTTCACATTTTTGTTTGTACTGTCTGCTTTGTTCTCACCTATGATTTTTTTTCTTTTTACAAAAGCAGGTATAATTTTGAGAAAAAACCCCAAAAAACTAAGTGGTCTTGCGTCATCCACCCAAACCTCCACCCTGCTCATGTCGCAGCATGTCTCATGTACTCAATACTATTTTTAACTCCCAAAACAGTTTCCCCACTGCTAACAAAATTACACTCAGCAGAAAGAAAACACTCAAATACTATGAAAGATGTGAAATAATTTGTGGGAGGCATATCAAAAAGTTCATTACCTTCCCTAAGTGAGTTATCTTTAGGTTCATCAGCAATTCCTTCTTCCATTGCTCTATGAAATCAACCTTTGAAAAAGAAAAACGAAGTCCAAGCTGGGAGGACCAACTCTCAGCAGGCTTACAGATTCCAAATGCAGCTCACGTGGAAAAAAAAAAGGGGGCCTGAGATAGGCCCTGCCCCTCTGCCCCAGGATAGACTAGTGGGGATTTAGAAAGTCAACTGCATTCCAGGACACAGAGCGACCAGACCCTCACCCCTCCGGCTAAAGGCTCTACTGCTGCTTTGGAACAATCACAGACTGAATGCAAAATAGAAAAAAAGAAACAAAACCCAACAGATACAGAGCAGAAACTATCATCACCATGTACTAAGAGCCTAACAGGTGTCAGATTGACTGACACACATAAACCCTCACGCGTTTGCTTGCAATCTGTTCTTGATCAGGATTCTGTCTGCAGGCTGTGTCTCATTACGTTTTCTGTCTACATTGAGGGGGGGCCCACCAGATGCTAGAACGCATCCCAATGTGTCAAAACCTACTTCTGAACACATCGCAAACTGCCCTCAGCATATGCAGTCGGCTATTATTTAATCAACTCATTTGAAGTATGGGACAGAAAAAGACACATGCCGGTCCAGTAGGTAATGTGGTCTTCAATTGACACAAACTATTACCTACTATTACCTCCTGACTAATAAAGATTAGTCTTAACAGAAAAGATCTGCATCTGTTTGCAAATCGGTTTTTCTGCAGCTGCTGGTGTAAGGTGACACAGTCTGAATGTACCAGCAGAAGGAACAAAGTAATGTAGTTTTATCAACAAAACGTGACAGGATCAATGAGCCAGTTTGTGGCTTGTGTAATCGAAACTTCTGGGGTGAATGAGTGAAAAGAACCCACAATGCAGCAGCTGACCTGTAATGTCAACCACATGAGGACGAGCTTGCCTCTTTCATCCACCCACATGCTTGGGCAGTTGCTCACAACTGGCTGAGAATTAGCAGGCCACAGGGAGAGGTAGTGTCATTTGGTCATACTGCGGAGCTGATGCAATGCTGATGAGGTCCCATGTACTCTGTATTCATTATTTGTAGAAATACTTACGATAAATTTCTACCTCACTATGATAATATGAAACTATGTCCCTGGCTATAAGCTTTAACACAGTACTTACATAACATCATTCATATAAATCTTGCTCTGGTTGTAGGGAGTATATCATGGCCTTCATGATTTGCATAAAACTGACCTAAAATACATTTCACAGTCTGTAAATCAGATAAATGGAGCCCCGGAAAACTAATTGTATAAAAATGCAATATCTAGTCATCTGGGTGTTGCAAAAATAAACCTTTTATAGACTCCCTCCCAATACAGGGTTTGTCTGAAATATTTTTTTTTGTTGCTTTTAGCGTCTAATTAACCAGCGTGTATGCAGGTTTTATTGTTCGTTTTTGATGACAGGCAGTTTTCCTAAAACGTTTATGATTGACAATAACTGAATTAAATTAGCACATTTCCAATGTGCTAATTTAGCATGACAGGAGAACTGTCTCATTTGTGACCCAAGGATTTGAAAAATGAATGCTATTACATTGGGAAAGAGTTATTTTGGAGTTATATCTTAAAGTTAAAGTTAAGTTACTCCCCCAAAAATTCTATGATTTCAAAGCAGTGCTAGTGTTTATGTGTCAAAACTCCTCAGTCATGACAATGACAAACCCATCATCCCAAACCAACAGGTCAGTCTTTCCAAAACCAAACCTGTAATCAAGGCACTTCCCCCAAACCAACAATTACAACCTTACGTCCCAACCACCTGCGTGGCTGCACTTTCCGCTGTCAGCATTCCAGACCACAAAGGGAAGAAAAGACATCCTCCTTTTAGGGTGTCACAAGAGACCTGAAAGTGAATGTGAATGTGATTCTCTTCTGCCCAGCTGCCAGCGTTCAGTAAATGATGGCCCTCTCAGTTGAAAGACAACATGGGGCACTTGCTCAATGAACAGCAGGGCAGTCCTTCTGTTTGCAGTGACTTTCTGCCTGTCACTTATTTATGGAGGAATGCTTCAGCGTGCACACGCCCACTCTCCCCTGCTATTACTGTCCCATAACTATGCAGTTGGATACAAAGATCTGTTGTGTGCAATAAAAGCAGGGCTCACATGGCAATACCTTGAAGCCATGAAACCAATAACGGTTCTCTGCTATAATTACAGCGTTTATTATGTGTAAGTAATCAGAGAAGGAGCTGTATCACAAACACAAAGTAAGGAATTGCAATAATCAACATTGACATATGAAAATAATGAATCTTATAATTCATTATTGAGCCGGAAAAGGGTAGAGTGCCTTCTCCGGGTCAGGGGGGTCGTCCTGCCTCAAGTGGAGGAGTTTAAGTATCTGGGGATCTTGTTCACGAATGAGGGAAGAAGGCAGCGGGAGATCGACAGGCGGATTGGGGCAGCGTCTACTGTGAAGCGGGCGCTGTACCGGTCCGTTGTGGTGAAGAGAGAGCTGAGCCAAAAAAGCGAAGCTCTTGATTTACCGGTCGATCTACTTTCCCACCCTCATCTATGGTCATGAGGGTCATGACCGAAAGAACGAGATCACGGGTACAAGCGGCCGAAATGGGCTTCCTCCGCAGGGTGGCTGGGCTCTCCCTTAGAGATAAAGTGAGAAGCTCGGTCATCCGGGAGGGACTCAGAGTAGACCCGCTGCTCCTCCATGTCGAGAGGAGCCAGTTGAGGTGGCTCGGGCATCTGGGTAAGGATGCCTCCTGGACGCATTCCTGGTGAGGTGTTCCGGGCACGTCCCACCGGGAGGAGGCCTTGGGGAAGACCCAGGACACGCTGGAGGGACTATGTCTCTCGGTTGGCCTGCTATTGTTGATACATGCATTGGGTGTTATCAGTCATATTTTTACATGTTGGTTTTAGTTGGGTTGTTAGATGTAACGTGAACTACGTGAATGTCTAGATCATTCAGTCAAGTCAGTGTTTTGTGGAACTCCAATTAGAGAGTTTCAAGAATTTTCACATGAAATTTTACATGGAAAGACTTGCAAAACAAATGTAAAAATAATATTAAGTTAGATTTATATTTTAATCCCAAATGTATAGTTGCATATAACTTTGAATAGATTTTCTGACTTTTATAAATATCCTCTCTTGGTCCTCTTCTTATGACAGCCTGAGACCACCGTATTATATGCTCTTCATTTGTTTACATACACTTTCCTCTGCCCAAATCATCTGCACATTGAAGCTACCAGAAAGAGCACTAAATTGTAGAAGCAGCCTGTGAGATTAAATAAGCTTGCATTACAGATATGAGCAACCTGTTTCCAAGGATGCAGCTTCATAAGGCAATGCTGCTCTGCCGGAAATTTCAAAGTCACTCAACACATTCATACCCTAAAAATCCACTGACGGAAATATATTTCTTCTGATCAAGGTATTGGCTTTCCTTTTTTGAAGCACAAGGTATGACAGTAAAACTCTCATACATATACACATTTCACACATTGAGTTTTAACCTTTGTATACAACTGCTTATTTAAAGGGGAAAAGAAATACTTTATATAATAATTAAGAATAATTTCACTACTAGTACACTCCTTAAAGCCCAACAGCAACAAAACAAACCAACAATCATATGACTTGTGTTTTTGATAAGAATTCATCTTTCAAATAAATAAATGAGGCCCACGTTCATATATATTATATCGGTTTTAAGTCAACAAGTCTGAAAATGGCCTTACTGTGTTTAGTAATATCTTTCAAGTAAGTTTCCTTTATTAAACTCACATAATTCTGAAATGTTGTTTTATGATTATGTCTGTTCATTTATTTTATTTATGCTTAGGTGGTCTGCTGAGTCACAAATTAATTTAAAATCCATATGCTACTATAAATATGTCCCTGTTCTGAACTATTTAAAAGAATAAATCAGAATTTTTGAAATGAGATTATGTTAAAAAGTTATAAGCAGGTAAAAATCTGAAGTGTGGTGGCATTTTTATTTGGCACATATTCAGAGTAGTTGGTGCCTGGGGCTGAAGATAATGGTAGTCAGAGAGAGGCCAAGATCAAAGCAGACTTCTGCCATTGTGCGTTCTGCACTGGGTGGTTACTTACAGAGAAGCAGATGATTATTTCTAGGATGACAATGCGCTACCGATAACCTTCTTTTGTGACTAAGATTGTAACGTCATTGTCTGCAGGAAAAACATGTTGGTGAATTAGCATTCTTTTAAACTTCTGTAATAACTTTGTTTTGTTTTTTTATACCTTGTTACATTTCTTTGACCAGAATTGCTTTATATACTCGCTACTTCAAAACATATTTGACACAGGAAGATCCGTGGTGGCCTCCAATCTCTGATGTGTAAATAATCATTGGCTTCTCTGTAAATAAGCACTGAACGCAAATATTGCAATGGTTTAGAGGAGCTATGAACTTTTTGAGCTTGGGGTTGTTAAGGATGGTGGAAGTCTGCTTTAGACTTGATCCTTCAAACCCAAGTAATCTGGATTCATACAACATGAAAGCACAGACAGAATGACTTACTGCAAATAGACCACTACCTGTTATACCCATTTATCATAACTTCACTTCAGAAATTATGAATCATCCCTTTAACTAAGATCACAAAGACTTCTAAATCTAAAACTTACAAACTAATCTCTGTGGGACATACTGTCACTGCAGCTATTATTCAAGTTAAGATGTGTGCTTTATCAGTGTGAGTGTGTGTAATAAAATACACAAGACTTTCCAGACTTTCTGCCCTGACATACCCGCATTAACAGGAAGGCACAGGGCCAAAAGATGAGCCACAGACACATGGTGTGTGTTTACTTGAGCATCAGCATATGGGAGTAATGAGTGACTAGTATACCAAAGCAGCTCCAAAGGAGGATGTGGGCTACTTAAAGACAAAACATGGGTACAGAAGAAATACCAAATGTTAAATGAGGCTATTGGCAGCAGTAATTGATTTTTTTCTGTTTACTGCCTCCTGGAGAAGCTCCTCCTGAGAGGCTGACAGGTGTAAATCTTTAAATGGAGTGCAAAGTTTACATCCTTACTGAATAGACAATGTCATTAAAACTCTATATGTGCAGTCAGTCATAAAGAGATGCTCTATATTCCTTGTAGAAGTCAATATTACATCAGACAAGTGTAAAGTCGCTCGTTGTGCTTTTGGAGATCATTCACTGTCCTCCCCCTCAGTCTTCCTCCCGCATTGTTCAGCCAGCAAAATAAACAAGCAGAGAGGAGGAAAGAGATGAGCTGTGCAACTTTTGCTTTAGACGTTCAGAGGCCAACCAGATCTCCACCCATCAGCAAAAATAATAAATAAAAGCTCCTGTCTATTTGTGACCTAATGAATCCACAATATTGTTTAACCTGTTGCGCCATCTCTACCAAACAAAAAGTAGCCGTTTACAAAGATCTGCCTCTTCCCTCCCCACCAGGGGGTGCTGTTGAATCCCCCCCACCCCCCCTGTGCAATGTTTTGTTGTCAAAATATGTGCGTGTGTGAAACAAAGCATCTGTTGCAAACATCAGGCCAGAAACAAGCTGTTAATATTTCCTCTGTCATTTATTAATTAAAACACTAAGTGCTTCTTACCGGACTGGTGTGTCTGTTGCTGTGCTTTTTGCGTTAGCTGTGACTTTGTGCGTGACTGCCAGTAATCTCCAGCAGTGTGTGCACTTCATTAACTCATAGGCCAGAGTAGATGTAAGCCAATCCAGCCGTCGGCTCAGATGTCGGCTAGTTTCCCTTGACAACGTTCGCTGGGGCAACAGTGGAGTTCTGAGGGAGGGGTAAAGCGACGCTACGGACAGCTGTGACTGAGAGGACATCAACCGAGGAGCCAGGGGGGAGGAATTTTTTCTCCCTCTCCGACTGTGTCTCTAAAAACTAACTGCAGAATCAGGCTCGCTCTGGCTTGACCGCTTTAATAACCAAAGGGAATTTGGTCTCTTGCTGGATAAAAGATAGGAAGTGCTCTGGGTACAGTTAATTTAATCATAACATATACCCAGTGTGAATAACCAGTTTAACATCCAACCATGTGTAGCAATGGTTGTGGTTCTTTGGTCATGTGGAGAAAAACAAATAGTAAACAAATGGTAAGAACACAAACACTGTAGATTACACTCACAGAAATACTAGTCACACATCTTGAGCTGTTTCACATTTTAACAAATGGCTTACATCTGAACAGATGAGCACAAAATGTATCTTTCTGGTTAACATTCAATGACTTTTCAATTGTTTACTATTATGAAGACAATATCAAAAGTTTAGATCAAAACTGCTTCATGAGCCAGAATGGCCCCCCTCAGACTTAAATCTAATTGAGAATCCACAAAAAGACATTTTCTGAGCTATTTTGGAAAAATAAATGCAGAAAAATGTTGTCTTCAAATGTGCAGCTCTAACAGAAACATAACCTAAAAAAGTGCAATTCCTTTAAAAAGTAAGTATTGAAAAATGGCAAAAAGGCAACAGAAAACAAATGCATGCTATGGTTTTCTGATTCTCATCTGTAAAACAAATGTGGAAAACCACTTCCCACTGCTTTGTGTTAATAATTCACACAAAACCTCAGTAATATGCATTGAAGTTTGGTGTTACCTTTACACAATGTGTACAACGTTTAGGGGCATGAAAACTTTTACACTATACTATATGGCTAAAGTAAATATGTCATTGCATCTAGCATATGTTTTTATCAGATGGCTCTCATTTTTATCAGTATAAACCCTATGACTATGAAAGATTGTTTCACAGATATGGACATTTCTAACAAAACGTGACCATTGAGGTTTGTTTATTTTGAAAATTTCATCAGAATTTAAAGGAGAACTACCAGATATTCGAAACTCTTTTGATTGATAGTATCACACTATATGTGCCTATGGAGTAAAGCAAGATAACAGTCTGCCTCTTTCTTACTAAGAAATGCAATTGCACAAACTGAGATGACAAAAAGGTAAAACTCAGGCTTTTCAGTATGTGTGAGTGTGTATGAATTGATAACATATCTAAGATCTGTTTTGGCAAGTTTCTATGTCAACTGACACGATGGACATGAACACACAAGAAAACACAAAGCGTACAGAAAAGATTTGGATGGTGCCCAGACACAGATGGTTTTTAGGTGATATGAAGCTTAAATTTCTTCTTTTTTTTTTTGAAGTCAGTTGGCTTAGTGAACATAGCCATCACAACCAGAAAAAATATACATGATACTACTTGCTTAGAACTGAAGTGCTTCAAAGTTTTGGAATAAATCATTCAATTGAAATTTAGATGCAGCCGGGGAGACTTTAGGACAAAAGATGTGCTATAATTGCAGTCCTATGCAAATGACTGAACTGTTTTCATCTGCAGGAAGTTAACTACGTATTCATCCTGCACAACCCTTCCATTTAAATATCTGTTTTAATATGCCGGCTTTCTCACAAGTTTGTTAAAAAGTGATTGCGTTGCAATTGACTCTCTCCCACCCAGTGATAAGCAGCTTAAGACCCAGACTTTGCAGCCAGTCAATCATGTGTCGCTCACTTTTCTTGCTGCACCTCATATCTCGCCCGTTTCGTTCTGCCCTGCATGCAAGCCAGGAGTAATCAGCTGTAGCGGTTATTACCAACTGACGAGTCAAGTATGCAAAACCACAATTCAGCGTTTGTTCAACCAGAAGATTCACATTGTGGCATTCTGTTTTAAACGGTACTGTCCCCCGTCAGCTCTGAGCTTCTTTATATTCAGTGACAAGATAAATCAGGTCCAGTTCTGTGCGTTCAAGGGTAGCAGATGAAGCTGAGTGTCTGCACAAGGCCCTGCTTGAGGGAGGTGAGTGCTGCCTGAGCTGATAAGTGATGCAGGTGGTGGGAGATGAAATAGGGCCCCCGTGAAGGGGGGGGATCCACTCCTGAGAACACTGGTGCCTCTGTCCCAGTCTTTATCTGTGAAATCCTCAGTGTGCTTCTGACTGTGTATTCCCACATTAATGTATATGTGTGTGCCATTCAATGAGCTGGGTGGATTGTGTCCAAGCGTACAAGTCCGAGGAGCAGACAGGGGGGTTCTACTGGGAGGTTTTTGAATGTGGACCAGTTTGGTTGGATCTGCTCTTAAGAACAGTGGAAATTTGGATGAACTGCAATGTAGCTGGGTTTATGTTTCCCATAAAGGAGCTGGAAGCATGGACTTTCTAATGAGATCATAAGAATGCAGGTGATTATTTCTAAGGGGATATTAGGAAAGAAACAGAAGCTTTACTGTTGTGCAGATGTGAAAAGCAAATAAATGTTACAGCTTTCCCATGGCAGAGGCTGACAAAGAGCAACTTTCTGCAAACGTTAATAGTTATACCATGTTGGGGCCACAATACTAAAGCTATTATCAGGTCATGGGAAAATGAATCAGAGGAGAAACGCACAATATGACAGATTGTTTTTTTTTTTTTTTTTTTACAAAATCTCAATAGAAAGTTCTTCCAGATTTTTTTGCTCTCTGACAGGGTACAATGTATGTCTTAGTAGCAACAGACTAAGTTAATTATTACAGCGAGATATCAAATGATTTACTTTTAAAGCTGCTTTAATAAGAAAATAGCTGTAAAATTCAGATAAAAAATGGGATGAATAAAATTATTAGACAATATGTGTTAGACCGCCTTATTTCCTCAAAAATGGACACAGAAGTCATTGTAGGACCTGTTCCATGTGTGACTTATGAAACAGTGTATGAACTTGCTAAGCTCAGTATCTGGCCACTGGGAAAAAAAAATATTTACATAGCACAACCCTATTTTATTAATAGGTCATTTGTGGTCTTTACCACAAAATTGATGTATGGATAAATTAAAGATGGCAAAGAATATAAATTTCTTAAAGAGGGAAACTGACCACATTCTAACCGTGGTTTATGTCACACTGAAATACAAACATGACCTGGAACACTGTTCCTCACAGGAATAATCTCTTTGAAAATGTCGTGTCTTATTTCATTGACATGCTTGTCCAACGTTTTAGAAGTGCTGGATGAGTTTCTGTATCCCTCCGACAGCCCTGGGTTGCACATTAGTTCATCTCGCAGCACAGCACCAAATTAAGCTCATCTTTTCAGCTAAATATTTTGTGGAAACTGCATAGATAAATATATGCTGAGCAGCGATAGCAGAGTTCCTTCAGCTGATCAAAGGCAAGCCCTTTTCCCCTCCAGGACTAAGAAGTAGAGTGGCACTGGCCAAGATCGCTGCTTTACTAAACATTTTGCCCACCACAAAGCCACAGAGACGAATGCCGAGACTTTTCTAAAATGACCGTTATGTTCCAGTAAAAGCCCTCACCCGCTTCCCATTTAGTATGATATGTTAACTTTGGACAGTTCTAAAAGGCACTTCTGGCATTTTTAGAATAGTTTGTGTTCTTTTAACAGGGACAGGCGGAAAGCTGTTTCTTTATGAGTTATTGAATTAGTTAAACACTTTTTTCCTTTGTAGTTATATTTAGATATCCTGCTCAAACTTTCAGGTCGGCTGCCGATGCATTTTGTCTAATGACAGTGGCAGTAGCAGAATGCGATAAAATCGGTTTAATCACGAATGTAAAAACAAGTAGACGGGGGGAAAAGGCTGCAGGAAGAAAACTCATTTTCAAAGAAAAGCAACCGTTTCATCTCCGCAGCTGGCCAGACTGTAACAACCTTCAGGTTTTCTGATTGGCTATCGATGACATCATCCTCCAGGTCCAAACCTCCTTTCCAGCCCGACGATGTAATCAGTGCCGAAGCATCTCAGTGATGTAATGCAGGGAGGGCCGTCATAAACGCTCGAGTAGCACCCTCCTCTCCTCTTTCTCTTCCACCACCTAACTCTAATTTCTTCACATAATTCCTCCATCTTTTCTCTGCACCCTCTCATCTCATCAGCTGGATTCAGATCAAATCGTTTCACCGTCTGTTTAATAGCACTCAAACGCGATAGGCCAAGAGCAAGTGAGAAGCTTCTGAAACAATCATCAAGACATGACAATTTGCAGTTTTTAATGAATGCCAGTGTCCTGTGGCTCTCATTAAAATATATATCAGAGACTGTGCCTTCTTTCCCCACTGAGGTGCTAAATGAGGTGGGCATTGCACAGTTAAGCACTAAACTGCTCTGGATGAAGCTCTAAATATTACACTTGGTGTAATACCCAAACTTTTATTACAAATTCAACCTCTAAGTTATCAAAAATGACACTTGAAGCAGATGCAAATATGTAATCTGAGATTTATGTCAGCTTGTTCCTTTATAATTTATTCAGACTATTTCATCCGTTTTTTGGCAAGACCTACACATATGTTTTTTTTAATCACAGTTTGTTGGTGTGTGTGTGTGCGTATATGTGTCCTCGGCAAACATCCAGAGCTCAAGCGGATTAGAGAGGGTACTCTGCCCTGATCAAAGCGCCGCAGAATCCAGCTTACTGGGACAAACTGTGCAACAAATAACCCACGCAGAGGCGAAAGCATGCAGGCCACAGGCAGACAGTTCGCCAACTTTAATGAAGAATCACTCTTGAGCAGCAACAGTTGGAAGCATTAGTAGATCTTTCTTACAATTTGAGGAATCCCAGTCAGAGGGAAACAAAAAGAAAGATGGAAGTCGGGGCAGGGACATTCAAAGTGCTGCCGTCAAGTGCAAAGCGTGCAGCTGTCAGCTGTTCCATAGAAACTCAAACTGTTAATGGAGACATATCAGGCCCTCTTTCTCATGCGTCGACATCAGCCTTCCAGCCCCTGACATAATATCGGTAATGTGTTTGGTCAAAAGACAAAATGTTTACAGAACTAACGCCTTCTTTTGAAGCAAACTGAACCCCCACGCTAGACCAGCTATAAGAAAAAAACTGGAAAACTCTTATAAGCTATTGTTTGTTGTTTTAAACCATCTTTTAGAATTATCAAGTCAGTTGATGAGTTGAGTTTGAACTGCTTAGATACAAACTTTATGCAATGTGACAGTTAATTATTGCACATCACATTTATACCATAATTTCTTCAAGTTTTAATTTTTTTATCATTGAAAACTGTTGGTATCTTAGGATAAAAAGTTACCCACGTTTTTCCTAAATGTCAGTTTTTTGTATTTTTATATCAAAAGACAAAGATGAAAAAAAAAAATACAATTATTTTCTTGAACCGAAAAACAAATATTAGTGTATTTCTTCAAAATATCAAACTTGTGGTAAGAATTTGCAGCTAACAGTAAAGCTAAAGAATGCATTGCATATTCATTTTGGAACACACTCAAGTTACTACATTGTCTTCAGCTGCTGTGAAAATCCTGCCAATATCAAAATTAACTCAAAAGAAATTTGAACTCACATCACGCCTCGAAATTGGCCTCTTTTCCTTTTTAGAAACTGCAACCCTTTCCAATATTCACCTTCAGCGTGTCATCACAACAATGCTTCTTCATGATGCGATTTACAACCCCTCATAAGAACCTTGTAGTTTGCACATGATGAGCTGGTGTGCAGTTTTACCAGATACTAATTGCTGCTGCCGCTAGTCTGGTGGGGCTTGTGTGGAGGAGGTTCAGGGGAGGGGTGGTCTGTGAACCGCCGGGAACCGAAGCGCCAAGTAGGAGCTTTGGTTAAATAGGCGGCACTTTGTATGAGCAACCAGGCACTCCCAAATGGCTGCCACATTTTGCTGCTATAAACTAGAACCACTGACAGAAGCAGATAGCAACACCAAGGAGCCTAAAGAGAGCTTTTCAATTTGGCAATGATTACTCTTCTAAGTACAGTAAAAACACATTTCAGATATAATTTACGTTTGTAGTCAAAATGCAGACTTTCCCTATTCAAACAGATTGTTTTTGGACAAACATCAAAAACAAGTACACAATTTTACTGTTGTAAGTTACCAAAATGGGGGGTGGGGGGGAATCCCACCACACTACATTTTTTTATGATCGTTCACCTAATTAAAGCTAAAAACAAGTGGTAAAATAAATAAATCATGCCCGCTGCAACACTTCCTCCCAGTGCAGATAAAGTAATTTAAAGAACCTTAACTTCTTAACTACATCATGGGTATTACTCGGCTCTAAGGAGAAGTGCATCAACATCAAGCCATGCATAATAGATGCCCACTCTGTTAATTCAGTTGAAGATAGTGACTGTAATTAAGTAATTCTCCAGTTGTACAGAGAGCCCTCCATCAAAATGTCTGAGCTGAGCTTTGGGAGGCCAAATGAGTTGAGGCCAATAATAAAAACCCTCAGCAGGGCTTGCTTCTGTGAAAGACAGTGCAAGACAAGAGTACATTGGGTAATTTTCAAAGTGAGTCAAACTGAAGTTACAGTATGCAAGCAAGGCATATGGTGCTATTTTACACTTTCTGCCAGCTCAAAGGAAAGTTTAAAAAGCTGGCAATCTGCTGGTTGGAGAGCATGCACGCCATATTTAAACACGGATGCAGGGAGAAAGTTGAAACAACACCCTAGTCGTTTCTTCAGCTTCGTTTTGCACCCAGTGAGATAGTTTTGTGATGTCTGTTTGGCTAACCACAGTTATTGACGAGTTGATGGTTTTAGCATGTGCCCACCAGACCATTGGCTCCAGGGGTCTTACATCTTGGAAAGTTGAATGAAGCGGGGCATTGTTGTCGCACTGCTGGGAAGGATACACTCTCCTGTGAAAGGAAAACCCTACAGGAAGGAAACGTTGAAATAAAGCGCTAAGAAAAAGTGGCGAGGGACATAGCGGAGGCAACAATGTGAGTGCATAAAATAGTGTGTGAAGTGGATGTTTCCACAATTTCTGTTTCTAAAAACAGATACATGCAATTCCTTATAAAGCGTTCTGCAGGTTTCATTTGAAGATTTAAAGGTAAAATGAGTAACTACCTCATATTAAAGAAGCTATCAGCAAAATGAAAACCTTGACATAAATAGAAATATACAGGTAGATGAACTGTTAGAGTGGTTAAAGTAGATGGTTCAGGAAATTAGTGTCACAAATAAATGTCTGTGCCAGGTTCATGTTACCCAGAAATTTTATTTAAATCTTCTTGTAAAACATTAATGTCTCCCTAATGGATAAAAATTAGGGAAAACAAATAGACATTTGTTAGGACTGCCAACTTAATTCAGTGCTAAATGCAGATATTTAGCTTCAGAAACACACAAATGTTTTAGCTTAGCTTTAAGAAAACACTAAAAACTAGACGTCTCCATGTCAGACTCTAAACAGGAAGAATCTCTCCACAAAATCTCATTGTGGTTTATTGGAAAATGTACAAGAAATGTCAGTCATAGCTAAACTTTATGAGCTAACCAATTGTCAGACAAGCGAGCAAAAGTTATGCTTGGCTAAACATTCCTAGGAAACATGTTTGTTCACAATGTTCTGCATTCAACATGTTTCACCAAAATTGTCCTCAACTGCAGTTGGACTTAAAGCTGTCACACTTGTATAATCCAATTCAAATAAAGTCCTCAAAGATTATGGAGTCCATTCTGTGCAAAAATAGCAACTCTCTGAATACATACCTGCCATTACATTTAGCATACAACGGTTTTATTAGATACCAAGTATTAAACTGCTCTGCCGGGCGTCCTTCCAGTATTTACATGGTCCTGTCTATTTATCAGTCAAGGCAGGAAGCAGTTTTCCAAACAGACCACGTACAGACAGAGGACAGGTTTCCTCAAAAAGTCCAAACTCCAGAACCCGATTAGCCACCGTTCCTAGAATATCCCGGCTTTAAAAAAAAAAAAAAAGACATCCTGCGTTTGTCACGGACTTACCAGAACTATTTCAGAGATTGGCATTTTGTTATCTCAGTCATGCTTAAATAAGAGTTTAGGAGTCTTGATGAGTAATTATACAATCATGTGTTAATAATGACTTATTAGTGGAAAGTCAATTCAATCCATAGAAAGCATTTTAAAAAAGCACAAATCTGAAGGACAAGGGCAAGCCACTGCAGGTTTTTAACAAGGCTGGAAGTCTCATCCATATTTATTGGGATTAGTTGGCCTTAATTCTCAAATTCAGCCATTTCTTAATTACTGCTTTGTGAGGATAAAAAACCTTCGGTGATGTATACTTTCAAAAAAAACACAAAAAAACTGTGGTATGTGGGCATATTTGTAAGTTGTTGATGGAGGCAAATTCAAATCTTCATCACATTTTAACCCTCTCAAACATGATTGTCATTCATTTCCCTAAGGGTTCACTACAGCACTAGCTCAGTCATATAGCTTTTGTTCATTTGAATACAAAAGTCATCCATCACTGGCACAAGCAGACCCTGGTAGCCTCTGTGTAAAGCAGGAGGCACCATGTCTGGCCAAAAGCCTCAGAGACTTGATAAATGGGAGACACAGGGGTATTTATCTTGAAAGAAAAAAAACAAACACAGCAGGTTAACAGTATCAATGTCTTTTTTCATTTTTTTTTATCATGTTACTTAACCTCATCCATAGTTTGAAACTGTGCCATAAAAAACTTTATTGCCTTTTATTCAGATTTTATGTGGCACAGCAGCACAAAGGACTGCATTATTGTCAAGTGGAAGGAAATTAATACACAGATTTCAATTTCTCTTTGCAAAGAGGTACCAGTAATACAAGATGTGCATTTGCATCCGGACCCTTTTTTATTATGACACACCTAAATTGCATTTAGTGCAACCAACAACCCGTGTATAATTTAATGTAGGTATAAATCTTGCGTCAGAGTTTTGTTTGAGAACACTAATAAACACACAGCATCATGAAGACCAAGGCACACTGTCAACAGGTCAGGGACAAAGTTGTGAAGAAGTTTAAAGTTTAAACATATAACAAATAGTTCAAACTTCGAACATTTCATAAAGCACCGTTAAACCGATCATCGTTACATCAACAAGAACATACCATCCCCATAGTGGGACATGGTGGTGACCTCACCGTGCTGTGGAGCTACTGCTAATCAGTAGATATAGGGAAACTTGTCTGAGCTGATTAAAATGCTCTTCCGACACAAAAATCAAAGGGAAAATGTTCATTTTACCCAGTCAAAGTCTTCATTGGCTATCCTACACTATTTTCATTGTATAATCCTCATTTGAACAAATCCCTGACTCTAACAATGCCCAACAGAAAAGATTATGTTGACTATCTTTTTGTTGAGTATACATCTTATGTATTTATTTATACAAATACATGTTATGTATTTATACAAACTTTTTTCTAGTAACAACTGCCAGCACTCATTTCCCATCTTGTGTGGTTTAATATTGAGTTTATCAGTCAATAGTTTTCTGAATAAGTGCAAATACCAAACACAGTAAACCACTCATTAGCTAAACCGTATTTAGTAAAATATGGGAGCTAACTGCTGGCCAAACATAAAAATATTGGGAAAACTTTAGCATAATATTGACTTAGATTAATAATGTGTTTTTAAAAAAAAAGGGTGTGTCTGCCCTAATATTAGACTCTGCTTATGTGAGCAGAAGCCGACCAAAGCCTTGAGATTTCCATTGTGTGGGCATGTTTAATCCCATCCGTCTCCATCCATGCCTAGGACTGATAATGGATGTTATCTCAGAAGGCTTGATCAAGTTCAAGAACTCAATGTGTCGTCAGCTAACTTGGGCCACACAGAAAGATGATGGTGCAGCCAGCTTAATGGAGAAACTTCTGGTCAGATCTCTCACACAATTCCATAATAAATCCAGACTTGTAACCCAACGACGTCTTCTGCTTCACTCACCACATGCCATTGGTGCAGGTGAGTAATCACAAATCTCTATGTTCAATGACAGCCATCAAACTCTGTTGTAGATCAGCTAAGGTAGCTGGCCCAGGTGCTTGATCTATGTCACAAATGAAAAGTGCTTTGACTGATCCGCCAGTGTTAGTTCAGATTGGTATTGAAGCATTCAAATTCAATACTTGTTAATTGTCTGATAATGTTAGATAACTTGAAGTATATGATCCAAAGCTACAGAGTACCTCTGCTTATAAAAGCACTGCCAAAATCACTGCGCCTCATATGCTAGCACTTAGAAAAACAGCACAGCTATATTACACTGGCAGCCAAAGCTCTGCTTTACACTTAATAACAGTTTCCTGTGGTCTTGTAAAAAAAAAAAAGACAACTTGCTATATCAGCAAGGCACACATAAAATCTGTGAGACAGTTAAGTTAAGCCAAAATGCCAAAACTGGTGATGGATGATGAATTTTGGGGGCTCTCAAATGGGTGTAAGGGTGAAAGCTCGTTTGTCTTTTTGAGAGGAAAACTCATCTTCTGTCTTTTCATCGTGTTTCCCAGCAGGAAGACTGAGGTTGATGTACTCGCAGCTCAAACAGACACAACAAATCACAACGACAACTTGCGATTCAGGAGCTAACAAGTTCATTTAATTCAGCAATTTAGAAAGGGAAGCTCATTTAGCCACAATTCAGTTTCTCAGAAAATCTGAATAATACAGAACGCCAAGAAAAAAAGAATGTTTAATCCAGAAATGTCCATATTGCAAGTTGCTGCTTGGCACAGAGGCATTTAGACAGGTTGCTTTATTCGCTGTCTTTGTTTAGTCTGCATTGGAGTATCTGGTGTCTCTGATTTTTTTCTTAAAAATAAACGATTCTAAATAAATAATGAATAAACGATCAGATCAGTTTTCTGTCCAGAGATATTTTAAGCATGTGTTGATACATGTGGCAGCGTGAGTAGGTGCCAAGTCTTGCAGGAAAATGAAAATCCACATCCTCATTAAGCTTGAAGAAAGAAGCATGGAGAGTTTTAAAAGTTGAATTTTGACTAACCCTGGACTAAATAAAACCAAGACCTGCGATGACATGACTCACTATGGAAACTTCAGAGTACACCTTAGTCAACTTTGACTCTGTGCTTCTCCTTTACACTGGCACCTTGTTTTACAAATGAAATATAAAACATCTAAAAAGGACCATCGAGGTTCACTCAGCATAGGAAAGATCCTTTATTTATCTTGTTGATGTTGCTTGTGCAACTTTTGTGATACATTTTTTTCTTCCACTAAACTTTCAAATGACATGTTTGAATATGGTCCTCTATAATACTTCTACACTTGCAACCTTCTGTAGCTTATACAAACTTGTGCAGGGTGTCCAGAATTGTCTGGTGGGCAATTTTTGTGCCAGCAATCTTAATCTGGCAAAAACAAAACGTCTATTTAAAAAACACGGTTTTTATTGGTCTGATGTAATATATTCTCATTTTCAGTGGAACTGTATCTTGACTTTTCTTTATCTGTAGACCATAATGAAATTCACTTTCTTAAATAAATAACTGAAATAGATTCATTTGTCTGTTATATTCTGACTCTTTGAAATCAACTGTAGTAAAAAATAAATATGTAACATTTTGGTTGTACCTTGATAAATTAAACATATGCTTAAAGTTTCTAGAGGCAAAGAAAAAAGCAAATGGTCTTCAGAGTTACAGAAAAGATCCAGAGGAAATTATGGAGATAAAATAGAGATAGTAACTAATTAGGACTCCCTTACAGATTTTACAGCAGCTAAGTCCAAGATTGCTCTGACACTAATGTTTAATTTGAGTGGAAGAATGCAGAGTCTTCCTAGTAGGAAAATACTGAAATCCATTAGATCCAAAAGAGACCAAATCCACAGTAAATCTGAAGCATAAGTAGCTACTTTGACGCTACAGATATCATCTCTCTGTGATCTGAAAAGACGAAAAAGGCTCAAAGGTTGAGAAAAGTTCAGCTTTACAGATCCCAGACAGTTAAAATGACAGATAGTGTGAGGACTGTGTCTTGTAAAAACATTTTTTTTTTTTTTTTCCCCCAGTTCACCCTCTCATGATATGACCCTCGACACTCTCCTCTCCCCCCATCAGCTTAATTAGACAAAGCCACACACACATTAGTGGCTCCCTTTTTTCTCTCCCTTCTTTCTGTTTTTTTTCTTTCTGCCCTGTACTGAATGGTTGGCTGAATTTCAGGCCTCCTCAACTCCCAAAAAATAAAAACAACCATGCAAAACAAGCAACTTCCAGAGCCAGGGTCAGCATCAGAAAGTAGCAACACTTTAAGAACAGTGAGCTGAATGAAAAACCTCCGAGTCCCGGTATAGACAACATTGTATACTGCAAGTGTGGAGATACTTCTTAAGTAAAACAAGTTTATTTCCGTCTGCATGAATCCACAGCGGGAACAGACAAATAGAAAAAAAGGGGGTTATGTTTGAAGACGAAACATCCGTGCTTCTATCAGCTCTCTGTGAGAGAGTATGTTATTGTATGAGATGCAGCTACTCACCCTGAACTCTTTCTGTAACACAGTATGTCCTGATAAGATTTCTTTTTCTGTTCCCACTGGAAACAACCACAGCGACGCAAACTAACACTCTGCTCCCCGCAGCCCTAAAACTTTTTGCTCTCTGCCGGCAGATCTCCTGATTTCCCCACCCAAACTCTCTCTCGCTCTTACTTCAGCACTTCCTGGGCTGTTGTTTATGCTCCAATCAGGCCATCCAAGAAACTACTGCTAGCCCCTTCCCTTCTCTCTCTCTGTCTCTCTCTCTCTCTCTAAAAAGTTGTTTGTCAGAGGCTTGTCACATGCAGGCGTCCATCCGTTTGTGTGTTCCCTCCGTACTTTAAAAGGTGTTGCCACAATTTGGGAATCTGATTTTCCTCAGTCACAAGACCAAGAGAGAAAGGGTGAAGGTGGAGGAAGGGCTTCCTGCTAAATCGTCTTACTGAGACAGATACATTTTTAAGGCATATGGGAAAAGGAGGTGCAGTGTTCAGTTGGGCTGGGGGTGTGTCTGGAACTTTCTCTCCAAATCCAACAGCTTGTTGTTAAAAACCACAGCCGACTCAACCCTTCATAGCCCCTACAGAGCCTCAATCTCTCCCACAGTCTGCCAAGAATTTTCTCCATACTGCCCAAACCCCTTCTTTAAAAACGCTCAATTATTATTTCCCCAGCAAGCTGGCCAATGTTCATTTTAAACAAAAGAAGTGCTAAGGTGCTACATGCGAGTACAGAGCAGTAAGGGCAGGGGAGTGGACAACACTAACAGTGACCAGGACAAGCTAATGCCAACTCTCCTCAGTGTGGAGGATATTACTGAATGAACAAGGATCAGTGACTTGTTTAAAATTAAGCTGGAGGTTGCAGAAAAATGCAAGAAGCTAACTAGAAAAATTTTTTTAACTATTTTTTAAACTATTTTCTACCACACGCCTTGGATTCTTTCAGGTTCTTTCATTCCTGGAAGAAAATTTACTGTCATGGAGGTTCAACCTGAAGCAGAACAGTGATCTCTATTGTGGCCAAAGCTACAAATAGAGTGCATTAGATCAAAACCAAAATCTAACAGAAAATTATAGGCAAAACTTTTAAATTTCAGTTCACAGAAGCTTGTTTAATCCATTTCAGCTTGATCAACTTTGAATGGGCAATATTCTGGGTCTTCAAAAGTTGGTATCCCAATACACCTGCAGCTGTTTTACAAAGTACTGACTTCAAAGAAGCTGAAAATAAATTCATCCCATTTCAGATTTTTATTTCTATTTGCAATTTTTTATCCACTTCACAATTACGTGCAACTTTGTGTTGGTCTAGCCAATAAAATCCTAATAAATGCATTGAGATTTGCAATTGCGACAAAATGTAAAAAATATTCGAGAGGTCTGAATACTTTTACACGGGACACTGAAATGACCAAACTGAGCCCCTATATCATCTTTCCTTCAATCTGACTGTACTAATTTCACCCCATTCCTCCTCTAACCTCTCCTTTCATCCCATTTTGAATGCAAGTCTTTCAGCCATTCAGTCAAGACACATGGGCAGATTGGGGTGCTTCTGTGCCAAGTTGGATTCAGGAAACGTTCGTCTTGTTGTTTAGTCTGGGCACCATGTGTTGGAGCAGAGGCCTCCCTCCTTCACCAAACCCCTTTTTTTTCCCTTTGGCACAGAATAAAAAAAAACCACACACTGACAGACGTGATCTGGACAGTCACACAAAGCAACAAAAAAAACTTTAAAGTACCGGCTAGTATGGAACGAAAAGCAGAAATGTGCAAAGATGAAATGTGCTGTCACTCTACCTGTGGTTCGGATATGCAGGCATGAAGGCCTTATGCATTAGCATTTATTTAATCATGTAATAATGGGTGAGAAAGACATGTTGACTCAGAGTGAGGGTTATTTATGGAGCAGCAATCTTTGTTTTGCCTGGGTGTGACTTAACTTTGTTCACTTATGTGTTCTCACATTGGTTTTGTGCTGGTGTAACATTGAAGTTCCTTTCCTGATTTTTTTTTTCCCATCAAAACTGCAAATGGGTCTTACTTTGACTAATCCCTGAGCGTTAAATCCTTCCACTGCTGAAAGGAGACCCAAACAAATGCCGAAAGGAGACAAAATAAATCAAAACAGTCAGGGATTGAACAGTTAAAAGAGCAGGTGAGGATTTTACCTCAGGCTTTTCAGCTCAGTGTCTCAGCCTGTGCCAATCTGCCTCTGAGAAGTCAATCCTTCAGTCACCACAGTGAATGAGCCACCTGTGAGTCTTGGAAGAACTAGACGGCACTTGTATTATTGAACTTGAGTAAAGAGGGTAAAATGGCGCGCGGTTTGCCTTCTGTGATACAAACGGGATGCAGAAAACGAGGCTGAAGAGCTTTCTGATCTCTACGGTGAAAAAAAAAGTAAAACTGATCTCAACATTTCAAAGATGGAAGAAAACATGAGCCTAGATGAGGCTGAATGAATTCATTTAAAAGATGTCTTATTTCAAACAAAAATATGACAGAATGTTTTTTTACATTGTCAGCTAAAATGCTATAAAAAGTAACTAACAGGCAACAACTTGTGTTGATGTCTGTGTATAATTCTGAATATTCAAACATTGTCTGTGGCATACAACAGGGGCTTGTGTTAAAGCCAAAATTATTCACCATGCATCAACCTTAAAAACTCTGCCAAGGAGTTGTATCTTCAGAGTGATTCAGTCTCTACTGAGTGAGGAGACGACAGAAATTTCCATCTTAGTGAGGAGGTGAGATTGATCCTGTTGCTCGGTGTGATGCTGTCTGTACTGCAGTTGGTTCTTCTTCTTCTTCTTCTACTTCTGTTTTAATGGCGGTTGGCAAACAACTTAATGGAGCACCACCGCCACCAGCAGGTCAGATGTGTGGACCAAATGTCCTCGATACAAATATACAGGCCCACTGAGCAGTCTTTTTCTAAAATGTCATTAAACACTGAGGTTTTGAGTAAGTGGACATTTGTGTTTTGACTGCAATCCATCCTAGACTGCTGGAAACACGCTTATAAAGCAGACTGTTAAATCTGCTGCCATTTTGAGTTTCTTGGGAGCAGGATCTAAACAGACTTTGATTAAATAAATTAATAACACGTTGAAGTAATGAGAATGTGAAGTGAGAGGTGTGACATCAGAGCCAATCTGCAGAAATGAATGTGGCACTATGAGGCCATCTGACGGTCCTGTAGCCTGCTGCTACAGTGACACAAAAGAACAATGAGACAGAGCTCGGCCGGTAAACACCACACAGGAGGTCAGATGAGCCTTATGACTTTGTTTCCGTCTCCTTTTTTTTTTTTTTTGTCATGTAAACAAGTAAAGGTGAAAAAATTGGCTGAGACTGGGGTCTAAGTTGGGGTGGTCTGAAAATATTGGTGCTTTGAAATCTGATCAAAGGATAAATCAATTCAGTAATCTCAGCTCAGTTATTCTTAGCCATATAGAAGAACAAGAAATTACAAAAATTGCAATAAAATGTAAAAATAAAACATCAACTGATTGGAATGGCATTGATATGATTTTTTTATTTACAAAAAAAGTAAAAAAAAAAATCATCCAAAGCAATTGGAGAAATAAAAAAAACAATTGCACACAATTATAACTTGTGTTTTCACACCTGTTTATTTCCAAGTAACATGATACCCTTTTATAAAGCAGGCGATAGAAATCATTTTGCAAACTACAGACATGTTTCTTTATTATTTCAGTTCTCCAAGATTCCAAGATGAAAAAAGGAAGAAAGTTGATAACACTTCAATCAAATCCAAATGTCACCTCTCCAAATTTTTGTGACTGAACCCTTCTGTTAGTTCCACAGTCCACATGCATGACGAAACAGGCATAAAAATGATGCACAACGCTACCTCTCCAGTCAAAATTTCATGCATAAATAAATGTATGTGCCTGCTTTATTTAAGTTAATACACTGGCTAAAATTGAATTCATCAATAGAAAAAACTCTCATTTCAGATATCTACATGTGAAATGGGAAGAAGACAAATGTGTTTTAAATTAAATGTTAAAATTTCTTGTCATATTTAAATGGTGATCACACTGGGCAAGTTCTCATAGGGGAGAACTCAACAAGGATGTTGTCCAAGCTGTAAGGTCCAAAGAGCAGGGCATTTTCTGCTCAATCAAACTAGGCACTGGCAAAAATGGAATGGTTCACATGAATGGTTCACCAGTTATGAGCCTATTTTGTGTTGCATATCGCCCCAAAAATACAAAATACATTAAAATTGCATAGCTGCTGCTACATAAAAAAATGTAGAAAGATTCTACAGGTGTGAATATTTGTGCAAGGCACTACAAATCTAAAGTAATAATGGGTGGGAGAAAGCAGTAAAAATGCTTAAACGAACAAGGAAAGTAAAATTCAAGGCACACATGTAAATCATTGCAAGTGCAGCAAACCACAGTTGTAAATATGTGTTTTGTTGTCATAGAAATCTAGATCTAATAATGTTTATGGAGTAATAAAAGGCATTTAGCCTAATTGTGTTTGGCCCATGAGTGCACTTTTGTACCTTCTGGTGCAAGACAAGAATGATTGGGCTTAATAAAATCCATTTAGCATTGCAAACAGTAACAAGTATGAAATATTTATCAGTTGTGCCCTACGATGTCAACAGAAACATTGCTTTCACAATGAGCATGGGATTTACAGCAGGCTGAAGAACTTGATCCATCTAAAAAATATTCATTATGTAGAGCATGTCTACAAGGACTTTGGATATAAAATCATTTGCTTATCTATAAATGCTCACTTTATTGGTACTTTTAAAAGTGTTTTAGCTGTGAATAATTGATGATTTTGAGCTTCACATTAAGTGACAGATGTCGCCTTGTGAGCTGTTGGCCTCAATCAGCAACTTAGCATACTTCTGTCTACGTCTCATTAGTGCGAGAACTCGCACAGTATGCCTGTCAAAACCTAATTTCAGGGGATCATGCAACAAACAAATGCATTATGATATTTGCAGCACAGAGAAGCATTTGGTCCCAAACACAATTAACATTCAATCTGCTAAAGAAGAGAGAGTAAAAGAGAACATCGCTTTGACTGCTGTCTGGGTGCATTTGTGGCATTTTTCAGGCTGATCTTTGTGGTGGATGAAGGGGTCAGAAAGAGTACTTTGAGGAAACTCTACAGAGGTTCGTGTCCAGCTGAAAGAACAGCAAAATGTCAGAACAATGTCGTAACATTGATCTATAGCAAACACTTAAAGGTCTCCACATATTTCTCAGTGTTCAGGAATGCATGCAGCTTGGATCGCACTGAGGGGAGTTGAAGCTTAGACTTTGATCCAAGTATTTATTTATTTTTTTACTAAAGCGTCACATAGGGGGCGACAATGGGCTTGTTTGGTAACTTTTTAGAAAACTGAAAAGACAGGATTATGCAATTTTTTTGTTAGCATGTTTGTGTCCTTAATTTCTTGAGAAATAGATTTACCAAATGTTGGAAACACCAAATCTCCTCTGAGGATTTTTTTGCTGTTGTTAATTTGGGTGATTTTTGAGTGAGGTTCACATTCTGCAGGAAGCTTTGCAGGTCAGGGCTGCCACCAGAGTGTCAAAACTCAGCATCTGTTCTGTGAAAACAACAAGCCTCCAGGGACAGACCACATGTGGAACCATCCACAGTGTTACTACCATCACCCGATGAACTTCACATGCAACGGCACCTCAAAACAGCTGCATTATTACCTTCTTCCTCTTTTTATAGACTTGTGATAGCAAAGTGGGGAATCTACAACATTCAGCACTCAAAGAGAAAAAGAAAGTTTTATTTTTTTTTTTTTATTAAATCACAAAGTTAATTCTCAAGTTCTCTGTTGTTTTTTTTTATTCTAAAATATGTACTCTTTGTGTAGCCTTGTTTTTCCCCCTCCACTGTTGTCATTCAAATAACTTACTATATAACAAGAGATGTAATGCCACGTTCACACAGTAGAAACAATTTAATACGTATTCGATTTAGTACCACATGTGAAAGTGACGCAAATCGGATTTTGCTTTTGGGTGCGGAGATCGGAATTGGGATGCCGCGAAAAAGTCAGATATGGGTTGCATATTAATCAAAGAATTAAATTATAATAATAAACATTAATTTCTTGCAGAACAGCTGCCAAAGTATAATTATTTGAATTATTGTTTTGCTGCTGCTTTGTCTGTTAAGTACTCACCAAAGCCACAAAATCCGATTACATATTCAAGTTTTTTGTTCTTAGATGATTTCGACTGATTTAAAGTGAGGTGAGGTGGGGAAAAAGAAATGAAGCAAAGAAAAAAAAAAGATGGAAACTTTTCTTCTGCGTCACAGTTTCCTGAAAAATAATCAAAACCTCCAGCTGGTGATTACAGTTAAGCAAAAATCCCCTTCTTCAGTCTTCATAATCTTGCACAAAAGTGCTGCGTCAGTCTCATCACAAGCTTTCGCCGAGGAGCTGAAAAGCATGCGAGTCTCACCAGTGACGTCATCTCACAGCCAAACCCTTTCATGCCCCCTTTTGAGAGAAGAAAAATCCCCAGATTTCAGAGTGTGGGGACAGAATATGTTTGATCCCTGCTTCAATTTTTCTTAGTGTTTGATACTGTAAGAATGTATCGGAGACGCTCAGAGGCACAGGGCAGCTGTCGGCTCAGCTTCTCTGTTAACGGGGTGTAATAGAGAGAGAGAGAGAAACTTGGCAAAAGTGAAGTTTTAGTCACATCCTAACTGAACGAGCTGTGCTAGCAGGGATAAAGTGAATAGGGTCACATTAAACTCTATCAAAATGAGAGCAAGGGGGAAACTGCAGGCTAAACTTGAAATCCAAGAAGCCGTACACCTGGGGGCGCTACTGTACACGCCAGGAGATTTTGTACTCAACGACCTGTTGTGGAGGGAATTTTTTTTTTTGTAAAATATTTTACTACTGTTTGTTGTAATTTATTGAAGTTGTAGAAAGAATGCAAGCTACTGAAATGTCTCAATATGGGCCAAACAAGCTTGTCTGAAACAGATAGACTGAAAATATACACTGCTCAAAAAAATAAAGGGAACACTTTAACATTTAAGTGAACACTGAAGTGTTCCCTTTATTTTTTTGAGCAGTATATTTTAAACATCCATTCCCAGATAGTTATGCAGTTAAAAACATGACTTTAGTTTTTTTCTGTATTAAACCAATTTTTTTTTAAATCTAATTGCTTTTATTACTAAACATAAATTCAGTGACTAAAAATGTACACAAAAATGTAAAATTAACACTAGCTGAAAGTAAAAAGTAAGCATGTTCAATATATTAAGCATTATGCTGAAGATTATTGTGAGTTTACTGTTGGGACCCCCATAAGGTTGAATGTAACGTTAGAAGTCTGGTACATTGGTGTTAGCTTGCTAGTTAGCCATCTTTTCTGCTCCGGTAAGTAGCCTGGACTGCACTGTTTATTTTACCAGCAGACCAGATGACATCCAACAAACACAAAATTGTCTGAAAAGAGTGATGGATGGCATTACTCTTGTATCCAGACAATGATTTATGTTTTTGGTGTTATTTGCTACTGCAAATGTTTTGTAGTTTGAAGGAGAAATTTCAGAGAGTTTTTCTTCAAAAGGCTACCATCCACAGCTGACTGACAGATTGAAGTAACAACAGGGAGAAAGGGAGGCACTACCCTACACTACATACAATGTGATGAAAAAACCCATACTGCTATGGGTATGTCATAAAAAAAGTACTTAAATCACAGAAATAATGTTTGAAGGAATTCACTTTTAAATCAAAAACCAACTAATGGCTCTTGTCAAAGGCATCAGGGAAATATAATTCTGATTTAGGGGGAAAAAAATCAAAGATAAATAAGACACATGTGAGAACAACTAAGAGCCATGTGAATTAGTTTGATAGTTTTCCTCTAAATGGCAACCCAACAAAGGGTGAATAACTTAGGAATCTTGGCATAGCAATTCTTATGGTTTAAAAGCAAGGCAGGAAGTTAAAACTTTAGATAGGACATAATTATGTTTGTGTTGAATTAAAAAATAATGAGTCAGTTATCTCTGGTAAACCCAAGGTCAGGCTCTGAACTTAGAACCAAATGCTTGCCTCTGAAATTATTTGTGTCTTATTAGTACTACAGCGCAGATGGGAAACAACCTTGTATACTCTGTGACTGAAGTGAAGCTCTGTGAAAAGCAGGACGACTCTTTATCTTTCTAATTAATATATGATCAATGTTATTTTCTGTGGAAACTTTAAGTTCTAGCGATTCAAACATTGCATTACATATTTTTGACTCATAATATTTGAATAAAGTCTTAATTAGGAATATGATCAAAGCCCAAAAGCAGCACAGCTGATAAACATTTAAACTGAGATGCTAGACTCCCCCTCTAAAAGTAAATAGAAAACTGGTACTTTCAGAAAAAAAAAAAAAAACATTAGTAAAAAATAAATTGTTGAAATGCACTAAGGAATATCTGAATTAAATCAATTTATATTGAGACAGAAACTGGAGAAGAATTATAGCTTTACTTTATAGCAACAGGAATTTCGAGGGAATCCAATTTATGTCTCATCTTGCAAACTTAAAGCAGACATTTGCCAAAACAGCCCGTAGATCATTAGTTATTATTTATTATCCACATACTGCAGACTCTGGCAGTCATAAAATGGGGCACATTCCAGTAAAAATCTACCAACCAGATACTTCAGGGGTAAATAAAAACCCTGAAGTAGCAACTCCACTGATAACTGAAGTCTGCAGGTAAACATATCCTGCATTCAGCCTCCGAATGAAAAGACTGCAATGCAATTCCAAGCAAATTCAGCAAGAAGAATTGTGATTAGTGACTGCTACAGAGCCCAGATAAAGATCAGAAAAATGATCTTATTCTGCTGGTTAATATATTAATTTGTTTTTAAGGTCCGTTTTGTTCTGAAAGGATGAAGTGAGGGCGATACAGGGTAATAGAGAGGCCTTTTAGATGATTTAACATTGTCTTATCCTGCCCAGCTCACCAGGCCCAAGTCATCAATCTTAAACTAAAGCCTTGATGTAAAAACAAGGGCCACATGTTTATCCTTGTCCTAAAAATGCTTTAATTCTGTATAATATTGAAAATGTATGTTTTATTTTTTTAGAATGCTTAAAATACATATTTTTTCTCATTTACTTCCCATACCTACATTAGCTCCATCTAGAGTAAAGATGCACCAAGATGTGTCCTAGTGACTGGAAACGGACTGTACACTTAATCAATGAATAGACTTTTCAAAGTGCAACCTTGGTAGCAGTGACAACAACACTCTTCAGTTAGTGCTGTTACTGAGTGAAGTACACACAAAAATGACAGTTTTCTTGGCCTAGACATTTTGAGTAAAGTTAGGTTAGAGAAAACACAGAAATACAAAAAACGGTTTCAAAGAAAGATCTAGTTTCTACAATGTGTCTACAGTGCGAGACTTTCAGCGGATAACAGAAGTGTTAAGTGAAAAGAAGCTGTGGTTTGTCATGAACTTTTACCTGGCGATTGGGTTTTACAGACTGTGGAAGAGGATTGAAGGGAGCCCTTTCAAACAGCCATTTAAAACACTGTCCCATTAATGTATTTATTCTCGTAAATCCAGTCTGACCTCAGATTTTGAATTCATCTGAAATAGTGAAAGTGGAGTGCACAATTTAGGTGACGTCATGTGGTATTTGCACATCAAATAAGCTACATGTGTGTTCTGCACTACTCTTCCTAAAGGTATCTATATAACCCAGAATGAAACTGGTGCATGGGCAATTTTTTCAGTAATGGGCAGACTTGATTTGTTGGGTATTCCTTACATATTCTGCTAATAACAAAAAAAGTTGGTAGAATACAGTGACATCTAAAGTCAATCAAAAATAGCTACATGCAGAACATAACAGAAGTTCAAAGAGCCATCATTCACTGTGCTTTGACATAGTGATGCTTCAGTCAACAGTACTTTAGTGAACGAGTTTCGACCAGCAGAAGCTTAAAAGGTCAGTTGTTCCAATGTTACAGTCTACTGAATAATCTCTTTCCTTCAGATGGTGTGTGTGAAGTGGAACAGACCTATAAACATAATTCATGTGAAGACCATGTCACAAAACACTTAAAGCTGGAGCTTAGCTGCCTTCAAGCCATCTCTGTGTTTGAAGTTTACCCCTCCTCTGAGCTGCCAAACAAGGTAGGGAAGGAATTGGAAAAGAAAACTAATGAAAGGGTTAGCCAGTTTTTGCAGTTTAAATGTGGTATATGGAAATGAGAGATTTCTGGGTGACCTTAAATGTAAAAAACAAATGCCATGGGGTGGTCTCCTGCTGCAAAACTGTTATTCTTCAGATCAATGGGGTTTTACTTATTGGTCGGTGATGCTTTACAACTAAACAAAACTAACAAATAAACAGATATACAGAGAAACAATTTGGATCAAGATTGCTTGTGCCAGAGATGCATCTAAAAATTGTAGAATATTGGTGCTCAAGGACTAATACTAGGAACAGCAACAAATGTTCTACGTTATATCTTCTCTGGCTTCTCTGTACAAACATCGTTCTATTAAAATTATAAGAATACAGGAGAGGAAACATTTAAAATAAGGCTGAACAGCAACAAATGTTCCACTGCATAAAATTACTTATCAAGTCTTGGTGTATTATGATGTTTCCTTCTTTTATAAAAAGTGCTTAAATATCCTCACTAGATAACAGATCAAGGTGTATCATCAAATAGTATTTTAGGAACCCTGTTTCTTTTCATCTCAGTTGTTTGCTGATCTAGGTTGCTGTCAGATGTGGTTTGTTCACAGTTTGCTGTCATTTTCAGTGCTAGAAACTGGGGCAGACAAGGGCACATCTGAGGCACTAAAAGCTGCTGCCGCAGTAAAGTGGCAGAGAAGACAAGAAACTAAAGTTGAAAGGAAAATACAGAGTGACTGTGGTGATTCAGACACCCATAATGCTTCTGTTGGAGCAACCAATTACAGAGAAAGAAGTGTTTCGTTGTTTCATTGTGGGCATGACATAACACAACTTCAGGGACACATTTTTGCCCGCCCAAAGGCATCAACAAAAAGTAAGCAAGAACTGCCTTTTCTGTACTAACCTTATGTGCTAGTCTTATTTTCAATCCAGAAAATTCACCTACATATACTAACCTTATGTGCTAGTCTTATTTTCAATCCAGAAAATTCACCTACAGATACATACACACACCCACACATACACACAAAGATACGATAGGTAATATATTGGAGACGTAATAAACTGTCACCCAATAGAGGAATCTAAAAACTTTTTGGCAAACCTAGTCAGCATTTAATTGCTTTGGGAAGTTTTTTTATTTGAAACTAATAAATAACTTGCAGTTTTCAAACCGATATAATTTCTGCGATAATTCCAAATAATGTTTCTCTGATGTCAACAGAAAACCATAAGCACATGCCTTCCAACTGTCATGAAAATACCATATGTTAGCATGGGATGCAGTTTTTGTGCAAATTGCAATTATAATCAGTGTGATTTACTGAAGAAGGTTCAACTGCACTACACCAATGTAGTGCATAGGCACTTGGACATGGAGAAAAACACGAGCAGCTCCAAAGCCAACTGACGTGGCTAAATGTGATGGTAGAGGGCTTATTGATTCGCGAAGCTGCTAAAAAGTAAAAACCGCTGAAGATAAAAGGACCACTTTATGCTCACAAACAACAGCAGTGATCACCTCAGTGCTGCAGCTGTTGACTCCATTAGCGATTTCTGATCTAGTCATAGAATTAACTGATATATCCTCTTTCAAAATTTGGGTTGTTTCTTTTGTTATGTCCAAGAATAATAGTTTATCATAGCCCTATGGCAAAAAAAAATGTCTAATGAGGAAGATATGACTCAAAACACTTTTTTCCTTGAGATAGGCGTATTACAAAAATCCCCTCTGTGCTTTGAAACACATCAAGACTATTAAGTTTCCTGGCTCTACAGTAGGATTAGCTTTCATTTCAACAAAAAAAACCTTGATTTTTAGCTCATCAAAGCTAATTAGGTAGCTTTACTTGTGTCATTTATATTGTTGTTTAAGACTGTGTTGCATGGCCTTAATCCATACCTTAAATTTATAATGTAACAATACTCAACATAACATTTCACATGCTATGTACAAGGTAGATTATATAGGACTTCATATCTTATATAAGATATGAAGTCTTATCATGGTCAAGAAATGACCATGATTTACGGTCATTCCTTGACCATAAATCATGGTCAAGGAATGAAGAACTCAAAGGCAGGACTACGAGGCTACAAGCAAGAAGGTAAACAATCCAGGAGTTCTATAACAGGAAAAACAACTAAACAGAAACAGACAGAGCTGTGAAATGTGACTCTAGATCAAACAAGTTGGGGAAAAACAAGCACAAAATGGCAAAGAGCAATCCAGGAGAAAATATGGACTGAAGGGAGTAATTACAAGGAGCATCATGTAACTTCACAACAAACAGAAACCTTGTTTCTTAATGAAACAGGAAGCAAATACATCTGTGAACACAAAACCTTGTCTTTATGGGAGATTTATTTTATTTTTTTGTTTTTAAGTAAGGTTGTAAGCATGTGCTCTCCTGTGCCTAGTTCAATGCGTGAACTAGGCACAGGTTTTATGTTTGTGTTTTATCCTTTGGACTAAAACACAAACATAAAAAAAGATCTATCTCGCAGACATATGTCTAGATGGAAAGAATTTCACGCTGCATTTGGAATTTTTTGCTTTGATCATTTTATCCCTTCTTTCAACTTAAAACAACTTCTGTCACAAAAAAATCATTATTTCTTTTCTCAAAATAAAATGATTAAACATTTAGGCTAATGTCACTGCTACACTACATATAACCATGATTATTTGCAGAGAAGACGATGAACAAGCACATTTTACAAGGGTACAAATATAAATTAATGGAAACAAAGTAATTGACTTCTATGTGAATAAGATTGAAAGCAAAAACAGAGTTGCGATAGATCCAGACCATCAAAGAGCAATCATTTACACAAACCGAAGACCAATTCAGTGTGGCAGACCAAAGACGCGTATTTTCTGAACTGTGGGAAGAAGCTGACATACAGGCCCCAGCTGGAATTTGAACCCATAATCTGAACCATGCCACACTGCCCTCCCGGACATAAATACCACTTTAACAAATATTGAATGGATAAATATTTGCAATTTCAAAAGGTAGAACCACATTCTGAGACATGACAGCAGGAATACAGTGGGGATTATGTGAAGCTAAAAAGGCATCTAAAAAGAATGTCTTTTTACCTAGATGCCTTTTAGGTGAAAAGGCATCTAAAAATGTCCGTCTGGACGGACAAAAAAAAAAAAGAGTCAAGCATCACAACTACATTATCTAAAGAAGATGTCATCCTCAGCCCCAATAATACAACACAAGTGAATGAATAATTCAAGCCAACTATCTTTGAAAGGCGGGCCAAACCCCAGTATTACCTAGAGAGCGACATATTTTGAACGATTATTGTTTATTAGTAAATATAGCATACAATATTTATATTGATTGATAGTGTTGTATTTTTTTCCTGCATCAAAGCAAGATATTTCTGATCATTTGTGGATCAAATGTCTAATTAAAAATCTTAACTTGATCTTATCTTTATTCAAAAGCCCATCCTTTCTATTAACTACATGGTTAAATATGTGCTTTGCAGAATTGAAACAATATTCACATTTCAATCAAAGAAGCACAAAAATCCACTACTTTAAGAGGTTTAAATTTAAAACATACTACATAGATGTCTGCTTTAAAAAGATCTGACGTCGAACAAATATGTCTGCATGCTCTTGCTTACAGTCAAAGGAACAGACAGACATGGATGAATACATATGTGTAAGCATCACATTTGCCTGAGAGGGAAAAAGAGCGAAAGAAGGGAAGTGGAAAGATATCGATTTCTCTGTCGACTCTTTTGAGAGGAAACCCTGAGGGAGCCTTTAAATTCACTTCCACCCTTCAGTTGGCTGAATTAACTTCATTTATCCTTTGGACTAAAACACAAACATAAAAAAAGATCTATCTCACAGACATATGTCTAAATGGAAAGAATTTCACGCTGCATTTGGAATTTTTTGCTTTGATCATTTTATCCCTTAATCAAGCCAATGAATGGAAACTGTGGAACAGAAAAACATGCAAGATGTTTATAAATAAGTAAAGACCTTGCACGTGCAAATCAGAGAAACTGTGACTGAAAAAAATTCCTTTGTTTCATCTTGAATCAAACACACAGAGAAACCAAATCCCCTCTGCTGTTTTTCATTGAGAACCGGACAGACCAAGGATCAAGAGAAAAGCCTTGCGTCCCTGAACTACACTTTAGAATCAAAACATACACACACCAGTCCCAAAAAGAAGGATTTACAGTAGACACTCATGAGTGGCCACATAACTTTAGCTCTTTCTTCCTGCTCAGCGAACCAGTTATTGTCCGTTTGTGTTTGGCAGATGAGTCACATCCAATCATCGTCTGAGCACAAGCCCCGGGTCAATGAACACACCATTAACTCACCTATAGTCCATTGCTTCTAATGACTCATTGGACATCTCTTCAGTCCCTGGGTACTTATTGACAAACCAAGGACAAAGGTAAGTTGTCCCCTACAGCTGTGAAAACATCCTGGCATTGTGGCTGCCTCCTTTGAGGCATTTAGATGGAAAGCCCTGTCCAAACTCTCTTAATTGACTTTTTTCTCCTGTAGAAGGAAAAAAATCTTTAACTTTAACAAAAGCAACAAACTTAGAGGGTTAGAGGTTCAAAAATTGATTTGAGATATACTGTCTCCACTGCATTGTATGTCACTTGTTTTACTTTTCTTATTGCAGTGATCTTTTTTTTTAAATTTATTTCTCTCAAGTTCTTTAAGCACAGAAATCAGATAATCAGATAAGCAGAGAAGTGTTTCTGCTTTGGATACATACAATAGCGAGTGATATGGGTTACAAAGACAGAGCTCTGTTTCAATATGATTCAGTTTTTCTTTTGGTTCTCTTTTTAGAAATCTTTGCAGCTTAATATTGACCCTTCTTTTAGCTTTTTTGTGCTATATAAAAAACTGACAAAATTGATAAAGAGAACTGAGACAACTTTGGTCAAATAGAATTATGCTGTTACAATGTCTCTATTCTTGCCATGTATGCTGATTTATTGAAAACTGCATGTTTCACATGTCTAAACGTGAGACAATAACAGGGATATGGATGAATAGCAATTGCACCTTTGAAGCATGTTTGTTGCTCTTATTGAAGTCATGTTCCGAATAGTGCATGACTGTTGGGATCGAAACTGTGAAATTCAGTATTCTGCAACACCATGTTTAACTTTTTATGTTAATTTCACAACGGCAACACCATCTTGTTTAAATATTTCTCACTACCACGGAACCTCTTATAAAGTAGGCTATTAACATTGTCAAAACATCCACAGCAACAACAAAGAATGAATCCAACAATTAAACCTCAAACAGTCGCCATGGTGTAAAACAATTACATCGACTGTTCATTAGTCTTTTTGAACTGTTTCTTTTCTAACCTGTTCTATCAGTTGGCTGTGCTACAGTGCTGTAAATTAGATTTTACATGAAAAGAAAAATAAATTGATGTACACAACTGTTACATTGCAGTGTTCAAAACCCGAGAAAAAGGTTGCGGCTTATAGTCTGTAAATTACAGTAATTTACTCTGTCAGATTACTGAGCTGTTTTTTAAGCTGAGCCATCGCCAGTGTGTTTGTATAGCGAGATTAGTTATACTAGCATGCAGTGCTAAACCAGTGCATAAACTGATGCTTTTTTTTTTACTTCTTACTTCTAGTGGAGATACAATATGTGTCAGCATTGCATATCCAAAAAGGGCTAAATATGATGAGCATTCTGATCGATGACTCTTGAGGTTCTAGCTAGCCTGAGTTATGTAAATTGAGGAACCACAGATATGGTTTATTTTCAGCACCCATTCTCAAACGTGTGCAATACAAATGACTAAAACTACCTTAATTATTTCCTCAAGTGTGTTAAATTTGCAGCTTTATGTTGTCAACATTTGCTTGCTCAGACCCATTAAAATACCTCCTGAAATTTTCTCAGTTATGTGCAAATGAATGTTAACATGTAGGAATAACAGAGCATAATTCACATAAACCCATAAAATGAGTTTCTGATTGCTTGATTCAGAGTAAAAGCAGGGGTTTTAGCTTGCAATCAACCTCCTACTTACTGACAATCTATCAAGCCATTCAATTCAAATGTAAAGACGGGAAAGATCCTTTAAAATCACAGAAAATCATTCCTTTCTGCCTAGTAAAGAATGCAAGCTTAAGTCTACATGGCCTCTCAGATAGAAGTGGTTTTAAAATGGATTTGTCAAAATGTTTAAAGGGTTTTCATTAAATTTGACATGCTATGTCAGCTATATGTGTAAGCTGCTGTTCTGGTCTAATTTGGTATTTATTTTTGCCATTTTATAGTTGTCAAAGATGAAAATATCAGGAAATTATGCTTTTTTTTATTTGTTGTTTTTAGAAATTGATTTTATCTCCAATCAAAGATTCAGTGTCAAATAAATAGATGAACATATTCCAATTTGAAAACTCATTTATATCATACTAAGCTGCTTTTCAGCTTTTTTTTTCAAGAAACAAACATAGCCACCAAAATGTCAGTTACATATCAACG
Source organism: Poecilia reticulata (assembly GCF_904066995.2). Lineage (NCBI taxonomy): Eukaryota > Metazoa > Chordata > Actinopteri > Cyprinodontiformes > Poeciliidae > Poecilia > Poecilia reticulata. Next base: position 17,370,383 of record NC_088849.1, read on the forward strand.
CAACTTTAACAGTAAGTGAGCAAAACTGACAAGACAATCTCAGCAGTGAATATGTCAAACTAAATCTCTCACCAGTGAATCAAACTGTTACAGACACGCAGGCAAGTACAACAAAATATCAAATGCCTCACTAACCTTTGACACTTGAAGGCAAGCTGAAGCAACCCTGCACATATTGATGTGGTTACACAGTTAAAAGCCAGACACAGCAAAAACCCAAGTGTGGGTGTTCTAAGTCCCTTCCCAGTCATCCAGAGTTGAGATCATCCAGAATCAGAGATTCCCAGGGACAAATTGCTACCTGGTGGGTCATAAAGTCTAAAGACTTAAAATGATCATACACATGATAAAAACGTTAAGTTTGTCTAGACCGAACAGAGCCCTGGAGCTTTGATGATAACAAAGACTGATAAGGGAGCTAAAGACAGGATGAGTCATTATCAACAAGAGACTGTCCAAATGTTAACCTTTCCAAAAACCTGTAAAAACTGATTTGATTTTCCAGGTTAAGATGCTCTCATAAATACACTACAGCCTTGAAGTTTTTGTTCAAAATAACCTGAGGAAGTTCATGTTGAATTTTCAATAGTCTATCAGAGTCACGCTGAAACAGAAGAAAACTGGGTTTCATCTCTTGCTTCTTGAAGATGTTTTACAAGATTTTGGTAGGGGTAAGATGTTGTGGGGTTTTATTTTCTTGCAATACTTCAATTTAAATTAAGCATAATTTAAATGCCACAGTCTCCCTTAGTACTGTTGCTGGCCATGTCCATCTTATATGAGCTCAAATCATCTCAAACTAGTTTCTAGAAATTTACTATTAGTTAGTTCAGTGTGTTCCAGTGGCCCCCAGAATTGTCAACAGAGCACCTTTGGGATGTGTTAGAACAAGAGATATGCATCACATATGTGTAATTGACACATCAGCAACAACTGGGTGTTGCAGCAACTGTGTGATGCTTCAACCTGTGTGCATGATGCTCCAACTTGTTGCAAACGAGGTGCACTTAAAACAAAATTGGTCAGTGCATTCCTATGCGCTTAGCATATCCTCAGAATATTGCTTCCTTTGTCAAACCTCAAATGAAATGATTGTGTTTCTTTGCCACACTGTCTCACTGCTTTCACCCCTACAAAGTTTTTAGTACGGGTGACTAAAAAGTTTTTAAAATGTTTGACATGATTAATAGATTGGATTTTGCAACTTTTATTTTTTATATTTTTATGTGGTACAAAACATTCATGACAAAAGTGCAACAGTCAATTCACCTTTCTCGTGTCTGGTGCTCACTGCATATCATAGACACTTTGTGTCTGTCGATGTGAAGACAGACTTTTAATGTCAGCCCATGTGTCCTGATGGGCTGACACATTTCACTTATGTCAATCACAACATTTGACAACTCACATGATGACAGTGTCTAATATTTATTTGGCTGCAGAAGATTATACAGAGGGGGAGAAATGGGAGAGGTGACAGACTCCCACAATGGAGAGCTAAATTTAACTACAACCTCTTTTACCAAAAGCACTTCTTTACTTTTGTCACAAATCAATTCTAAACAAATGCTTAAAATTTTAGTCAAAAGAAAGTTTTTTAGATTGGAATCATCCATGCGTTAGTTCATCTGTTAAAACACATAGTCAGTCCAACAGAAGAAATTGATTTGGGAGCTCACTTGCAAATAAGATTGTCAGCCACCGCTGCACTAATGTTTTTGTTTGTTTGCCTATTACAGACATATTGGTGAGGCCACAAATTTAACCTCATCCCAATATAGAAACGGCAGTGAACAACACAACAAGCACATAAGATTTGTAAGGATGTTTTCATAAGTGTGTGGGAACAAATTTAGCTATGCTTACTTCAAAAACACTGCTCCCTACACATGACTGGCCATTGAAACAAACTGCTTTCCTATAACTTCTGCTTTCATGCCAACTGCATACTGGCATTACACCAGTTGGAAGTACAAGGCAACAAAATGCAGATTGCATCTAAGCAAAACTGCATAAGCAATGAGATCAAATAACCAAGTTGTGCCCAAAAACAAGCCAGCATTGTCATGTTGGCTTTAAGGTTGCGAACCCACATGCAAGAACACAATCAGACAGAGCGAGTCAGAAACAATGATGTTTATTGAAGAGTCAGGGAGCTGGTGGCGAAGCCGAATCGGCGGACCGGTTCTTCTACTGCCAACGGGAGAAAGCAGGGTTAGCGGGAACTCAGCGGAGTTTCTCCAGGAAATGACTGAGGTGAGCTTACTTTGGGTGGAGGTATATGGGGCGAAGCGGAGCGCGAGCCAAGAGTCCGTTGACGAGCGATAGTAGCTCTGATGTCGGGCACGGCCTGGAGCCTGATCCGTCCAGGCGGTCCTCCGGGAAGTTCGGGCGTGGGCCTCCTGGCCCGTAGCGTCCCGAAGGGGAAATCCCGGAGAGGGATCGACGAGGGGGGATAACGCACACACACACAGGGAGTGGCCTCTGACCGGGAACACCGGCAGGGTCGGGAAATCACACAGGAGGGAGGTGATCCACAGCGGGGAGACAGACTTACACGAACGCGGGGCAGCTGGTTTCCGGGAAACAACTAGGAGACGGCGGGAGAATCGTAGTAGGCAAACACTCAGGCGGTGAGACGGAGTGTAGCTGTTGCTTATATCGCCGGTCCACGCCCTCTTAACCAGCTGCAGGTGTGTGTCCGGGTTGAACCAGGACACTTCTCAGGGGTGGAGCATGGGTGACATCTGCTGGATGTCTTGAGAAGTGGTGGTTCCAGGGACAGGTGGAAATAAAACTAACTAAAGGAAAACAAACTAAGAAACTAGGACGAGGGGAGGACAAACAGACCCTGACAGTACCCCCCCCTCAACGGACGCCACCTGGCGGCCGAACAGAGGACGGGGTCTGGGAGTCCCTAAAGTCTCTAATAAGGGAGGGGTCTAAAATGAATGATCCAGGAACCCAGGAACGTTCCTCAGGGCCATAACCCTCCCAGTCGACAAGGAACTGGTGACCCCGACCTCGTCGCCGAGTGGCGACAATCCGGCGGACGGAGAAGGCCGGATGGCCATCGATGACCCGGGCGGGTGGAGGGGGTTCGGCCGGAGGGCAAAGTTCACTGGAGAGCACTGGCTTAATTTGGGACACGTGGAAGGTTGGGTGGACACGCAGAGACGGGGGAAGGTGGAGGCGTACAGCTGAGGGGCTAATGACTGCCAGCACTTCAAAGGGGCCAATGAACCTTGGAGACAATTTTCTAGACATAGATTTGAGGGGAATGTTGTGTGTGGACAACCATACCTTTTGTCCCACTGTATAAGCAGGAGCAGGGGTTCTACGACGGTCAGCCAGGCGTTTATTGGTAGCGGAGGTGTTGTTGAGGGCAGTGATGGTGTCCTTCCAAATCTTATGGCTTCGTCGGATGTGGTGTTGTACAGACGTGATCGAGAGGTCCTCCTCGTCGGAGGGGAGGAGTGGTGGTTGGTAACCCAGGACCACTTCAAACGGAGAGAGACCTGTGGCTGCAGAAATGTGGCTGTTATGTGCATACTCGACCCATGGGAGGTATTGGGCCCAATCGTCGGGGTTCGTGGAGGTCAGGCATCGCAGAGTCGTCTCTAGCTCTTGGTTCATACGTTCTGTCTGGCCATTGGTTTGTGGATGGTAGCCAGAAGTGAGGGATACCTTAGCCCCCAGAGCCGAGCAGAACTGACGCCAGACCTGTGATATGAACTGGGGGCCGCGATCCGAGAGGATTTCCTGCGGGATGCCATGTAGCTTAAAGACATGTTTAATTAATAACAGGGCAGTCTGGGCAGCCGTGGGCAGCTTACGTAGGGGAACAAGGTGACATGCCTTGGAGAAACGGTCGACGATGGTGAGGATGGTGGTCATACCTTTACTGGTTGGGAGTCCGGTAACGAAATCTATGGCCACGTGGGACCAAGGGCGCTTAGGTATGGGTAGTGGTTGTAGGAGTCCTGCGGGGGGTTGATTGGAGGACTTGTTCCGGGCACAGATTGGGCAGGCTGAAACAAACTCCTTGACATCCTTGTGTACGGAAGCCCACCAAAACCGTCTGTTTATTAGCCCAATCGTGCGGCTAACGCCGGGGTGACCTGAGAACTTAGAATTGTGTATCCACTGGAGAAAACGGGATCGGACAGAGGATGGAACATACACCTTACCCGGTGGGCAGGACTCTGGGGCTGGTTCTGTTTGCTGAGCTTGATGGACGATGTCTTCGATCTCCCAGGTGACCATTCCCACGGTGCAACTGGGAGGCAGGATGGGAGCTGGGACCACCTCAGCGTCATCTGGGGAATAAACTCGAGATAGGGCATCGGGTTTAACATTCCTTGAACCTGGGCGAAATGTGATAGACAGGTTAAATCGAGAAAAGAACAAAGACCAACGAGACTGGCGGGGATTGGATTTCTTGGCTGCTTGCAAGTATGTCAGGTTCTTGTGATCGGTCCAGACCAGTACGGGGTGTTCGGCACCCTCCAGCCAGTGGCGCCACTCCTCCAAGGCGAGTTTAATCGCGAGGAGCTCTCTGTCGCCCACGTCATAATTCCTCTCAGCTGGCGAGAGTCTACGGGAAAAGAAGGCGCATGGATGGAGCTTATGGTCGTGGGTAGACATCTGGGAAAGAACCGCGCCGACCCCGGTGTCGGAGGCGTCAACTTCCAGAATGAATTGCTTCTTGGGGTCAGGCTGGACCAGAATGGGAGCGCGTGCAAACCGGGACTTGAGCTCCTCGAAGGCGGCTTCTGCTTGAGGGGTCCAGACGTATTCTCTCTTGCTGGAAGTGAGAGCGGTGAGGGGTGAAGCAGTCTGACTGTAATTGCGTATGAACCTCCTGTAGAAGTTTGCAAAACCCAAAAAGCGCTGTAATTGTTTGCGGTTTTCGGGTTTAGGCCAGTCGAGTACTGCCTTGATCTTGTCCTCGGATGCTCTAACCTGTCCCCTTTCGAGGATGTACCCTAGGAAGGTTACTGAAGGGCGGTGAAACTCACACTTTTCCGCTTTTACATACAGCTTATTCTCCAGAAGGCGTTGGAGAACCAGACGGACATGTTGTTTGTGCTCCGCGAGGGATTTGGAATATATCAGGATATCATCCAGGTAGATGAACACAAAGACATTGATGAGATCCCTCAGGACGTCGTTCACCAGGGCCTGGAAGAAAGCAGGTGCGTTAGACAACCCAAACGGCATGACCAAATATTCATAGTGGCCCATGGGGGTTTTAAACGCCGTCTTCCACTCATCACCCTCCCTTATGCGAAGGAGGTGGTAAGCGTTCCTGAGATCTAGTTTTGTGAATATGGTTGCCTCTTGGACGGGCTCAAAGGCTGAGGATAATAATGGCAACGGGTACTTATTCTTGATGGTGATCTGGTTGAGTCCACGGTAGTCAATACAGGGCCGGAGAGAGCCATCTTTTTTTCCCACGAAGAAGAACCCTGCTCCGAGGGGAGAGGACGAGGTGCGGATAATCCCTGCGGCTAGAGACTTGTTTATGTACTCCTCCATGGTTTGCCTTTCTGCTCTAGAAATGTTGTATAGCTTACTGTTGGGTAATGGGGCGCCAGGCAGTAGATCGATGGCACAGTCATACGGTCTGTGGGGTGGCAGAGACAGGGCTTTGTCCTTACTGAAAACAGGAGCTAGATCATGGTACTCACGGGGAATGGAGGAGACGTAGGATGGGTCGATCTCAGCTGGCTCTGTAGGCGTAGTGACGACTGGAAAGGCGGAATGAAGGCAGGTACTGTGACACTTAGTGGACCACGACTCAATCTTGGTCTCGGCCCAGTCTATGTGCGGGTTGTGCTTGTATAACCAGTCGAAACCAAGGATGATGGAGGCACTAGCGGCAGGAAACACAAGGAAAGTAATCTCCTCTGTGTGATTACCTGAAGTGAGTAGACGCACTGACTTGGTTTGATGGGTGATCTGTGGCAGGTTCCCTCCGTCGAGGGCTGATACCCGGAGAGGAACTGGAAGCGGCTCGATTTCAATAGACAGTTGCTCGACGATGTCTGAATTAATGAGGTTCTGTTCACACCCTGAGTCAATGAGGGCTGATAAAGAATATGGTTCGTTAATGATTATGGAGACAGGGATGATGAAGCGAGATCTTACTGTTTTAGTCTCCGGCAGTCTCCCCGTCCTTACTGCCGGACCTGCGGGTTTAAACGTACTGGACAGTTAGCGATGACATGATTGGGTTCACCACAGTAAAGGCAAAGCCGGGATCGCATCCTCCTCTGCCGCTCCTCTGGGGTTAGCTTAGCGTGTCCCAGTTGCATGGGTTCTGGTCCTGTAGATGAGGGAAAGGTGGGTGGAGGTTGGACAGTCGACTGGTTACTGACCTGTGCGGAGCGCGGAAGGGCGGTGCGGCGGGATCGCTCACTCATCCTTGACCGAATCCGGTTGTCTAGTCTTATGGCCAAGTTAATAAATTCATCCAGAGACTCTGGTTCATCTAGAGTAGCCAGTTGGTCCTTTATCTGCTCATTTAATCCATGAAAGAATGCGCTTTTAAGCGCAGCAGGGTTCCAGCCTGAAGCAGCGGCCAAGATTCTAAAATCGATGGAAAAGTCTGACACAGTCTTCTGGCCTTGCTTCAATCCGTGTAGTTCACGGGAGGCTGAAGTCTTTTCAGCCTCTTGACAAAACACCTGCTGTAACTCCTTCAAAAACTCGGGGAAGGTACACCCATAGTCAGAGGCTGAAGAAAACCGGGCTTCGGCCCACTCTAGGGCTCGACCCGTCAACAGGGATAACACGTAGGAAATCTTAGCACTGTCATGCAAAAAACTCTGCGGTGAATGATTAAAGATGATATTGCATTGGAGAATAAACCCCTTGACCTTCCTGACGTCACCTGAAAATTTCTCTGGCGCTGAGGGTCGGACGTCCGAAAACATGGAGCGGGATGGTGGATCCGGAGCCTCAGTCGGGGAAGGTTGAGAGCTGGGAGCCTGCTGAACTGAATTCCGTAGGAAAGTGGTTAATTCTGTTAGTTTATCGTTAGTCTCGGCTTGACGACTAGCTAACTCCCGTAATGCGGAGTCATGTGACTGGACTAGCGCGTGTTGTTCGGACAGCGCTCGTCTGATTGCGTCTGCTGAGGTTACGAACTGGCCTGAGTGTTCTGTCATGTTGGCTTTAAGGTTGCGAACCCACATGCAAGAACACAATCAGACAGAGCGAGTCAGAAACAATGATGTTTATTGAAGAGTCAGGGAGCTGGTGGCGAAGCCGAATCGGCGGACCGGTTCTTCTACTGCCAACGGGAGAAAGCAGGGTTAGCGGGAACTCAGCGGAGTTTCTCCAGGAAATGACTGAGGTGAGCTTACTTTGGGTGGAGGTATATGGGGCGAAGCGGAGCGCGAGCCAAGAGTCCGTTGACGAGCGATAGTAGCTCTGATGTCGGGCACGGCCTGGAGCCTGATCCGTCCAGGCGGTCCTCCGGGAAGTTCGGGCGTGGGCCTCCTGGCCCGTAGCGTCCCGAAGGGGAAATCCCGGAGAGGGATCGACGAGGGGGGATAACGCACACACACACAGGGAGTGGCCTCTGACCGGGAACACCGGCAGGGTCGGGAAATCACACAGGAGGGAGGTGATCCACAGCGGGGAGACAGACTTACACGAACGCGGGGCAGCTGGTTTCCGGGAAACAACTAGGAGACGGCGGGAGAATCGTAGTAGGCAAACACTCAGGCGGTGAGACGGAGTGTAGCTGTTGCTTATATCGCCGGTCCACGCCCTCTTAACCAGCTGCAGGTGTGTGTCCGGGTTGAACCAGGACACTTCTCAGGGGTGGAGCATGGGTGACATCTGCTGGATGTCTTGAGAAGTGGTGGTTCCAGGGACAGGTGGAAATAAAACTAACTAAAGGAAAACAAACTAAGAAACTAGGACGAGGGGAGGACAAACAGACCCTGACAAGCATCCAAGTGGATCCCGGTTTTGCAGAAGGAATAATGTGAACAAACTTTGGAAAGTAGAACATTTGTGTTACGTAAGGCTTCAACGTGTTAATCTCTGCTGCCTTTCAGAAGCTTTTTGAAGTTTAATAAATATTGTAAAACTTCTAGCTTACCAAAATAGTATAAAATTGAGGGTTACTGCAGAATTTTGAAGAAAATTATACCTGAATCTACGCTTAATGTTACACACTGTCTGGAGCAAATATATCAAACGGATTTCACTCTTGGTGGGGGATTCCACTTTAACGGCTGAAATTGGATCCTTTGGTGAGCAGCAGTCATCTTTGAAGCTTTTACACAGTGGAAATGTCACCTGTCACACACACTTATTGTCTGACAGGCCTATGTGCAACAGCTCTGTTTGACTCGTGGGCTTGGGTCACTGCTACCGTCAAGCCCAGTGGCTGGAATTATTTCAGGAGTTGACTATACAGGGACTTTAATTTTAACACTCAGTTTTTATAGAGGTCACGATATAGCTAATAATACTGCTAACAGCGAAATGTGTTTCAAATGCAAAAAACGAAGACACCACTTAACAGAGGTTGCATTAAGTCAAGACACTGCATTGCACAAAGTTTATACATCAAAGTTATGGGAAATAGGTTTAGTTTGTTGCAAGTTTCTGCAGAGAGTGTGCTGCTGATGCACTGCCTTTTCAACTGAGAACTTCAAAGGTACTGTCCAGAGATATAATAAAGTTGAACAGCCACTGAAGTAAAACTCCTACTTAAAAATGCACTGCAGGACGGGCAAATGCAGAGAACAGTTCATTTATTCTATTTGATGGTCTTTTGTGAGTTTATGATTGCCTATGTGCATGACGGGGGCTGGTGGAGGAGTCTTTCAATAATGCTGTCATAACACAACAGGAGAAAGAGATAGGAAGAGGAGAGTGACTCAAGGAGAAACAAAAGCAGAGAGGTTGTTGGCGAGGAGAAAGACAAAAGGAATCACAGAGAGGAGTGAGGGAAGACAGAAGAACTCCGTGAGGACATGAAAGAAAACAAAGAAGGCTTTAATTACCGGACATAATCAAAGTGTGGTTAATTAAGAACTCTGGGTTTGATGTTTAATCATCTCTACAGGGGCTGACCCAGGCTTTTAAGAAGGTCATCAGTTCTGCAGAAAGACCACTTCTTTATGTAAAGAAGATACTACAAGCACATCTGGTTTCCAGAACAAACCTGCTCCCCCTTCTTACCCCTAACCTGACTTCATGATCCGAGATTCACACACAGACACAACTCAGGACCTGTTGATTTCCCAGCATGCCCAGCTCACATTCCTGACCTCCTTCTGTCACTCTACCATTGGACTCCGCCTTGTTGCCTTTATCTACATCACCCCATTCCTTTTGCAATTCCCTGTCTTTGACTACAAACCAATCAGTCTGCAGTGATTTATGACTGACTGACAAGGAACGTTACAGCAGCTCAAAGAAAAGTCAGTCAAGCTCTCAACAAGAGCATCATAGATGTAAAGCATTCTGATAAATCTTCAGTTGCATACCGTCTTGCTCACATTTCACTTGAAAGTGTTAAAAGGTTGAGTCCTAGCAGGACATGAAAGCAGGTGTCATGCAGAGTTGGGAATGTTGAAAGGAGGACCAAAGGGGAGAGAGATAAGCACTAGTGGACACCAACACAGCAGGACAGTGACAGAGGTTTCATGTATGTCAACCCAACCACAACACTCTTCAGTGTGGAAGCTAAAATGAGATATTTTAATGTACTTGAAGCAGAGAAGCTGTAAGGACATATTTTAAAAGGAGGGATGTCAGCTGTTTATTCAGGCAACTACAACAGACAGAGTTCGCTACATGCTCTAGCATACATTTCTCTACCATTTTGCACTTTTGCCAATTTGATTATTTGCACCTGAAAGGTTCCTAAAATTGGTGACAGGGCTCTACTGAAGGTTGCAAGGGTACAAGCTTTTATTATTGTTGGCAGAATAGTTTTGGGGTGTGGGGGATCATCCAATTCCTTCTCATGATATCTCACTTCAGTCAAGATTATATTTAAAAAAAAAACTACCCCTCAACCAAAAATTAACCCCTGACTACGTATATTTGCATCAATTTATATATTATTAATGTTAACAGCAGAAATAATAAAAAAATATGGGAACAATTCCAATACTTATAAATCCAAACAAAACAAAAGTACAGCATACCAATAAACCACAAAACCAATAACAAACCATCTGTCTGTGAATAATGAGTATTTGTTACTTACTTTGCACTGAGCCCTGCTGCTGACTTGAAACTTTGGGTGGGCTGATCCTGCTCTTGGAAGATACCATCTCCACATTCTGGTCCTTTTCACATGGACTCTGGCTAGTGTCCCGAGTCTCAGTCTGGGTCTCACTTTGGGGTTTGTCCTGTGCCACAGCTCCAGTTAAGGGCTTCTGTCTGTTCAGGGCACCATCGTTGCCTGCCCTCATTAGCTTCTCCCCCACACTTAGTACCCGGGCACGGCCAGCCAAGGCAGCGGTGCCGGGGCATTCCTTCCTCGGGGAGGGAAGCTTGGATCCTGCTCCCGCCGATGGGGGGCGAGCAAGCCGGGAGGCTTTAGACATCCTGTAGGTTAGTCAACAAGTGAAAGCTACTTAGTTTTCCTCAGCCGGGGAAACTGCAGCTGTATCCTGAGGGCATTCTGGAAGATTTCTTGCCTTTCTGTTACTCTGGAGCTGCAGCGTGTTGAAACTGGTGCAGGTAAGACAGAAGGGCCAAGAAAAGGAGTGAGAAGAGAGAAGGAGGGTACTTTTGGGAAGCAGGGTGGGAGGAAACTTAGCTGCTTGGAAGGTGTTCACCTCTCTTGGCGTGGCCTCCTGGGATCATCCTCCAAAGCAAACAGTGAGCATGTAAGTAAGTGTGTGTGTTGGTAAATAACTGAACGTGTGGTCAAACCTGTGGAGTGACAGGACTTGCCGTGCCAAATGCAAACAAAAACTCAGGTCTCCAATGTCAGCACATTCCAGCTTCTTAATCCCCCCTATGCCTCTTCCTCCATCCCTTTCTTTTTCCTCTCCTGCCCCCACTTCTCTGCACCTACACTCATAACACAAACATGAACTTTTCTTTCCTACCTCAAACCTAATAGTTCCTTCCAATGTTAATGTCCGCTTTTCTCTTGTCTCCCCGCTTCTCTTTGTCTTCAATTTACATGCTCTTCTTGTCTGATGCACAGCGGGAAACCATCCCAGCGCTATGACAGGCAGTAACCAGAGAGAGAAAGAATTACAGAGCACCAGAAAAAAAACTGGGGGAAAAAAGAGCAGAAGGAGGAAGGAGAAACTGCCGGCAGAGGCTGCGCGGAGGAGCTTTTCTCTTCAGGTGCAGCTTGCACAAGCTGTTCCAGATGTGAACACAGCGTTTCACGTCATCGGCCAACTCCTCGGAGCAACACTCTTCGCAAACCACTACTTCGCCTCGTCCTATTTTTGCCTGTTCTTCTCTTCTTCAACTCCTTCTCTGTCAGCTTCGAGTTATTTAAATCCAGTCAGCCTGCGCTCCTCACATGTGATGAAATGTTCAGAGGCAGGAATCACACATGCGCAACACACTCATGTGTGGATTTTTACAGAGAATTACAAAGCCCAGAGGAGGGAATCCTCAGAGCATTAGTAAATGTGCATGAGTTTGCAAGATACACATAGTAAAGCTGATTTGCGTTGTTGCATGTTCATATTTGACAAAGACAAAATAAAAAACAAAAAGCAAAAGACGATCAAACTTTGTTTTCTGATCAACAGAAATATCTCATTATGCACGGTAGCCAAAGCAGCAAGTTAGGAATACTAACAGTTCTCACATAGCAACATCACATCAAATGACCGCTAATAGCAGGAACATGTGAAAAACATTTTCCACACTGTACAACAGGTCAAACCTTTACAGAAAGCCCATAAAATTCAGAGTAATGCATCTCTAAAATACATTCTGACACTTGTAAAAACAGTTTTGACCTATAATATTTGACATTCAGTGGAATTAGTTATTTAACAACTTATGAAACATTTTATTTTATTGTTGACATAAGATACACCAAATGCAGATTTGTGCATTTCAACATCAGTTTATTTTCAGTTGTTAGAATAATTATTGCTAATCTAAAAAAAATGTGCCAAACTCTGCAAACAGGTCACCGTATCCACATGCCACACGAGTCTGTGACACTTTCAAAATGTGCCACAGCATCCAAGCAGACATGTGAAATGACACGCACGGATGTGGATGTTTGCTTGCTGAGTAAACACCAGAAAATGGATTACAGCAAAGGATCAGCTGTGATCAGGCAACACTCATAAATAAAAGAGCAGCAATCTGCATAGACTGTGGCACAGGACTTACACACAAGCTCCAATGCATGAAAAGTCAAATGTGCTGCCGCAAAGTGATAAAACACAGAGATTTTCTATAGACGGTTTTAGTTTCCCATCCCCCCTATGGACTGCCTTTAACACTTCTAAGCCTGCTCTGAACATGACAACAGCCATCACTGATCATATAGATATTAAATATTAATCACATTGCCACTTATCTCTGTGGCTCTAGACAAAGACCAAAGCAGATTGACCTACATACTTTCCCAACGAATAGTTTGCTGACAAAAATCGGAGGGATAAGAACCTCATGAGAGCTGCTGTATGTCTGGTGGATTTTAGAGAAAAGGGTGGAGACAAGATGAAATATTAGAATTGTGTAAGATTATATTTGTGCGTCACTACTGTAGCTGTTGTGTTTACAAAATTATAGTAATCAGGATTACATCAAGTCTAAGAAACAGGGACAGTGGTGAAGCAGGCCAAAAAAACGGCAACTCTTTTATGATTTGATTGTGGCTTTGGGTACATCAACATATATGGTTGGCGTAAATGAAAGCCCTCTTCAGCGACTGAAAGCCTCCAACACTTAAAGCCATAATCCAAATATACAGCAGGAACTCACCTCAAAGAGTTTTTAAATATTATATTTAGGAATGGATATAATTCAGTTTCCCAATTAAGTCTGTAATTTTGTATAATTTGACTGATCACAGGGCAGATCAATGCAGAGGGGAAATGAATCAGGTGTAAAAAAAAAAAAAAAAAAAAAAAAAAAGAGTCAAAGCAGAAAACAATCTACTGCTCACGCTTCAAATTTTCAACTAAGCAACTTGGAAAAGATGGTTATTTGATGAGTTAAAACCAGCACCAGCAATTAAAGCAAAATTAGCAAACCTGCAGGCTGTTGTTATGCAAGTCCAGGCCTAAGAGCCAGCTACAGTGTGAACATTGGCAGGTAAGAGACTGACACATCACAGTAACAAAACAGCAGGTTTTGTAGGAATATGGAAATAAATGGGTGCCAGATAATTCCACAGACTTTGATCTTAGATGATAAATGAGCAGAGGAGTGGCTGTTAATTCAGACATCCCTATAAAAGTGACAGGCGAGTAATGAATGTGTGAAATTTGACAATAAATCAAGAAAGGCTGAAGACATTTTTAGAGCATGTGAAATGGTTTTTCAGGTTTATTCTAATATACCAAACTGGTAGTTATGTGAATCATTAGCTGATGGAATATTAAAAGGTCATATTTAAATTTAGAAGCAACTTAACAAGTTATACTGTAATCATTTGGCTTAAAGATAACGTAGTAAATTTATCATCTGAAAATGGCAGTACATTGATAAAATATATATTTTGACATGTTTGTTGAAACTGTCACTATGTTATGCGACAGATGTTATGCGACAGATAATCTGTGAACAAATTCAGCTCCTCTGCCTTCTCCCAGTGCTAACTAGAAACAACCAATCAGAGCCTGGAAACGGGTCTTACAGCTTGTCAGTCTCAATCTGGTGTGGCGCTGCTCATTCTCCTCCAATGCTAATATACCCCCCACTCTCTACTACCGTTACAGCTTTTCTCTGTCAGCAGAGCCTGTTGTGAATGCTCAGGCTAGTTAGCATAGCCACTGATGACAGGAGATTAAAGTTGTTTCTTTACCATTAGCACATTTAGCGATAAATATATGAAGTTGAGTGACAGCGTTAAGACCCTCCTCCTGGCTCTGATTGGTTGTTTTTAGTCAGGAGAAGTGCATTTCTTCAGACGTTAATAGCTCAGGGAGAAGGTGGAGGAGCTTGATCTTATCCAAAATTATCTTCCCATAACAGACTGTCAGGACATTGTGATAGTTTTAGAAAAACATACTATTTATAAATGTTACATAGTGCAGCTTTAATGGCAACTCAAAAATATAGCCTTAATGTATCAGCGGGGATTGTGTCTACTACAGTTTTCAGAGAAAATGCTTCTCCTGTAGTTTTGCTCAGGGCAACACTCTGACAATGGTCATTGTGGAATTGCCTTAGGGTCATCATGAGCACTCAAATAATTTAGGAAAAGCTGTATTTCAGAATCTATCAATTTTCTATAGCGAGTACAAATTCCTTATAAACCGCTCTTTCTTTGATTGAAAAATCAAAGTGAGCTCACCAGTTGTGTATTTTCCATAAGCTCGTCTAAGAGGCCTTTCAAAAAAGAACTGACGACGATCACCAATACTTTATGCAGATACAGCTTCCCATAACTGAAGTGGTTAAATGAGGGGAAAAGAAACTATTCTAAAAACAAGACAAACCAAGAAGGAGGTAAGCAGTATTATTTATTTAAAAACACAATCTGCCAGAGTTCTCAGAACAGCTCGGCGGAGAGGATGTTAACGAATTACTGCTGTGCAGGTCTGTCTATACAACTGTGGAACTTTGAATTGTAGCTGACTTGAATTCAAGTTTAGAGTTATTCAATGCATTTCCAAGCAACATTATGAAGGTAGAGATTATATTCTTTATAAAAAAGAACTCTAAAATGTGTTATCAAAAGTCTGATTCAGTAAAGTATTAAGAACTGTGTTTGATTTGCAACACTATGTTTCCACATTCTGACCAAGTTTGATAAGTTTGTCTGATTAGAAGTATTAAAGGGGCAATATTATGTTTCCCAAGCACACAGTTCAATTTCATAGCACAATTAAGAAACTATGTTACCTTTAGTCGTTATAAAACTTCTGCATGTCGAATATGACAGAAGGAGTTTGACTCTGTGATTTAACGCCTTGAAATTGGGCCTCTGTCTCTTTAAGAAATTCCTGCTCTTTCTGGCGATCCGTCTTCAGGAAGACGTCACAATAGCTCTCCTCTATTAATCTTTTAATAACATTTTTACCAGCATTGCACTGAGAAGTAGTTCATATAATGAGCTCAGCAGATGCACAGTTCTGCTAGGTGTTTGCTAATTGTTTAAGGCTAGTCTGAAGGAGCTGAGTGGGGGAGTAGTGGGAATAGGCTGCTCTGTGAGGCAGAAGCTTGAAAGCCTGGAAACTGCAGCTCCAAGAAGGAGCATTCTCCTTGAAGGTGATGCTCTGTAGCCCCCCCCCCCACACTCCTTAAGTGTTTTGCACAGCTGAATGGTTGCCAAGAAAGATTAAAAGATTTCTCAAGCAACACCCCAAGCAATCTCAAGCAATCAAAGCAACACCCCAGGGATGTTTTAGATAAGGGAATAACATTATAACATGATGTAAAGCTCAAAAAAGCCCATTTTACATACATAAATCCTAACTCAGAGGTTTCAGGTATTTAAACAGTACTACTTTGTACCATTTTTAACAAATACTTCTTTTTTTTTATCATACCTGGTGACTCTGTTTACTTTTTGTATTCAAAAATGACTGAGCTAAGCACCACTATGGCTAAAAAAAATAAATAAATTGAAGCATTTGTCTGTCTGGTTTGTGGTGATGGACAGGAAGCCTGCAGGGCCCTTATCAGATTGAATTTTAAGGAAGCAATGGTGTCTAAACACAATGTTGATTAAAGAGCAAAGCTGTGAATCACTGATAATTATCAGTAAACTCAATTTATCTGCAGTTTAACTGAACACAAAGGTTAGGTCGGCCTGCAGTAGGAGCAAGACATGGGAGGCCGATACAGGGGGAAAGGGTGTGCTGTGTACTTCTTTGGAGAGGATTAACAATGAGTATATTTTCCAACCCTTTAGGGGTTGGTTGCTTTTTGTTTTCCTTCATTCCATCTCAGAGCTTCCTCTCAACCATATCATGAGTCATTAATGACTGTAGCATTTGGTTGATATCAACAGTTGAATCTGTAAATGAGGGCAACAGAAAAGCTCCAGAGTGACAAAACTTTTGAGAATTTTTTTTCTTTTGTGCAAACAGAGAGGTAGCATTACCAATGCTTCCCACAGGAAAGGACACTAAATAATCATTTAGTCTGTAGCTTGTTGAAAAAATGTGTCAAGGTCTGTCAAACTTTCAGTTATACTGCAGTTGACCTAAAATGATCTCCATCACAATTTCCTTCTTGGGCAAGCCATCAATGTTTGATTAGAGACTTTTTAGTAACTCTCATGAATTTAAAATGTGCTTCCAATCTCTCTCTGAAACACACCATTCTACACAAGAACAAAGTGAGCTTTTCATTTTCAATAAGAAATCCTTTACTCCCTTGTGTATTTTCAGCTGTTGATTGTCCCTAAATCCCTTTTGAAGAAAAGTGACTCAAGGGCAGAAATGAGACGACTAGATTCGCTGCGACAGTTGGAACCAATTAGCTTTAAGTTGCAGCAGTTCCCCGGAGAGAACCACCAACCATGTTTCACAGTATTTGCCGCATCAAGTCAAGATAATACTATCCTAATCATTGGAGAAAGGGCCCATCACTCAGTCAACAAGTCTGAGATGCTTTTGTAGTTAAGAAAAGTGTTTATCATCTGTTGCTTGAACCAGATTCATGATACATGAGACTCTTCGGGAGGATAATTGACCATAAAGAGGTATATAGATGCTAATCATTCTTTGGTGACCTGTACAAAATCTTGGTCAGCACAAAGAATTGCATAGAAAACTTTCCGACTGAAAAAATGTGCGACAGACAGAAGCTAACACTGACTGTTGAATGTGAAAAATGCTACAGTACTAGCAAGAAAGTGACTTTTTTACCTTACAGAACGCTAAACCTAATTGATTCTAAAAATGAAGGATGGACAACATACAGCTTCTTTCACTAGAAAACTTAAATTCAACAATTACTTGAAAGTTTCTGGGTGGATGGACGGACGGATGGATGCCAACAAATGGCTGATCCCAAATGCTTAACTGTAACTGTTAAGGGTGGCAAAACCCGTAAGGTGATTCCGTAATCATTCTCATTTAAATCCAAACTAGTTTTATATGTGCATTCAATTTTTATTCCCTGATCCAGTTTGTTTTTTAGTTCAAAATGACATGTAAGTTTGCATACAAAGTGCTACTATGACTGCCATTTAATGCATAAACCCCTTTAGTTTGGGTTTACTTGAAAAATCTCCAATGTTGTTCTTAATAGCCAAATTCTTTCCCCCTCGCTGTTGTAACAGATGAATAATGAAAGATATGAAAGTGGCTTTGTCTCTTTTTTTCAAGCTGCTGTGAAGGTACAAAATATTCCTACAACCCCAGCAACAAGCCAGTCTTTCTTAAGAAGAATCTAGATAGTTTATTATCCCACAGACAAGAATATAAACATTTTAGCTCAACTGTTGCATGAATCAAATATTGAGAGACTGTGAGGTCGAAAGAATCAATAATACAGGTTCTAATGAGAATGCAGTACTGTCATCAGGGCTTTATATCCTGTCTCTGGGGCCCCCCTGTGGCCTTGTGAGACAGTTTCGGTCCTCGGTCTTCTGGGGATGAAGCATGTGAGCACCAACTCACCACTTGAAAACATCTAAACTTCATATTTCCGTCTCTTTGCCCCACAGGCAGCAGCTACGCCTCAACATTTCAAAAAGAATTCAGCTTCTTATTTTGACAGCATGTCAAGTCTGAGATTGGAGAAAAGCAGAATGCTTCTGCCTGAAGTGGACAAAAGGGATACGAGGGAAGACAAACTACCTCTCCGTCCAGACTGATGTAAATAAATGGTTTCTCCATTCTCTTTATGGCATATTGATTTTTTGTTCAGCGGCCGACTGCAGAGCAAGAACGGGAGATAAACTGATAAGCAGAGAGGAGTCCCAGGCTCCTTTCTGTTCACATTAAAGGCGTTCTGTTAGGAAAAGGAAAACAAGTGTATGCCTATCTAATGAAAGATAGAAACAGGTAATCACACTGCTGTAGGGAAATTATGGTAATTTATGTGTTTATTTTATTACTTTATATACTATTTTGTCTGTAACTACAACAACGGGTATAAACATAAACCTCTTGCATTTCCTTGTGAGATTGTCATCTTATGAGAGTAACATTCTTCCTAGAAGAATGTGGAATATTTACGTTTGTAAAATGAAAAATGTTTTAGAAATTATTCAAACCTAAGCAGTCAAAATACTTACAACGGTTTTCTAAATGTTACTGTTTGCACTCAAAGAAAAAGGAAATAAATATTTGTAAAAGAGTTTCTTACTTAACATCTTTGGTAAAGCTAAATTAGAACTCAAAATGAGGGCATACAGTCATGAAGACACTTGAGCAGGTTAGCACCTGTGTGAGCTTGTGCTTATTATCATGCAAAATGCTCGAGGAAGGAAGAAGCATCTTATTGAATCATCTGTTCGGCATGAGGAACAGTATGGTTTCTGTCTTACAACTTCAGTTTCACTCTTTCAGAACAGTTTAAATGCTTGAGTCAAAACACTGAAAACACTATAAACCAGAAACCTGGGACACACATGGAAGGCCAAGGAGGTTCATCTGCAATCTTTCTTGCAAAAGGCACTTCAAAGTGAAAGAGACATGCATTAACAACTACAAAAACATTAAATAAATACCAGGAAACATTACCGAGCTGATAAAAAGAATTAAACTTTAAACAGCTAATTTAAAACAAGTAGCTCTAGAAAACTAAAATCAGATAAAAAAAATAAAATATATATATATATATATATATATATATATATATATATATATATATATATATATATATATATATATATATATGTATAGTTAAAATATATATGGTTAACCTCTATGGTTAAAATGTATTAAACAGTTATGTTATGTCTTCAACAAGCAGTTTCTACACATCTTATTTATTGAGGGAGTACGAGCCAATCGTATGTTCCAGAGAATCATAGAAACGAAATGTTGCTAAACAGGTCTATAAAGCCTTTGGTTATACCTAGGAGGTCTAAACAGTTCCTTATTGAGAAGCAACAAGGAGTATATTTAGGCCCAGGACTATTCAGTGCCTTTAAGACCATTTTTATTTTTTTTTTACAAACAAGAAACCACTGCACTGATTTCAGAAATGATCCTGTTTCCTGGTTTTCCTGGTCAGGACCTTGTTTTAGAATTTTATTTGTTTGTCAACATAACCTATAAAGCAAATTGAATCAAATATTCACATTTACAAACCCAGAAGCACCTCTATTTTCTCTTTAGAGGCATCACGAATCATGTCTTAAGAAATGGTGTCATGTGATATCCTTCCCCTTACATTGAAACCAGGCTAAAGAAAAAAAAAAAACTTGAAGGAATATAAAATTAAACTAAACAAAACTTTATGTCAAAATGTATTTAATGTGTAACATCTATATATGAAAAAAAATATAAAAGTAAAATGTTGACACACAATTATTTTATCTACACTCTTAACAGAAAGAGACGTACATACAAGTACAGCTATTTAAAGCATTCTAAAAGGTCTGTTTAAACTTCACAATCGCATAAAGGTGTATGTTTTCAGAAGGATATTATACTGCAATCTTTTCACACCCACCATTGCTTAATAGTTACACTAATACACTTTTTTTCTTCCATTTAAATGTGATCTGGGCTAATTATTCCACAGTGCATGCACAGAAGAGAATTTTTCCACCATTAAATCAACATTCAGGCTTATCCGAGTGGGACAGAATGGTTATAAAATTCTATGAATCCTCCACCCAGAGTGAAATATGTTGCGAAGAGAGTGCTCACTGAATTATATAGGCCTTCATAAGGCCAAGCTTGAATTCCTCACCAATTATTCAGCAAGTTTTTCAACCTGAAATAAGTAACATTTTACAGTGATGACTCCCTCTGGATCATCACAGCATATGTGGTTGTAATTTACGCTAACAGTTATTTCATTTGTGACCTTTCACATGTGAAAATGCCACTTGTCTGAGCACTCTCCGGGGAGATTATGAATAATCTGTGTGTCTCTGAGTCTATAGTTGCGTGTCATGCTTGCCCGGAGATTTCCATTGGAGGATTTTTTGTGCTTGGCTCTCTAAATCAAGCCAATCAGTTTCAATGACTGAATATCAGCAAAATAATTTAGCATGCTGTATATTGCATGTATCTTTTTATTTTCCATCTCAAGTCTAGAAAATATTTAAATGATATGATTAGTTGCAAATCAGTGGAGCAGAGTGAATACAGAAAGTCACATGCTAGAATTATATACCTTTAAAAGAAATTAACCAATGTTTAAATTTCTGCAACAAATTAACTGGGTTAGAATTAAATAGATAATTAATTTCAAAACTTCAGGTAATCAGTGAATCTTTGGCGTGTCTATCTACACTTGAGAGAAAGATTAGACCAGCCACGCATGTAAATGTTATAGGTCCCAAATGGCATTTCTTCCACACTTCATCTAATCCCTCCCTCACTGCAAAAATATGGCAGATCTGGGCAGGAGATTGGATAAGACCTAACATATACACCTATCTATCATGTCATTTAAACTGATACAAAGCCATTTTACGTCCTAATACCTGCAAACAGACATCCATTCTTGCATTGGCAAAATTTTAATGTATGGACTTCAAATATTCTACATAGCTAACCAAACACAAAGAAACTCATAACTGCGATTCAATATGTACTGATGCTCTTATTTTGCTACGTTTTTATTTTTAAAACAGACCGAAAAGAAAATTATACTTCCCTGTGCTTGTGACCCTTTCTTTAATACTTAGTTGAGAATAAAGCAAAGCATTTGAACTGCAGCAGCAGCAAACGCCAGCATCTATGTCACTACACAACAGGATGTCTCCCATCAGTGCACATAAATGCAAGTGGACAGACATGCGAGCACATATGTATGGCCACACAAACACACAGAGCTTCAGTCAGCAGTGGAGATCTGCTGAGCAAACAAGAAACGTTTGGCCCGGGCTGACACCGGACAGAGATAAGAATCTAAGTCAAAAGAGACACACAAAAAAGAGACAGACACACATAGGAGACTGAACAAAGTTTGAAAAGGCTGGATGGTGTTGAGAGAAATCATGGCATAAAACGGACTAGAAATAGGTATGAAGGACAATGGGGGAAGGAACAGCTTTGTGGGATATCTACTTGCAGTAATGGGTTCCTGGCTTGGAACTAGAAGGGTCATTCTTTGGCTCTTCTTCTCTTCATTATATAGTACAGTGGAATCCCACAGGAATAATGGTCCCTCAATTTATGGGTTCATTCTATGGTCATAATTCACATTTATAGTCAATTCTCTAAGCTAGAACTATCTCTAACTTGAAGCTAGTTGCAGTAAATTGCATCACAATTTGCTCCAGCCAATTTTTTGGAAGCGGATACTTAAAACAAGGATTGTGGTGGAAATATTCCTTTGGAGAACATGATTTAATATACGTTGCCCTCTTTAGGATAAAAAGGTAAAGTGGTTTACTAGCACGTTGTTCTACAAGAACTTCCTTTGCCTTACTTGTTCTCCACTTCTCCCCAAAGGTTAAGGAAACAACAGTGGGTCATTGTTTTCCTGAGCAAATGTGTCGCTTCAGCCAGAATGGAAACACAACCACAGCACACATGTTTCTGATTGGCTTTTATTTTCAGAGCTAAGGTCAGAGGTCAGTCAGGGACGCCCACTTTGTCTGGTACCTAACCTAACCCTTTTGGCTTCTTGTTGGTTTGTCTGTACACACGTTTTAGTGTTTATGCGTCAGAGCCCTTTGGGTGTGTTTCCTATCCCGAGTCTTTGGAAACCTCTAATGCATCCCCAGTGTGCTACTTTGGGGAAGGGATTCATCTGAGGAAAGCCCCCCCCAATGAAATGATAAAATAAGTTACTCCTGATGCCAAGAAACTGGATTTTAAAAAAAGACATGAAGCGAGAGGACAGTACAGGAAAGGAAACTATACTCCAGGAGAAAGAGAAGGAAGAAAATCCCTCTCTTTTGAAGAGACTGGTTCTTCATTCTGCTACCTCACTGCTCCAAGTAAAAGAGGGAGGGCGGTAAGAGAGTTCTGTGGCTTTGGCCAGAAAACCCAAGAGCCTGATCCTCATTAAAGAGTCCAAAGAACATCAAAGACTAACCCCAAACCTTTATCAGTGAAGACCAGCCACAATCCCCATGATATTAAAAACTGGGCGCCGCTCAGTGTCAAGTTCTGATACATGAAGAGGAACTTGGTTGACTCTGGGGCTGGGGGACTTAAAGGTCCTCAGGGTCAGTAAAAAGTTAACTTTTGCCCACCTCAGTGTTTCCCTGTGGTTAACAATCTTTCTGTGGGCAGAAAAAATAGGAGATGATGATAGCCAGCAGCTGTGGGATGATAATGGGGGAATAGGAGTATGATCTAAAACACTTTACAATGAAAGACACAAGTCTCTCAGATGCTTTTAATTAGTAGAACATAGTTCATTTAAAGTTTATTTATTAGCTCTATTGCATACTTGATCTCAAAACTCTATGACGCATTTTTTTTGCATTCAATTACTTTTTAGCGTAGGATGTTTTTCTAGTTATATTCCGGAGTGGAACAAATTCTGACTTCCTTTGCTTATTTATGATTTTCATAGTTTTCTAGTAAGCTAAAATGTAATATCAGCTTGCTGGGATTAAACTTAACCTTATTGTGGCTTGCTGCAGTTATTGATTTAAGAAAATACCTTCAAATTTGAACCTATATTCTAAGAAGGTCTCTTGCAACCAAATTTCAGGCTAGGTGGTAATTTAAACCTCTATGAACATACCATTCTGTAGTAACTATTTTACGTTGATAATTTATGAGCAGGTATCAATAAACTAAAAAATTAAGAGTAAAATGAAGCTCACTGCTGTGTCAGGTCCTGTTGTGTATTTATTTCCCTTTATTCCTTTCTTTCTCTCATTCTTTCCTTTTGTTTTTTCTTTCTTCCTTAAGTTTATAAGGAAGTTTTAAGTTTATAAGGAGCAACAATTATTTCTGTGAGATTTTTCTGCATATTATGAACTGGAACCTGCTATGTGCAAAATGATCAACAAGTCTTATTAAAACTAGAGATGTGCCGATCAGGTTTTTTCCTGCCAATACCGATCACCCATGATACCAATCACCGATACCGATCACATAATTATTATTTATTTATTTTTTATCATAAACACTACCGGTTACATTATGTGGAAATAGGAACCATGAATTCACCTTAATTTAGACAAAAACTTGTTTTTAATAACTTTTTCCAAGAAGAAAACTAAACAAAACAGGCATTGTGCAAATTGTACTGCTATCGGTAATACTATCTTTAACAGACTGAAAATATATGAAGGCTCTGAAGAGGCTAAATAATGCAAAGAGCCCAAAAAAATCTCTCAACATTGCCAAAAAGTTCAAGTATAAAACTTAACATTCAAAGGCAAATACAGGATCCATTACAATAAACAATCCAGAGTTACTGAATGAAAACTTCCTGATAGCATGGCGGCTAGCTGATTACTGCTGAGTGGCTGTTTCTGACTGAGCGGAGTAATTATGCAGAGCAAGGAGGAGATCGATTTTTTTTTTTTTTTTTTGAGATTATCTGTCTCATGTTAGGACTGCGAAAGTTTTCTATGTCAAATGTATTTTTTTAGGTTAGATGCAGCAGCTTTAAACAGAGATTCGGTGCGAGAGTCACTACCAGGTGGAGCAGAAGCGGCGCTCCGTCTGTGAAATATTACTACCTGTAGCGCGTAGCAGCGGTTCAACAGCGAGAGCAGAACCAGCGTCTTACATCGCAGCTCGAAGACTTAAATAATTTTGCGGGTTATTTGTTTAGCTCTCTGACCGTCATGCTAATCCGGGTGAGTGTTTGTAGCTGTGCGCTGCTTTAGCTGCTATCTGATCCTCCATATGTCTTTTTTACTGCAGTGAGCCTCGATGTAGCCAAACTCCGTCAAGTATGGCATTGTTATTATGTCGTATTAGCTTCGTTGTATTGATGCATTTTGACGTACTTCAATTTTCCGCCGCAACACGCAAACTTACCCATTCACTCAGTGCGTTATAGTTCCACATCGCTTAGGATTTGTTGCTGCGCGTTTGCGCAGTGTGAAGGAAAGAGGAGACCAGCTGCACAGGCAGGCTGCGAAATTAGATGCAGGTGATCGGTATCGACAACAAGAGCCAATGATCGCCGATCACCAATCATGCACTTTTTCACGGAAATCGGCCCGATTATGATCGGTGACCGATCGATCGGCACCCCTCTAATTAAAACACAATATAAATGCTAATGTTTGCACAGCACTTTGTTTTGCCCTAAAGGTATTGGTATGAAAATGATATCAACCATTTAAAAAAAATACCAGGGATTAACAAAAATAAAACAAACCTGTCATAGATGGCTCCACACATACTAAAGAGATTAGTATTAGATTAGCACTGAGTCCATCTTGGTGGTCTAAGAGCTGCAGCTGGACAGACTCGTACAGAAGGGAGACGCTGAAGATTAGAAAAGCATTCAAAGAACATATGTTTTTTCTTAGAGTAATGAATCATAACCCCAAGCAGAACCCAAAGTGTTTGTCCAATAAACTCCAGATCTGCACTTACTGCACACATAAGCACGAACATTGACACATGAACTTATGCAGCAAAGCAACATGTATTCCTGTGTGTCATCATCTAAAGATAAAAGCAACCACAATTCCCTGGGGCATTGTGAACATTTAGAAGATAGTTTCGAGTACAGGGGAGAGGCCTGAGCTCATGTCTGGAAGACATCGGATTTTAATGCATAGATGTATGTGAGGCTTAGATCTTGAACCATATTTTGGATGTCTGTTCAATCGTGACGGAAAGGTTGGTTTTATAAGTAGAGTTATTTACTGAAAAACATTTCAAAATGTTAAAAGGATCCTACAACACTTCGTATGAGTCCTGTGTCCAAAAGGTCTCCATGTAGGATCAACAAATTACTATTTAGGCTGACAAACACAAAATGATTGACTGGAAGAGCCAAAGAGTAAAAGCTCTCAGTAAGCTTGCCAAAATGTCTGATGATCAAGCAAAGCCACAGCCATTAAATCTCTTACACAACTGCTGGCCTCTGCAGTGGCTTCTGACAGCCAAGACCTCATCATCACAGACTTCAGAGGCTGCTCATCATATTTTAGTTTTTAAGCCAGATTACCTGTGAGAGTGCTGATTAGTTTACTTTAAAGATGTGCTGATGTTTAATAGTCTGAAAAATCCTCATGAAATTCTAATTAGTTACTTAAAAAAAAAGCTAAATCAATACAAGGATTGTTTTAATCTTTGAACGAAAGTGCTTGACCATAAAGTTAAGAAATAATTTCGTTGTCAGTTCTTCAATATGAAAGAAACAGCAACTAACTGACGGAATCCTCTGTCTTTAGATTAGAGGTGGATCAAAGGATCAGCAGCTATTTGCTGACGTCAGCTTTGCACTTATTGGCGTGTTCATATTTCATAGACCTTTCATTGAGGAAAGTGGATTAGCCCAAATTGTCCTAAAATATCAAAAGAAGTTAAACAAAACCAAGTAGTTCTCTCAAAACATGTATTCTGCATTCATTTTATGAGACAGATGCTGATAAAGCAGTAGCACAGTGCTCATTATTCTCAGCTGAGCTCCAGCAACTTACAAAAATAACTTGACAGTTTTTCACATTTTGTCACACTGAAACTAAAAACTGCAATGTACTTTAATGGAATTTTATGCAACAGATTAACATACTGGGTGTGTTTTCGGAATTGTAAATATTGAGAACTAAAAAGAAAGGGATATGTGGTTTGAAGATGATTTACAAAAGTGCGATATGACAAGTGTGGTATGCATTTATGTTCAGACCCCCTGAGTCAATATTACCACTAATTACAGTTGCAAAACTTAAAGGTATGTCTCTACCAACTTTGCACATTTGTTTCTGCTCATTCTTCTTTGTAAAATAACTTGGCTTCAATCAAATGGTATGGAGAATAAATTTTGTTAGAGACTAGCCTAGATGTGGTAGAAAAGTGACTCTGCTACCAGTATGATTCACCATGGGGGTTTTGTGCTTGGTGTGATAGTCAATGTTAATTTTCTCCCATGTTTTTCATGCAGGCCAAAAAGTTACTTTTTAGTTTTATCTGACCTGAACACCATTTCCACATGCTTCCTGTGCCCTGTAAATAACTTGTGGCAAAATACAAACAAGACCTCTTTCGGGTACCTTCTTGGCATCCACCCATAAAGGCCAGATTTGTGGAATGAATGACTAAGAGTTGTCCTGTCAACAGATTCCTCCTCGTAGAGGGGTGTGAATATTTCTACAAACTTTGAAAACTATGTCTTATCATAATAAGATATTGACTGCACAGTTATTATCTATTTTGTGTTATGTAGCTCAGTTGAAAGAGCACCAAACTTTTAATATGAGGGCCCAGGGTTCAAATACCTGTTCGTGTGGCATTGCTTGTTTCTGACACTGGCACCTAAGCTTCCCTCTCACACACCGTCTCTTTGTGCACTTCCCCCCATGTTTGCACTCTATTTCTAGACTGTCACATCAGACAAAGTCAGACAGACTTCCTTCTAAGTAACTTATTGTTATCTCTGGTATTAATGGCACTATTATATCCTCATTTGTTATTCGCTTCAGATAAAAGTATATGCTGAGTGTATAAACATAATTAATCACATAAATTCCCTGCAAAATACATTGAAGTTGATAGCTGTGACATACAGTAAATGTTAAAATGTTCAAAAGGTATGAATATTTTTGCAAGACACTGGATCATCCAAAGAGGACTTTGAGCAGCTGAAAGGGATAACTGCTGTATAAGGATTGCAGTTAAAATCTTCTCAGCACTTTCTCAATGTATTCCTCCCACAGCCGCTATGCTGCTACCGCACCCAATCAGTGGCGTCCCATCCAGTTACACACAGCCGCCCACCCAAACCTCCCATTTGTCATATTGACAGGAGCGGCTTGCGGTTATTGACTGGGAGCAGACTGTCTTCAAATTCACAAGCGTAGTTATCAAATTAGATACAAAAGCAAAGCGTGTGGAATGTTAAATGATTGGCGTCTGATGGCTTGTGTTTGCCAAGTGAGGTAAATAATATGTAACCATAAGGAGCTGTTTAAATGAATGGAAGTTACAGAGTAAAAGTATTAATGCTTTTGGTTTCTCTTATACCTCCTATAACTTTGACTTACTTGTCTAGGTTTTCTGTTGGGTCATTTTGATTTGTGACAAGCTCAGAAACTTTATTTTGTACTTTTTAAATTTTACTGGTCTTATTGTTTTTCATTTGAAGTTTTGATTTTTTATTGAGCCCAACAAAAGTCAGATCCAATGATGGTGTTAAAAAGCATTACGTTTTTCTGTAACTTTCTTAGTGTGTAAATGAACCTTTTGTCTGTGTTTGGTTGAAATGTTTGTTACCTGGGTTTGTCTTTTGTGGCAGCCATCTTGGGAGCCTGTTAAAAGAGGAGGCCTGCCTCAATCCAGCTCTTTTATAGGAAGTGCAGTGACAAGAGCTGGAGTTTGCTTGGTTGAAGCTTAAATAAATTAAAACAATAAAATGATTTGAAAATTGTGCTTTTGCATACAGAAAATGTTTTCCTCATATGTGTTTACATTGTGTATATTAAAGTTAACTTTGTTTTATTTTTCTCCACTCTGGCAGACTGAGGTCATTGGCCGATGTAAATTGAGAAGGCGGTATATGGGTGGACGGCTGGATGTAGGACTGATGGGAGAGGCTGCCATTTTTTAAATCTGCTGCGTTGCATCAGACTTAATAAACCAGCTTTGTTTGCTGTACAGCCAAGATTGACTGACTGACTGACTTCTCTATCCAAACCACATCCAAACCTCTCAGCATAACAAATGGTTTAGAGTACTTTTCTATAATCTATTCAGTCTGGTGTGGTAATATGTCTCATGACTCATGAGATTTTAAGTAAAGGTCAGAAAGGCAATCTTTGTCAAATTTACAATTTGCAGCCCCTAAAACTCTTGCTAGGTCAAGAGTGATTTCGCTTGTATGCAAACTTGGAATTTTATTATATTATTTTATGCTGGCTTGATAAGTGTGAAGTTGATTTTTGGCCTTTGGATGGACTAACTCCTCATGTCCTAATGTCAGTCCTATTTCCTATCAGAACTATTTAAAACAACCTAAAATAAACCTAACTCTGACAGGAGTAGGAATAATTATGATCTCAACTGTAACGGATTAAATCATAAAGTATGCTTAAAATACTGTTTTACAAACTCATCACCCCCTTTGTTACACTGTCGCAATGTTCAACATTGCGACAGTCTTCCTTTCTTGTATTCTGATGAGCTGTTTTCTAATAGTTTTTTCAGCAGAATAGTGCATAATATGTGTCTGACAGCATTGTGTGGTTCAGTCCCCATGAACTGCTGGAGTGAATTTGACTCATTAAAATCAATAAAGATTGCAGATATTAATGCTGAAACAAGATAACTTCTCAAAGAGTACAACAACACAGTGTATTTTAGTACATGCCGAGAGTGTATGGGGAAAAAAGTCAACCATCTAAGTATAGAAAGGTTTGATGTATCAAAAAGTGAATAGAAAGGAAATCAACTCTTTGTGTATGTGTGCGTGCATGCACATGTGTGTAATAATAGCTGACCTCTGCAGCAGTGACTGAGATCCTCTGATCAATTTGTGAAGTCATTAAACCCACCAAATGTGGATGAAAGATTCAGTGTTGTCAGCATGGAGTGTAGAGATAAGCTTTACACGAGCTCCATTATCAAGTACCGCCATACAAGGGTGTGTATGCGGACATGAATGCAGATGCACACTTTGTGTTGAAAATCAGCGCAAACCCTTATGAAACCTGGCCCATTTTCTCCCCGCACACCTATTTGGTATTTTCCTTTGAACATAACCTGGCTGCAACATCAAACGAGAGGCTATTTCACTTCTAACTCATGTGTGCCTAAATCAGTTTTTTGCTAACATTGCTCCCTTGGAAAAAAAAATGAAAAAGGAAGCTTAATCAGGGAGTGTATCATGCATGGTTAGTGGTAGAGAAGGGCATATGCAGACTGTGATTACATCCTAAGTTTTAACACTGAGACAAACTGTCTCACTTCACAAGTAAAGAGCAGCAGCTATTTACAAAGCACATCTTGTGGTGGATGAATAATAACCCTGTGGAGAGCTGTGCAGCCCCTCTGGGTGTTTTTATTTTAACAGTGAACATTTTCTTCTGTGTTATCCGACCTTAGCTCCTCTGAGATGACTATTAACATCATAGGCATGTTGGTTGTTTCTCAGCTGCTTCTCCATGTGACAAAAAAGGAGCCAATTCCATTCATCACTTGTTGCTGCCAGAGACGACAAACTACATTATATCCGACTTATACCATTACACTAAAATGCATTTCTTTAGCTACTCCATCATGTCATCTTCAGGAAGGAATTCATGCAGGGGAATGGTTTAGAAAAACAAAACAAAACAAAAATGAAAAGAAAAACATCTGTCCCTCCCCTACAACACCAGTATCCCACTGTAGGAGACACTGGAGCCTCCAGCAGAGGAAGAAGACAGAGGAGGGCGGCTCATTCATCAGGCATCTAGAGCCTCATCAGCCAGCTAGATGGAGATGATGGCTCTACCAAGACTAATTGCAACCACAGGAATAAGCTACATAACAAGTTTCACTCCCTCTTGTCCACCCCTGTTGTGTTTGTCTTTCTTCTTTAGTCTTGTAAAAAAAGTTATAATAATAAGCTTCCCTCCCAATGTTTATCTTCATTTCTCAACTAAGACCTTTATTCAGACTTGCCTTCCTCACACTTGATAACAAGACAAAATGTCACAAGTCAGGGTGTAGTACATACCGTTTTCTTTTTCTGAGATAACATACACTTTGAATATGCCGTGAATTAAATGACAGTCAAAAAAAATATGTCCACTAATGTAGACTTCTAAGCTTTAAAGTGTATTTTTAAAAATAACAATTAGAATAATTCGTTATGTTATTGATTTATGACTAAGTTAACTATGTTTTTGGAAAAAACAATTCTGAATAAAAAATCAGATAGGAGACAAATTTCCCTCAAAAAAGAAGCCATTGTACAAACAGAGACACTAAGGAGTGAAATGACCACTGTTGAAAGAGGGAAATTCATAGCGTTTCTTTTTTTAGAAACATACGGGATATCTGAGATATTATGACACAGTCATGTGAAATTACTTTAGGCAGAAAGGGAACAGCTGCTCAGTGGTGCCATTTCCTTTCTGACCAGGTCAAACAATTCAAGATGTTTTTAGGGATGTCCTTATCCCACCCACAGAATTGAACCGGGATTGCAGTCAAAGCAATTTAAACTGATTGTATTATAGATTTTTACTATGCTTTGATTTTATGTTATAAAATGTCATGCTGATGCTTTACACAAATAGCATACTCAGCATAAGCTAAACTTGAATTTACTGAACAGGGTAGTTGCAATCTAGACAATGTTATACTAATAGAATACAGTTTTTTCTCCTTTACTGCGCTTTAAAGCTATGAGGTTTCCAGGTGTATACAAAGCACACGTTTTTCTTTCTTAACTTGTAGTATGAACTTAACTATTGTACTATTAGATTGGAAATTAGCATGCCGAAACTTAAGTGATGCTCATTGGCATTTGGAACATAAAATCTTAATTTTGAGATCCATAGCTATTTCTATCCCCCTAAAATCCTATTTAAAACACCTTAAAACCACCTCAAACTTTTCTTAAGCATCAGGGGAAATGTAGTGGGTTTTATTCTTTCCACTACTTCACTTTTTCTTTTTTTACCTTTTCTAAGAAAACCACTGGAATGCAGCTAATTAAAACAGGAAGTACAACAGCATGTTGTCCACGCTTAATGCTTTGTTTTGCTCTCTAGGGGAACTTAAGGAACCCTTCAGGGACATGTCTTTAATTAAGAGTAAAAACAGCTGTTTAGCATTTTCAACAGCTTGCAAAGTCCAGACGGATCACCTCAAATGGTTATCAGATGCAATCATCCTACCAGATTTTGCTATTTCCCACTGTACCTAAATCACCAGCAGCTAAAATGAAAAAGAGCGAATGATCCCTCAATAGCAGAATATGTCCGAGAAACATAAAGCTTCATCCTCACCTTCACGTCTGTTTGATTTGTTTTCACAGAGAATTATAAGATGCACTGGCAGGATCTCATCTCAGCTTCTGCAGATTAATGTAGACACAGACACCATCTGCTTTAAAGAGATGGTACATAAGTGTACTCTGTGTTTATGTTTCCAACACAGATTTTACCATATTGCTGAAACTATCATGCAGGGACTAAAGGTGACAACATGCAATCAAGTTTATTGCTTGTGTACTAGGCAGTCATCAAGAAAGTAAAGATTTTTCAACAACGTAAACAAATAAAAATAAATTTATTTACAGTTCTACGTTTTTATTACCTTGCACTTCTTCTAAACTAATGGTTTCAACCCGAAGGTATGTATCTCGTCTTGGAGAGACTGAAAATATCATAAATCAGTACTGAATGATAATTTCTTAAGCAAAGCATCTTCAGTAATGTTCAAATCAGGGTAACATACTCCAAAAAGCAGACTAGAACAATGAATTGTGAAGCGGGTGCATTACCGTTATTCCCGTGATCATATGCTTTATGAGCATGTGCATCAGAACAGAAGAAGATGAAGACAGTGAAATTCGACCCCATGTCACCTGCCACAAAGCGGCAGAAAAATGGATCGGCTGAGTCAGAATGTGTAGTTTGTTGCTGAAGCTGCTGTTGTGTCCTCGCACACATCAACCCCACATGGCCCACATGCAATCTGAGTTCAACCTGCACACAGCATCAGCACTTCTACCCTCTGCAGTCAAAACGAATGTCCCTGACCTAATCTAATGACTTAAAAATTTTTAAAAAAATGTAAAAAACTGTATATGAAGTGATGATAAATTGTCACAAATGCTTCTATTGTATCACAACTAAAAAGAGACCTACCCACAAAGGACTACAGATGCACTCCTCAAGCGATTTGCAGTAAACAGGCAATTTTCCAACCATGTCCTAGCTCACTTGTTCTGTCACTCAACCTGTCACTATGGAGATGGGCTCAGTTTCTCTGCCATAGTCCCTATGCTGCAGTGCGCAGCTACAGAGGAAAGCAGAGATGGGTCACATCTAATATCACAGAGAACAAACCATATTTGTACTATATCTTCAATCTTCTATTGTTGATATACTATGGTCTGACTTCGTTGATACTCGAAAAGATGGCGGCTATAGTCAGGTCATCCCTAAATGCTCTACAAGGTCAGTGTCAGCTTAAGATCAGGCATGAGAACCGCTCGACTTCATGATAGGCGGGTCTGACCAGGGAGGAAAAAAGTTTGCAGCATCACGGAAAGGTCAAACTGCCACCTCAGATGAGTGTATTAAAAGGGAAGCACATGGAATAATCCCAGTGATGCCCATGCTCAAAGGACCACTAGCAATGTTCACACTGTAAAAACCAACTGAGGTATATACAATAAATTTACTGGAAGCTGTTCTTCCCACAACGTCATATTACAGTTGAGAATGTATTTCTGTTCACAGTAAATTATCTCACAATATATACTGTAATAAAATATATATTATGTATTTTTAAAAATACATAATATATTTTGTGACATCATAATATGAAGCATGTATCTGTGAAAACATAAAACTCCCTCCCTTCTCCCAGAGCTACTACTGCCATCTGCAAAAATACCAAATTACACTGGCGTCAGAAACAACCAATCAGAGCCAGGAGGAAGGTCTTAGAATTGTCAATCACACTTGTGTACATGCTGAAGAATTGTGACTTAACTTGAAACCAACTCACCAACATTGTAGATATATATACATTTTAAATGTTCAATGTTTATTTTGTAGAAAGGGCAATTATTTATTTAACTTTGTTGGTGTATATTGTTTCAAAGCTGTATATAAAAATTAAACCAAGTTCAAATTTACACAAGAGTCACATTCAGCCATTCACACTCAGAAATACACACATATTTATACGCTGAAATGTAGATTACTTGGGGTTAAGTGTCTTGCCCCGGGGAACAATGACATGTGGAGGCTGGAATCAAACCTACAAGCTTCCGATTATAAGAGAACTACTCTACAGACTGAGCCACAGTCACCCACATCAAGGTATACGTGTATACATAGCAATAACAGTGGGGGGTTTGTAAGCAAATGGATATAATTCATTCAGATCAGACTATCACATAAGCCACTGCCATGTTTTAAATAAACTTGCAGATGTCAAATATCTGACTAAACGGAACTATTTATCCCTAATGGTTCTGATAAGGACACAATGTATTTTCCAAAATGAGATAGATGAGGAAAGAAGGGCACTAAAACTGATTTAAAAAAACAGCCACTGGTTGCCAGTAATTTATCATAAATCCCTCATTTTGTTATTGCAGTGTATGACTATCACAATTTCTAGTAGCATGAGTAACATATTAGTGAAAGTAATGTTGGCTAAAAAAATTTATTTTTAAGAACAAAACGACCATTTAAAAATGCAGCATTTTTAACATGCCTAATAATGCATAAGAAAGTTTGGGCTTTTTAGGCAAAAATGTGCTATACAGTTAACTAGCAATGTTAAAGTACAGTACAGCTGTTTTAGAGCTAATTAGGTGTTTCAAAGGTTTCATTTAATACTGGTAATGGAATAAAACGCACTTTATCAAAAAAAAATATAAAATAAAATTTCTTACTGGCAAATTTGGGGCTTCCTTTGTGCTCACTAGGAGGAAGGTCCGCGAACTGCACCCGGTGTCCCGACATGTTGGCTGTTGGTTCCTCAGAATCCGCTCCGTAAACTTCCCCAGTGTCGAGGTGGACCGTGAGTTCTGGCGCGTGGGAATCCTTCACAGGCGCACCACGCGCGACAGAAGAGCGTCAGTGTCCGTCGGTGACTTTCTTTCTCTCTGTGCGCTGATTCAGAGCCAGCACAGTAGCCCACTGCAGAGAAGGAGTCCGATCTTACCTGTCTTCCTCTTCTCTTCTCTGCTCTGCTCTGCTCAGCCTGCCTGCTTGTTTATGATCCGTAGGAGAAAACCCAGGCGCCAGAGGAGCCCATTCCTCTTCCCGCATTAAAGAGGAGATTAAAACTTTCGTCTATGTGCCTGTGATTGCATCGTTACGTCACTATTGTAAAGGTTTCAGGTAAAAGAATATAACGTAACAAAATATAGTTAACTTAAGCAGCAGTTGAAGCACACATCACAAAACATGGCCATTTTATGTTATTTTTAGGTTGTTTCAGAAATAAGTTACATTTTTAAACTAAAATGAAAATCGTAATATGGCGTGCCTAAATGCACACTTTAAAAATATACATTTTACTATGACCTGTGCTTTGTCCGCTGAGTTAATAAAGAAGCCCCGAGTATCCCTACGTTTGAACAAAAAGAGAAAAAGAAATACTGCACAACATTAAAGTAATTTTGGAAATATTAGAGTGTAGAGTGCCATCTAGAGGAAGCAAAGTCAAACTGTTTTTTTTTTTTTTCTTTTCTTTTTCCTGGCATTGTGGCAGTTTTTCTTGGATGCAACAAAAAAAAATCAAGGGTCATTTGGTGTACTCCAAATAATTTACTGTAACAAACCATGATGGAGGTATTTCGGAAACACTTCCAGGAACCTTATAAAAATAGATTGGAATGTGTTGCAGTAAGACTAAGGTATTTTTTGGTTTTGAAAGTTGTTCTCCTGCAGACTTTGCTTTTAAAATCCTTACTTGGTCATAAGATTCATAGATACAGATTACTAGTGAAGATCCTTTTCTAAAGTGACAAAGGTTGGTATCTCCATCTATTTCTGTTTATAAATCCATAGATTTGTCATGTACTGTGTGATGCACAAATATTCACATCTCTAAACGTTGTCACGTTACAGCCACAAACTGTATTTTAATCCGATTTTATGTGACAGACCAACACGAACTAGCACTAGCACGAGTTTGCTGATGTGGAAGCAAACTCATGATTTTAATTTTGTTTTTACACCAAGTTCTGCAGTTGGACCCGAATAATTTGCTGTAGGATCATCGTAACTGACATCGTTCAAATGGAGTTAAGTACAATCTTTGTACTACAAAGCCTTTCAGATAATACTAGCAACAGTACATTAGAAAAAAAAATAAGAAATGTTCATTTGTAGATTTAAAAAAAAGCAGGAAAATGTAATCTCATTTTTACATTTTATTCAGAAACAATCCAAAAAAATAAAAAACAAATCCATGAAATTTATAGAAATAACTCAAGATCATCAAGACACCAAAACTTAATTGTGGTGGGACTAGGCATGGACTGAAAAACGGTGTGAAGCAATTCTGGTTTCACAAATTCTAAAATATACTATATTATGTGCCTACAGTTTAAGGTTGTTTTAATGACAAGTCAGATAAAGTGCCAGAGTGACTGGAATTTCTCCAGTTGTGTGGAACATAGACTCTCTACCGCTACCCCTCCCCCACATGCTGCTGCTAGTCAGCTGTCTGAAAAAAAAGAAAATACACCTTTTACTTGCTTAGAAAAAAAGAGAGAAAGAAACATGATTTTAAAAAAAAAGAAAAAGAGAATCCACCCGTCACTCTTACTAAGGTACTACGTTTACTTTAAAACTACCGCAAAACTGAGTTGGCACAATTTATATCTTTGTATATGCCAATGCATTAAGATAAGAAAAAATGACAAAGCAGTTATATCTGTAGTAATATATTACTTCAGCAGCAGTAGGAAAGTTTTACTGATCTAAAGAAAACCAATTAGAATATGTTATGCTTTTTTGTGCTACTGCGGATAAAATGTGGTGAGAATCCAATAACCAACTTATACCTAGTTGGAACTTTTGTGCAAGAGAGAAAACAGATTCTTTAAAAATACAAAGATTAAAAAAAATACATATGTAAGAAAATGCAATCTAAAATTCACTGCATTTCAAACTGGGTTTTTACACATTTCAAAACAAAATTCCATACATTTCCCAGTTCAAATGGACAGTTTTTTCAGCAGTCTTAAACATTTTGGACATTTGAATATAAAACACTGATGTTGAAATGGGTTAAATAGTTGTCAGTTGTAGGTTTTGCAAGTCATGAAAATTAAACTGGCTTTATTTTTTTGGAATGCAAGGTTTCACTACTTTTTTGTGTGTCTGGACTAACTGAGATCAGCTCCATCTTAAAATCTATAATTGATTTCTCAAATAAAGATTGGAGGATCTCACATAAAATGTGGGTTCTTTATATTAGATCTAGAACTTTTTTTTCAAGTTTATTAGGGTTGGTCAAAATCATCCACTTTGCAGTTGCCTGAAACCTAAAAAGTAGTGAAATGGTTCTTTGTGGGGGTTTGAGATACATTCAGTCAGTGAGTAAAAAAACCAAACATAGTAATGGGTAACATTAAAATGTAGTTGTGATGAAGCAAAGACAAAGCAAGTCGTTCAGACATAAAAACACTTCAATTTTCTTTTTGGCATTTTTAGATGTTTATCCTCAGAAAATAGAAAAGGAAAAGTCAGAAATTCAATAGTTTTCTAAGTGCTTTTTGTACAAATTCCAGACTGCATTGGAGCCCTGTTTAAAATGTGTCAACTGTTGCACAAATGATGTCAAAAGTATAAATGGTCGGCCAAGAAAAAGGCAAATAAATGTTGTACACTGCAAAAATACTCAAACTCAAAGCATCACTGACGTCAACATAACTAAAATCATCCAAAGAACAAGCATACATCCTTTCAAACTCCAATCTGGACGTTTTGGTATGTAGAAAAACTCAAGTCTGTGCACTGCACTTTGTTTCACACATAGAAATATTATAAAAAATAATTTAAAGCTGGAAGAAAGTCATCAGAAGAATCTCCCTCTGTCATTCTGTAAGAAAATATGTCCTCTGTCATACAAACTTTATTTCAAACATAACCATTTTGTTCTAGGTACATCTTAGACAGCGAGGCTGCCATAGATTTTGCCAGCTCCTCGTCCCGCTTCCTCTGCATCTGTGATTGTCGACACCAGTCCTCAT
This sequence comes from Poecilia reticulata, assembly GCF_904066995.2. Taxonomy (NCBI): domain Eukaryota; kingdom Metazoa; phylum Chordata; class Actinopteri; order Cyprinodontiformes; family Poeciliidae; genus Poecilia; species Poecilia reticulata. The sequence continues at coordinate 17,407,703 of NC_088849.1, forward strand.
ACTCTGGGTTGGGGAGACGCTTGTCCAATACGACATCGTAGTGACCATTGCTGAGCCAGCTAAGCCAGATTGCCGGTTTGGAGGCGTCCTCCTCCCCAAGATAGTGCACCATGGTGGAAACAGTGGAACTCTCCAGGCTGCCACCAGTCGTAAGGTGGATGTTGACATTCAGCATTTGACTCATGGCTAGGAGCTCTGGATACCCAGCCCAGGCACCGTCCTGCGCCGCGTTGATCAAGAACTCTCCAACGTCCCCCTCAATGATGGGTATGAACTCGTCCAGGTGGTCGGCGATGTGGTGCACGGTCTGCTCCCGCAGCTCCCCATGCCTTGCTTGGTCTCCGTATGTGGCCTTGCACACAGCTCTGTACAGGCAGTTGCCATCTGGAATGATGTGGTACCTGTACTTGTGTCTCTCCTGGAGGTACTTGTTCTGCCTCTCCACCTCAGCCAGATACCTGGTGACCTTATCGTTGATGTCCCCCGTTTCTTGGCATCTCTGTGGTGGAGACTCCTGGAGGACACTGAGCTCAAAGGACTTCTCCTCTTTACGTGATGACCCCATGGGAGAATGTTCTTCAATATCCACAGAGTTAAATCCATTCCTTCTAGAAGATGTTTCTGAAGAAGTTTCATCCTCGTATGAATTCCTCATCGTCCCATTGATACTGCTGCTCCTAAAAACATGATTCCCAGGAAACATCTCATCAGTTCCGTTGCCCAGATGATTAATCATCTCCACCATTATATCTGAATCACAGTCATTGCAGGGCTGATTTTCACCTCTTTGCGACTTGTTCTTGGACTTCTTGACGATGTGAACCGGTACAGACCTTTCCACTCCATCAGGTCTACGGATTATTATCTCAGCCGTCGATGTGAAGTGAACTGGCTTCACCGGTGAGGCTTCGTAGCAGGAAAATGCTGGCATGTTTGTCTCACTCCCGTTAGTCGCTGAAGTTGTGCGCAGTCGAAGTTGTCCGTCGACCTCAGAGGAACTTTGCGTGGCCGCGTTGGGGTGTTCGGACGCCGGAGACAGATTGACAGTAACTTTCCTGGACCTGGACGCCCTCGGGTAGTGTGTGAGAACGCTGTTGTACAGCTGCATGTTTGAAACGCAGTCCTTTATAGCGGGCGAAGCGGCCGTGCCGTTACGAAAACATGACAACAGCGGCTAAAAATATATGAAGACCCGTGTCATCGGTAACAACAGCGGGGGGCTGTTGGGAACGTCTCCATGGCCCCCAGTCCCCTTATCAGCAACACGCAGAGACGACGACACGCTCCTGTTCGGGCTCTTTGCGTCACTTGCAGACAGGGTGCCTCCCTAATTTTAGAGTTGAAACTGCAACTGGACCCTGCTGGTTAAACAGTCAGGCAGGATTCAATCACATACACTTCCCTTCGAGATTTTCAAGATAAAATTACATTTTAAAAAAGTTTCGATGTTTTTTTCAAGCCAGTTTCTTGTGTATAATTGTCCCAAAAAATATTTTATAATATAAAAACACCAATCATGAATTGTGACATAGAACAAGATAACTACAGTCAAACATGACAGCAGATAAACACAGAAAACTGCCTTGTTGCTTCAGGGCCTGGGCAAATTGCCACAATTATTAGAAACTAATAAAGAAGTCCAGCTGTCAGTTGGTGATTTTTAAGCCGTGAGTTATAAAGAATCGCTATCACGCCATTAAGTTCATTTCGGATTGGCCTCTTCAAAGCCTGAACAAATACGAATACGACACTCATACTTTGAAATCCTACAATGTTCCAAAAATAAAACAAATATCCAAAGAAGAGTTACTCCAAAGTGTTATGAAAAGCCCACCAACAGTTTTCACAAATGCTCTCTGGCAGCTGCTGATGCTTAGGGTTTGTGAAACAAGCCATCAGGTTTGGAGGATAATAACATTTAATATAAGGTCATTCTGGTTTTTTTTTATTGCCCTTAATAAATTAAATCCTATTCTGAAAACATCTTGTTTCATTTACTAATGTGAAACAACACTTTGGGGAGCATTTGAGGTGTGCAAGCAAAGGGTTCCTAAAGCAGATTAGAACACAGAAACAGGTTTGTATGATTTTTTCCCCCTTCCCTCATTATTTAATTCAGTAAATAGTCTTTCAGATTATTTGTGTTTACATTTTAATAATAAAATGTAATTGATAAATGTAAAGACTTTTCTCAAATGTATTGATAAATTTAAGTTTTCATTAAAAAAAACACACACATTTGACTTGACTGCAATCTGTCTAAACATCGAAGTCAAAATAGCTATTTATAACGTGACTAATTAAGAGTTTGTATTTTAGCTACTTAGCAAGTACATGCCCAGGAAGGTGACAACATTTTTGTCGTAAACAAGTGGCCCAAACGTTTATGTGTAAAAATAAAGTTTTATTTTGAAAGGACGCATTTGCCATCTGCTTTGTTTTGTCACTAGGTGACTTGACCCATCTTCCTGACATCAGCGCAAGTCATAGGAGGACACTTTTTTATTTACAGTATGACTCTCCAACAGCCAATGAGAAGCGTAGAAAGGAAAAGTAAAGAAAAGTAAAGAAGGAAAAGTAACAATTAAAAAAGAAAGGAAGGAAGAAAAAGATAGAAAGAATCTTATGAGATTTGGACATAATAATTGGGGATACAATAAATACATACAACCACAATAGCTGCAAACAAACTACAAATTATTGAATACAATATTTATATTACTGTATTAATTACTAATATTATTATTACATTTTTCAATTGTACTTATTCTTGAATGACAAAAGGCTATAAGCCTTTGATATGACAAACTTGTTCATATGCCTATATTTAACGCCTGGACTGCTAGACCTTGTGGAGATTCCCAGAATGTGACTGCTTTATATAGCCTTTACCTCATAGCGGTCATGTGGTTACAATTCAAGCTGTTACATGTTCTGATGAATTGATATCATCAGAACATGATATAGATCATCATGTTCTGATATTTCCTGAACATGCATTCCCTGATGCACGTTCAGGAAATATTATGCTTAGTAATAAATGGAGGTAATCATTTAGTCTGTAGAATATTCATGTTCTGACAATGACAATGACAATGCAGGTGCAACCACGTATTGAGAAAGATTTTCTTGACGATCAAGTGTGGATTTTCCTTCTCCTTCCTCTTAGCTCTAACCAGGCCCTGCCGAAGAAAACCTTACTCTCAGATGCTCCCACCACCAGCATGTTTCACTTTAGATATGGTGTATAGGAGGAACCAAGTAGTGTAAGTCTATGTTTACCACAAATTTCAGGTTTGTTTAGATCAAATCATAACACCTTCATCCATGTGTTTGCTGTGTCCTCTACATGGCATGGGGACTTTCTTTCAACAATAACATTCTTCTTGGCAGCCTTCCATAAAGTTGAGCTAGGGCCCATATTTGTCCTGCCCAAAGATCCCCCCCCCCCCCACACACACACACCCTAAGCTCTGGATCTCTACAGCTGCTCCTGGATTATGATGGGCCCACCTACTGTTTGTGACTGTTTGTCTGATTAACGCTCTCCTTGTCCAATCTTTCTGCTGAGGTGGACGACCATGTCTTCGTAGGTACAGTAGTAGCATAATTTTTGGACATTCAGATGATGTATTGAGCAGTGAACCGTTTGATCGTATATTATCTTTAACCTAACCCCGACCACAGTTTTTTGTTTTCCTTATCAATCTCCTGTATTCTTTCGTCTTAATGATATCATTTGTTCACTAATAAGCTGCATTCACACTGATATTAAACAACGCAAATGTAGACACTATTTATTAATTGGGTGACTTCTAAAGGCAATACGTTCAAATTCATTTTAGTTAGGGGACATCAAATTAAAGAGGACTGAATAAAAATCCGCCTCAGTTTTTGAAATGACAAAATCTGAAAAGGTGTTGGGCATTCTTTTAGCCTCTAGTAAAAGTGTAAACAGATATCTTCAGTTGATATGTGGGCTGCAAAGAGATATTTAAGAAGATTTTCTTTTACTTTATAGTTAAAGTATTTATGCATGTGGGGTTGCACGGAAGCATCTCAGCTGCCAGAGGGCGCTCGAGGACCTCAGGTTTCCCTCATATTCAAACATAGAATCTGTGGCAAAACGAACCACTAGAGGGAGACATTCTCACCTCAAAGATGGAAGCCAAGCGGTTGTTTGGAACAAATTCATGCAAACAGCCGATGCCACAGCAGCTGTCGCAAGGTTGTGGTGCGCATACAAATGAAGGCATCGATCGTTTCCCTCCCCATCGCCGTCCTTGTTGTTGGTTTCAATAACGTGAACTGGCGCACTGTAACCCTCCAGCTGCTGCAAGGCGGGGTCAATATGTCACTACTACACACACGTCTGGAGGGTTATACTAGGAATGGTAACAGTATTAACAAATTTAACTAACATTCATTCATTTCCCGTTGCAACAAGGCAAAATGAGAGCGAAAGGAGGAGTAGTAGGAGTGATTTAGGGTACTTATATTGTCCAACACTAAATAATTGAACGGTTTGAACCCTAATGCACATAATAGGATCACCCTCTTAAAAAAATCACAGCCTTTGGTAGTAAGTCGGAAGATAACCCCACCACACATGTTCTAGATTTTTTTCATCCTTTTTTTTAAGAGGTTTTGCCTAAAGGCAAACCGTGTTTGTTTCACTCAGTTACTGCCACGAGGTCCGCAGTGCTCCCTCCGACAGCCTGTTTTGTTTTCATTCCGATCCCCCTCGATGAAGAAATAACATGCTTTCCCAGCATATTGTTTTCAAATGTGTGTGTGTGTGTAAGTTATTATGCATTTAGGGGGAATTCTGCAGTAGTTAAAGCCTTACGAAACCGTATGTATTCATGTCAGTGGAACAAGCCGTGCTGATGTCAGAGATTTTCTTCCCCATGCAGCTCAACATGGTGGGAGGATCTCTGCGTTGAGTCACGCAGCTGTCAAAGATAGCTGTCACCCAGTTTCAGGATCAAACACACACACACACACACAGAGTCAACGAGGAAAAACGGCTTTGAGAGCCGAAGGGACGGAGTGGTCTCAGGTAAACCCCCACCACCACCTCTACTTTCTTTTTTTTTATACCACGATTCACAACAGGGACCAAGAGAAGAGAGACCAGTATAAAATTATTTTTTTTTTTTTAAAAAGAAACTTGATGAATAAGGATTTTTTCCCCCTGGGATACACACTGAACGGACGAAAAACAGAGGAATTACTGGGCATTTTACAAACGGAGATGAAGACGAAAAAAGGTAGGTGGGATGTTTTGGATGAGATTGTTGTAGAAGAATATACGTTTTCCCGTAACTGGGAAAACGGTAAACAGAATGATTCTCCTCATATGCAAACCATGCAGTCCATTGTTTCCTTCTCAGACATGACAGGGGGCTTTTCTTCCACCATGTGCTGGCGCGGTGTCAAAAGTCGATATGCTTGTTTTTCACTCACCGTTTAAGATTAGTTACACGTGTGTTTATGCTACTTTTGCGCTATCCTGTGTTTACGTGTTTTCATAAGGAAGTCTCGACCTAAATTGAAAGCGCAAAAACGTTAAAACTTACGAGGAAGACACCGTGCTTTTGTTTTTTGTACCTTTTGTATTTAGGCATTTTTCATTAAATAAGTGACGAAGTAATACATTGATGATAAAAGCCAAAGTTGGTGGCACTATTGTTGTGTTCGCGAGTTTGTGACGTTTTCACAACGTGCTTTCGAATAAATAAAAAAAAAATAAAAAATCGATACCTTGTATCTTTTCGGTCTTAAAGAGACAAACACATTAAGCGCGGTTTTAAAGCGTCTGAAATCAGAAAGTAGGCTAATGTTCTTATTGACCTCATTGTTGGGAAGTTGGCTGTTGCCTTGTTCGTGGACCTCGTGGTGCAGCTCCTTCACGCAGGCACACAATAGAAACCATCTTACAAGTTGTGTTAAACTTCCTAAACCAGCGACTTGAATGAGTCTGAACACTTTTCTGATCATTCTGATTAGTTGCAAGTTTTAGGAAGGTGTTGAGTTCACCATAAAGTATCTCTTGGCGAGTGGAAACTTTTCAGTTGGGTACAAAGACGCACGCAGCCCTTGGGTTCTTTTGTTTAGTCTGGAGACGCTGATTTGCAACAGGTCTCCCCTCCCCCTTTCCCCTCTTCTCCAGCCTACGTAATTACCTCATCCTGTTGGGAACTTTCTTGCTCTTTTCCCACTACTTTGTTCTTATGCAGACCTCTTAAGCCTCATCTATCCTTTGAATTTTCTTACATGGCTCTCTAAGCTGTTCTGGTGTAAATATTGGTCTAAATATCACAAATACTGGCGAGCTGCTTCAAAAGTTATTTCTTTCAGGAGAGGAATTTTCCAAATGAATACTTCTGCTTAAATGTAATTTTCAGTTTGCTGCCAGTCAGGGCAGGGATTATATACTCTTATCAATATGTTGAGGTTAAATTTGAAGTTTAAAAAAAATTCCATGTACCGTTCTTAAGAGTTTAAAGTAATTTGCATAAGATGCCAGGGAAAGTCCCAAAGCGACTGGAGTTTTCTCCAGCTTTATAGGGCATAGAGTAACACAGCACTGCCCCCTTCTGACCTGTTGCTGCGTACTGCTGGTCTGCTGGCTGAAATGTTTACTTCTCTCATTTACAAAACCCCCCCCCCCAAAAAAAAACTCATTTAGCTGTTTGGAAATATTTCTAACCAGACCAGCAAGAATTTGCAGTTTTACAGAGGCCATCAGGGTTCGTAGTCCTAAGGGTGTTGTATTGTTCCAAGTAGATATTCTGTACGCAACTAATTCACAAATACAAACTTAAACTTCAAACCCCAAAATTGTCAGATGTAATGCCTCCTCCTTTGTTTTTGGTGTACTTCAATGACTGCTATTTGTCGCCACCTACAGACATAGTTAGTGTGACATTTGGATCACTTTTGTTTCATATGCCTGGACAACAAATATGGCCTTGTTTACAAAGAATCTTTTGGAAAACACAAAAGGATAGAAAAGCATTCTCGCATGGATATGGCCTGAAATTCTTGAATTTGTCAGTCAGGCTGACAGTCATGGTGTAAAAACCTAAGAGGTGTCACCCGTCGCTCTAATGTAGGACTACTGGGTCTAACAAATATCAAAATGAACATCAAATTGTCATTTACAAACTACCGCAGATTTACTGGGCGTTATTTCTGGTTTAATTTCATGTATAAAAATAAATTAGTCGCTGCACAGATTAAGGGAGCAAAAATGCATGTTACCGATGACACTCACTGGGTACAGTAATTAGAAATATTTTCAGTTTTAACAAAAAAACAAATGTATTGCCTCAATTATTACAGTTTTTGCAGCATTAATACTGCTAAAGTTTGCTTTCTTGTGAGGATCACATACCAGCCTTTGACGAGTCAGCATGAGGAATTGCTTGTTTTCCCCCAGCAGAACCACCACTGACACTGCAAGACAACTAGACCCACCATGCGGTTTACCTAAGATGACATAATAAATAAATTTTGCGGCTGGCAGCAGAGAAATTCCTGGAAAAAAGGGGTTAAGTATGTTATTTAGTTATGAGAGCGACTTTGTTGATATGTCACTCTCATGCTGATTCAAAATCCCCCAAAACCTTGTTTGATAATGACTAATATTGAAAGCAGAACCTTCTAATCTTTTTTTTAAAGGCACCGCTCCTTACAGAATCCCTTGTAAATGTTCCTTTCCCTTGTTTTTGTTCTGTTTGTGAAGGCAGGGCTTTTTAACTGACACAACATCAGGCAAGCCTTTGTGACGTCCCCCTCCTCTTTTTTTTCCTTCTCACATCCTCCTTCCCTCGCTCCTTATATGAATCACATGGCTGAACTTGACAGCTCGCTTCCGACACATCAGCTGCCTTCCAGACAGCCTCTGCGGGACTTGATGAAAACAGGATAGTCTCTTCTCCCCCCCCATCCCGTCCTAATGTGCTCTCCTTTTCTTGTTTCAGGTCTGACAATGCTGTCGGGGAGCGAGACAGATGACGAGGATAGCGTTGACGCCCCCCTGGATCTGTCCTCGAGCTCCGGGAGCAACGGGAAGAGGAAACGGAGAGGCAACCTGCCCAAAGAGTCGGTCCAGATTCTTAGGGACTGGCTGTATGAGCACCGTTACAACGCTTACCCATCAGAGCAGGAGAAGGCCCTTCTCTCTAAGCAGACTCAGCTCTCCACGTTGCAGGTATGAAGTGAAGTCACATAAAATTACCAAAGACTCGCTGCCAGTAAGCCATTAAAGTAAAACAAAAACACCCACCACTGTAAAAACTTGAGAGGAAACAAGCGTGAGCTTTACTGACTCATATCCTGTCAAGATGGCAAACGCAACACGTCAACAGTGAATTGAAGGTCATCCAAACCAGCTTGACGTTGCAACACGAAAAGTGTATGAGGCAACGTGAGTAAACTCACTCCCTGTGAGTGCTGCGGGTTTGGCTAAGAGACATTGGACAGGAATTTCCCTCCCTCCAGCCTCGTTCCATCCCAGCTGTCTGGGAACAATGCATAGTCATTTACATAGTTAAGAGTTACAGGCCTCCCCGAGCCAGTTACAACTAGCCTAAAGGGGTGAACAGAAAGAGGGGTGGGACAACGGTTGTTAATAGTTTGACAAAGGAGATTAGCTCTTATTGTTAAACCACATAATTTAAAGGGAGAGTTGAGGATTTTTCAAGTTGAGTCATGGGTAGTTAATGTGCTACTCACTTAGCATTTTTATTCAGCATTAATCCAGATAAGTTGGCTCGCTACACTGACGTTCAAGAACAGGGTTCATCATCGAAAGCGAAGTTCAACTACCTTTAAAAATATAAAAACTACAGTCACATACAGGTTTAAGTGAATACTATTTTACAAAATTTTAATTCATAGTTAATTTTGTTTTGGTTGGCTATTTACAGACAAGTCTCACTTTTGAGGTGGTGTGTCACCAGTGAGCTTCCTGATAGAAACTGCAGTGTAAAGTAATACTAAAAAAAAAAATAATAATAAAATGTAATTCACATAAATGCCTATTTTCTCAATTATGCACTTTATCTCTCATAAAGTGGCTGCATATCTTTTACATGTTCCTTCTCAGGACGTGTTTCACTGAAGAAGCTCATTGGTGATGCACAAGATTCAGACAAGAATCTTTTAAGTGTTGTCTGAATAATCATAGGCAATTTGTGAATTTAACTGCCTAATGATGAAATAAGGGTTAAAGGTTCGTAACATAGCATTTGCTTTAGCCACTTTGTTTTTGAGATAAGAGTTGTTTTTATGATGGCAACAGCCTACTTTGATCTTGGCCACTCTTGGACTAGCCATTAGCTATCTCTTTTAGCGCAACTCATTTGGACTCATGCGAATTAAATGGTGCCAGTGGAATGATGGTGAATGCTGTTTGTGCTAAGTGTAGTTTTGGTGTCTCCAGTGAGAAATGCAACAAGAAGTCCTCCTGAAGTTTGCAGTCTCCCTAGTGAAACTATGGTTTCTAGTGAAACACGGGTTTCACTAGAAACCCTAGTGAAACCATAGTGAAAGTTACAGGGAATAAGAGTTGACAAGTGGCACACAATATGTTCCTGCAGTGTTGAACATGTGAAATTTGGAGAAATACATTATCAGCACTTTTAATGCCAATTCAAGTTGGTGCCACAACAGTAAGCAAAACCCAGTGACTTTCCTGCTTGGAACTAGAGTTTGACTGGAGGGTTGCGTCATTCCCAGAATGATGCAACATTCCCAGTTCTTATGAGACAAATCGAATGAACCACCATTTACTTCTGGTCTTGTATTAACTGCTCATCCTTAAAAAAAGAACCTTTAAAAAGTTTCCACTCTATGAAGTCTAAATTTAAAACTTTGTATTTATAAACTCTGCACTTCTGCAGTCCCAGAACATGCGGCTTGTAGTAATTGCATTTTACCCACTTCCATCAGTTCTTAATTTGTGAAAAGTTTTTTTTTTTAAGGCATAAAATAATAGCCAAACAATGCAGCTTTCTCATTAAAGTGACTCATGTGCTTGTCTCTTTCAGGTGTGTAACTGGTTTATCAATGCCCGGCGACGACTCCTCCCAGAGATGCTGAGAAAAGACGGAAAAGACCCCAACCAGTTCACCATCTCCAGGAAAGGGAGCAAGGCCGGCGACAGCTTCTCCGACAGCTCCCAGTCCCCGAAACACAACAGTCCTGTCGCGGGCGCAGAGGAGGCCTGTGACAAACGCGCCCTCCACCCTTCCAGCTTCGATCCCAGCATTCCCAGCGTCCTGAGGAAGCCTGTGTCCCACTCCATGTCTTCTCCGGTCTCCTCGTCTCCCTCTCCTGGCCTCATTCCAAACCGGCCCTCTGTCATCTGTCACACCACTGTCACCACAGCCATGCAGGCCAGCCCGACAGCCTCCCACCCTTCAGTGCCAGGAATGAACTGCGACAGGGCGGCCGAGCTGTTGCAGTCCGTGCAGGCTCAAGCGATGTTCCGGTGCCGGGATGAGGGGCCGCTCTCTGCCACCACCACCATTCTCAGCAGCACCAGCATGGAGGGCAACCTCAGCCCCCGCAGCGGCCTGTTCAATACCCCTCCCCCGACCCCTCCGGACCTCACACAGGACTTCAGCGGCTTCCAGCTCCTGGTGGACGTGGCCCTCAAACGGGCTGCGGAGATGGAGCTGCAAGCCAAACAGCTGGTGTCCTAAAGGAGAAGAAACGGGGAGGGGTGGGGGTGGGGGGGGGGCAGGAGGAGGTCGGGAAGGAGACTGACTGTGTCTCGAATGTGGATCTCCTCAGTTCAGTGACTTTTTTTTTCTGCTGCACGCAAGAGAGAACAAAACCACATGAAAGCCTGATCATTTCTATTTTTGGTATACCAATCGACATGATGAGGATGGTTTTTTTATTTTTTATTTTTTTTTGTCATTTTAAAAAACTGTATCAAGGTGCCTTGGCTGTAAGTTTAGTCATTTCATATACATGCGTATGTATCTACATGTGTATTTTATTTGCACACAGGGACCAAAAAATGTTATCAAAGAAATGCTGCCTGTCTTTATGTCTTTGACTTGTACTGAATATCGCCGTAGAGGGATGGAGCAAGAGCTGGATGATTCAGACGGGTCGCGTCCACACTCATTTACGGTTAAAAACATTTCAGAGTTCCTGATTGCTCTGCCTCATTCATTTGCACACTAAAGGCAGAAAAAAAAGGTCATCTCAGTGTCTTACACTTTGCTCTTGGCATCGATGAAAAACCTATTCACTACTGTAGTTAATGTTTAACTGTTTTCATAAGTATAGTTATGATTTTTGTCATTTACTTTTAGCTAATTTTAAAATAAACTTTTTTTATACTCTTATTTTCATACCAAGGGATATTTTTCAGATGATCAATGTAGCAGGTTCTTAGACTGAGCCTTCACCCCTCACCGTCACTCAGCGAAAACAACGGCCAGTGGACTGTAAAGTTATAAACACTACGTATTGCTGTTTTTCAAACTGAAAGACAATTTTTTTTGTTTAGTTTTTTTATTTTGAAATCACCAAAAACAAACATTTTCATCTATAATAGGATCATGTGTACAATTGATGTGACACAATGCCCAATGATGTGATTTCTTTTCATACTGTGCAATGTTTGTGGCAAAAAGTGGTCACATGGGATTCAAATAAAGTCTTGTTTTTTCTAAATATTGATCTTTTTTTTTTTTTGCGATAATTCCTTGTTGCTTAAACCACAAATTGTCATTGTTGAAGAAACCTGTAATGGCTGCGCTGTATCCAAGCAGGCCATTAGAACATTGAGTGGAAGGAAAAGTTCGCAGACAGAATAACCTCGACAGTGTGGTCATCTCCATGAAACGCAGCATTGAAGTACTAAGAGATGCAAAAGTAGTCACAATCAAATATTCACTCGACATACTGTAGAGTACACTGGTATGTTTTAGTCTTCTAATTATTCTATAAAATATGTATTGAGTCCGAGATTTTTTTTAAATTATAGTTAACGTACTACCTGTATACTAAGAACCACACGCAATGTCTTTCCAGTTACAACTACGAACTGCCTAATAGAGTAGTAGGGCAGTAAAAAAATAAAAAAGAGGTTACTTAAATATTTGATTTTTTTTGTAGCAACTCGCTATCGGTAGAAGTAAAATTAAGTCTTGGGAGATATCTACTGAATTAGACATTAGCTACTTAAATTTTTTTAACAAAACCACACTTCAAAAATCCTCAACTCTCCCTTTAATAAGCATTTACTCTCCTGTAAATCTAATTTAAATTTGGAGATTACATTTTCACCCTTTCAAGGTAAGCAGAAGGCTTTGAGTTAGACTGTTCTGTAAATAAAAACAAGGAATACAGGAGCACAGAAACAGCGTGGCACCCCTCATCTTTCTTTCCACGGGCATCCCAGGGTGTGAGAGGTTTTACGACAAGTCCTGTGAATTAGCATAATCCTGCATAAATTATCACGGAGCAAACTGCAGACGTCAACAGTTTCTTGCCAGCGGGGGCTGGTGCGTCTACATCTCAATGGCTCACCACAGGCAGAAAACGAAGGCTTGAACTGCATCATTCTGATCCCGCTGAATACTTTCCATCAATGGCCTTATCAAGATTTTGTTTATTTAACTTCAAAATTTATATCTAAAAAAATGTATACGTGTTTCACAAAAAAAAAAAAAAGAAACCAAAGATTTTTAAGTGAAGCTTATTTAGGAGATTATGATCAGTCAGCATCATACCTGTAGTAACTGTCTATTGGGACACTTGATTTAAATTCTGAAATATAAATCTCAGAGTTGAAAGTCGGGAAAAATTCATGTGTCACCAAAGAGTGACTTCCAGTTTGGAAAGTCAGTCAGCAGTCCCTGGGTTCCCCGAGGTCAACATCCCAGAGAGCTGGTGTACATCAGCAACATTGTCAAAATAGCTGAAAGCTCATTTTTTTCCCCCACTTCCAGCTAAAAATATATTTCTAACATGTTGAAAACAATTGTTTGTGTTAAAACTTGTCTTAATTCATGTAAATGCTGTTTTAAAATGTTTGAACTGCCACCATAGTTGCATTAGATGGATATTGACTAAGTCATGATTATTTACAATGATTATTTGCATGCAGAAAAAAAAATCAAAAATATAATTTGATGCTCTCTTTTTTTATAGCATGTGTTTTACTGTTTGTTCCACACTGCTAACTACCAGTCTCCAGAGTAAATAACCACAGACTCCTCTATAAAGGTTTAGTTTCCAAAGTAGCCCTCATATAAATTGTTCTATTTTTAAAAATTTCCAGTCACTTGAACATGCCATAAAACTAGAATTGTATTGACCCATTAGCTCAAAAATTTGCTTAATCCATTATTTCAAATATACTAAAAATGTGTAATGAAACAAAATAATTCCTCTTGTTCGAAGGATATAAATGATGCAATATTTTTTCTTTAGGTATGGGATATTAATTTATGTCTGGAGCTTAATAATAGACTTGGTACATACAGCTCTTGGAAAAGTATAACAGCAAACACTCAATTCTAGAGGAATCAGGATTTTGCATGGCAAAGAAAAATCTATCCTTGTTTTAAGTTTGCTGTTGATTAGAGATTAGAGATATTGGTTCCTGCGAGATCTCAACTAAAAATGCCTGGCAGTGTTTTAAGTCCCAAATGCTTTGGTGTAGGTGTTTACAATTTTTTCATGCTTTCTAAAATCTTTTACACCAATAAAAAAGTTTAAGGAGACTTTCAGGAACTGTAGGTACTAACCACCAAGTTGAAGCATGCATATGGTAGAAGACCTTGGCCCAGGGGGCACACAAAGACAACATCCTCCCAACAACCATCACAGCACAAACCCCTAACCCCAATTGTGACCACCGAGACCAACGTGCCTCCCTCTCAGCATGACTGATGTGCGAGTGACAAATCACCAGAAGCTGCGCTGTGTACGGGAGCATCAAGGCTAAACCGAGCCCGAGAGTGCCGTCTAATTATGGGGCTCTGCCCCTGCGGAAGGGGAAACGCCCAAAAACGGCCTACTAATCTGCTTAATTATATTCCAATTGAAAACACATGTGGAGACAGGGAAAGAAGAAATGAACCCAACAAAATAACAGCAATGACTCTTTTTCTTTAATGCTGATAAGAGCTTATACATGTGCCATAACATCAACAGTGTAATAACATAATTACAAAATGTATATCTGTTCAGTGTGTTGTTCACGTGTTTTAGTTTACATTTTACATAGGGAAACATTCATTTATGTACAAATATTTATCTGACCAACCACAGGTGCACCTCAAATTATAATATCGTCAAAAAGTTGAATTTCAGCTATTCGAATCAAAACGTGAAACTCATGTAATTTTACAATTTAAGTGATATTTAAAGCCTTTATGTCTCTTAATTTGAATGATTATGTCTTTCAGCTAATGAACGCCCATCATTTCAGAGAATCAAGTTTCTCAGAAAATTCTGCTGCTGGCCCACAGACCTCTTAACTCAAAACCTGGATGCAACTTAAAAATAAGAAAAAAAAAACTAAATCTCGACCCCAACGGACCCTTTTGTTTTGTTACTTTTTAAAAACATCACACTTCGAAATTTGAACTGGATAAAAAAATATTTGTTTTTGCTTTATGATGTAAAACATGCTGGAAAAAGTCAAAGTGCTTGAAGCTTTGGGTAATGCCATCGCTGAGAAGACTGCAGACATGATGATTATCCAACAGTTGTCACCGACAACTTCCACAAGAGCGATCTTCTTGTGGAAGAGAAACTCGCATTGAAAGTTCAGTGAAAAGTCAGTAAAACGCGTAAAGAAAAGTGAAAGAGTACACAGGTAACTGATGGCTTAAAGGTATCGGTGAAGCAAAGTCCATTCAAATATTCAATCACAGAAGTTTTGCTATTTTTGGCTGGCCAGGAAACCTGCCTGACCTGAACTCTGTTAAACTACAGAGACACCGGCAGTTCATGCAAAAGGAGCCCCAACCAAGTATTGAGTGTATATACACTGATGTACATTTACATTGCTTTCAGTAACCCTGATATTAGAAGTTATTTTTATTTGGTGTTATGCAACGTTAATACCAATTCAATTTTGGTTGAAATTGTAATAGTGTTAAGTGATAATCATCAAAACGAGTAGAAATAAAAGCTTGAAATATATCACTGCGTAATGAGTGCATATGAGTTTCACTTTTTAAACTGAATTATCAAAATAGGCAAAGTTTTCAAAGATATTTTAATTTATTGAGATGCTGGTGTACATCACAAGCTTCAGAAATGTCAAGATTGTTGCCCACAATTCAACATTCTGGTTTCTAGTTCCCTGCTATACGAGGAGGTTTATACTGATATGTTATACTAAAAAAACAGAAATAGAGGTTCTATCTTTTTTTTACCAGACAATTTAATGCAAATACAAGTATATAAAAAAGAAATGGAAAAAAACAACCTAAAATGGCCTTGACCGAATATATTATGTGTATTCTCTAAAATTTCATCCATCCAGCAAAAAGAAATACAAATTGTAAGATTACATCATCACTTCTGTCACAAATGACTTTTTTTTTTCTCAATGAAAACTTAAGGTAGCCGTTTTGTAAGGTAAAATAGCAGAATCAAATGTATTCCCGCATATTCAATGGCACAAACATCATCAGATCAACATGGACAACTAAATTGCACATGACATCCTGTTGTTCGGTTAGCTAAACTAATAAGAATGACTACAGGCCGGATCGGGATTGTCTCCACATTCAAGCAGCTGACTGAAATACCTTGTTACAGTTGAAGAAAGTCGGGTCAAGTGTCCCCAACATCAAAATTGTTCAGAATATGGCAGAAATTATTTTCAGTTTATGTGGGATAATCCTTATGAGAAGGATTAAACGCAACAAGAAATGGAACTTTGGGTCACATACAGTAGAGGTGCAGTTCAATAAATTAGATTAGCATAGAGACGCAATATGTAATATATATGTAATGCAGTAATTAAATGTTAAATTCATACAGGCATTCATTAGACACAGAGTAATATATTCCAGCTAATTTTAAAGATGACACTTTATAGGAAATTATGAATATTTTAGTTTGAATTTAAATATTTCACAAGATCTTTTTTTTCTAAAAAGATTCATCTACTTATAGCCTATGCAACAGTTTTTCCTTTCACTAAATTTCTCCTTAATATGCTTCAACCCAGGCAGCTTCTACAGAAATGAACTTTTCTATCTTGTGTAAATGCAACACTGGCAAGTCAAAATTTCCCCCTCTGAATGTGTAGAAAAACAAACTCTGGAATAAAATGATCAAATTTACTAAAATAAAAAACCATTGAAATATTTCACCCTGTGTGTAATTATTCCATGTTAAATTTTCAATTTGTCTGTAGTAAATTAACTTTTCTATGAAATTTGAATTTGCTGATTTACTAAAACACACTCACGTGAAGTAAGACACACAGTCACTCACAGTCACTCACTCACCCCCACACACGCACACACACACACACTCAACATGCCCCTCCCCCTGAGACTGCTGTTGTGCTCAACTATTGTAGTAGAAATTAAGGCTTATCACAGAAACAGAAGAAAAAACCCAAAAGGTGCCTTTCATGCAGACGAGCCAATAAACAAAACCCAAACACAGTATAAGGGCCGTATAGTTAGTGCATATTAATATTTATAATAATAATCACAATGTCAATAAACAATCACCCCTCCCCCATCAATAAATTAAACATGAATACAAAATATTAGAAATAGGATTCTTCTGTATGACCTTCAGTAATTGCTTCATTTGGAGGCAGAGATGCACACACAGTGAGGAGAAATAGTCCCTTTCCACTTCTCTAGACTCAATTATACCAAGACGTCTGTTGGCTAAAAATGACATTTAAGAAAAATATAGTACAACTACATTATAATGTACCAAATATCAGTATTTTTAGCTTAAGTCTGATATACAGGAGGTGTGTGAACACAATACTTGGTTAGGAATAAACCTAAAGAAAAAAAAAAACAAAAAAAAACGTCCACATGCGAGTCATGTTACGTTATACTTGTGTTTCCTTTTTTACAGACGTCTCACTGAGTTAAGATGAGACAGGACAGACTCCGTTTGTTGATGCTGCTACCTTGACAGTCAGGACTCTTTAGGCTCTAGAAAAATAGGAAGCACTTTTGAGATCTGAACGAAAGCACACACTCTTTATGACACTCAAACACACACAGATTTAAGCCTGTGGCTCCTTCAAATGAAGGACTGCAGTCCCAACCACTTGGCCTCATGTAGATCCAGCCTTTCGATCTGCTCCAATGAAGCCCAAAAAGACATCTAGTTGTGACAAACACACGGCCTTGCAAAAGTATTCAAATGTTTTGAACTGTTTTTAACGTCACATTGCAGCCGCAAATATTCACGTTTTACGTGATGGTGATGTGAATGGAAAACAATACACTTGTTTACAAACACTTTTCACGCAGAAATCTGAAAAGCGTGGTGTGATTTTTGTATTTAGCCCTCTTTATTCTGATACCTCTAAATAAAATTAATTAAAAATGAGACTTCACTCGTGTCTAATTGAATGTCAAATTGAATATGACTGTTCTGTAAGCCTTATGTTTGAAGTTTGTTAGATAACACTATAGCATACCTCTGGGGGAGCGGCAGAGTTCCAAAGCTCAGGTGTGAGAATCTGTCAAGTGGACAATGGTGTTTGAATGGAGATGGTTTTAGGTGAAACCCAAACGTTTCTGTTGCGATCTAGCCGCTTGTTTACACGTCTCTGGTGAGGAGACCTGGTCTTAAGAGGGGAACGTTCCGGAACACCCCCAACAGAGGTGTGAAGTATTCTGCAGGTGTGAAAGGGCACACGTGCAGAACGCACAGCTGCAGGATTTGTTCTACGTATGCACAGGCGATAACAGTAAAAAAAAAAAAAAAAGGAAGGTGGTTAGCGTTACTCAATCTTTTCAGTTTAAGACATCTTCTGATACGGCGATGTCTTAAACTGGTTCATCGTGTCAAAGCGCACACAAATTTCGACGCCACATAGAGACCTGCCACGACAACTGCAGCAGATTCAAGGCTTCTTGGCGGTGTCGTCTAAACAGTGATGCAGTGCCATCTAAAAGTGGAACTTTTCCCCAAACAACATCTAAAATACAGACCGTTTCCAGACGGCGGTCTTGTTTTAACAAAGTCTTAGGTGTGCACTTCCCAGATCGAAGCCAAGATACATGAGGTTGGGCAGAGATTGATGTACAGTACGATGATATTAATTCAAATACATATTGCACTTTTCAGATTTTCATTTTGGGGAAAAGTAAAATTGTGATTTTTTTTGTCTTTTTTTTTTTCACTTTATATTATGAAATAGAATTGTGAACCCACTTGTCCCACACTGAAACATGGCGGTGTCAGCATCATGCTGTGGAGATGCAACACACTACGCACGGCAGAATATTAACTCTGTAAACACGCAATTTTCACCGTGAAACATGGTGGGGAATGGCTTTTTTGTAAAAGCAATACTCCGTGCTGCAATATGGCATAAAATCAGAGTAAAACACTGAAATTGGTGATTGTAGTGTGACAAAATGTGTAAAAGTGCCAAGGACGTGATCTCTTTCTCATGTATATGAACAGAAGTGGTGTTTTTTTTTCTTTTGTTTTTTTAGACAAATCTTTGTGAGTGATGAACAGGATTGCTACATCGAAGCTGGGAAAAAGGAAATGAGCGTGAGATATATAAATAATTCAATAAATACTGTAAATGTACAATTCTTGTTCAGACACCCTCCACGGCGAGTGAGCCCACAGTGATCTGGAAAGTCGGCAGAAAAGGTGATTATATTAATGCTAGCACCCTAGCCTTACCATTCAGTGCTACTACAGTGTTTATGAAACAGTGTCGAATATTAGACGTGTAGGCGTACGCGCTTCCGTGTGTCTCAGAGTCTGGTCTGAGCCTCGGGAATATAGATCTCGATGCTGTCTGCGCTCTCAGTGGCCGAGCTCTGCCGCACCGACGCGGCACGTTTGGCAGCAAGCAAGCGTTTGCGAGCCTCCAGGCGCTGGCGCTCGGAGCTCTCCAGCGAGCGGTCCCTAGCCAGAGGTGGATGGCCCTTCAGGGGCTTCTTTGGCACAGGGGGGGGCATCCTTCTCTCCTGGACAGGGATGACAAACAGTCTTAAAGCTGGGATTCCTTTGGGGGCAGGCGGAAGCTAAAATAAGCAGGAAAGCTGCAAGTTTGTATGGAGGTTAATGCAGAGCAGTTGGCGGCATAATGTGAGAGCATGCAATCTCAAATGAGGTTATGGTTCACGGTGGCAGCCGTTTGCGTGGGGTAAGAGAGCACAATGGTGGCCTTTGTGTGAGGTAAAAAAGACCATTGGAGATGGACAGGCCCCAACGGTGCATGGCAGGTAGAGTGGCTTCTCAAAAGCAGCTCACTGTCAACAACGAGATAGAGCAAAACACACAAGACAAGTAGCGGCGTCAGGCAGGCAACACATATACACATGCTGCAACAAAGCTAATACGACAGCAGAGAGCATGCAAGGTTACTAACGCATTCCAAGTCCATGTCGGAGGCTAAAGCACTTTAAGATTTGCTCTGTGGATTTCATGTGTGCCACATGTGTGCGCACCTGAATTTCTGGGGGGGTCAGAGGTTTCCAGTTGTTGGCTTTGAGCTGGTGGAGTTCGTCAAACTTCAGGCTAATGTTCTCGATAGACAGCTGGAGCATGTCCCAGAAACCCGCCAGGTCCTGGGAGATGGGCCGCGGGTGTGCATTTGGATTCTGACGTATAACACATGAACACAAGCATGCAGACAAGTACTGTTTATATGCCTGATTACTCACAGCTTTGATTATTGGTTTTCCTACTGGCGCATATTTGAAGGAGGCGGCGTTTATCAGACACTTAAGCACCATACTGTAATAAGTGGAAAATGGGCTGCTTTACAGTATGTGTCTTGACAACTACATTACCCCTTGTTTTTCTTCAAGTGAGGATGAAGAAGCTATTTTTTTTATTTAATCTTTCACTTTTTAGGTTTTTTCACCTTACAGCCATAAACTTTAATGGAATTTTTGGACTCAACAAAAATTAGAATACATTAAAATGTTGTTTGTCATGAAGGAATATGAATACTTTAGGAAGAGACTATCTTCATGTCATTTAATAGACAGTTATACAGGGCAAAACAGAAAGAAAAACCTTTCATAATTTAGTTTCAATAACTAGTGTTTTTTTTTTTGTTACATAAGACTGTGCAACAAAGGGTATGGAGTTCTAAGCACGTACAAGTGTCTGAATTCAAAGATCCATCTTCATCAGGCTACTAGTTAAACTCAGTAAGATCTTTTCTATATGTGATAGATGAAAGAGATGGAATGTCTTCACTGGATGCATACTAAATGACTGCTAGTCTGGCCTGTCAGCATGATTTGTGCAGGATGATGTCAGTGTAAAGAGGGGGAGGGGGTTACAGAGGGACGGCATGCAGAGGATGAGGTGACACATACCAGATTCTCCTCACACAGCTCCCGGAACTGCTGAAACTTCTGGGACATCAGCAGCTGGGCACTCCCCACTGCACTGCGGATCTTCCCTAGGACTGCAGAAGAAAAAAAAAAAAAAGACACAGAAGCACATGCATGCACACACACACACACACGCACGCACGCAGACATACCAGACACACATGCACGCAATTCACAATGCAATTACTCACAGAGCTGCATACTGCAGGCATGCTGCACCACTTACAGAAGGGGAGGTGCATTGGAAATGTAACAAAAGGACGGGTGCTTTAGAGGATATAATCCATCCTGGAAAATTGAATATTTGCTTAAATTAGATATTTCTGCCCCATATTGCACACCATTTACCAGACAAGTTAAAATGCCACATTTAGAAGAATCAAAACCTGAGAAGGGGAGTAATGAATTGGCACTAAGTCTTCAGCTCCCTCGGGGTGTTTGTGTATGTGTGCGTGTGTGTGTGTGTGTGTGTCTGGTAGCGTGGGATCTGGGAAAACATAACCTTGAGACACCCTCCCTGTTCTCTGCGCTCTGTGAAAGAATCTCTTGCCTGGAACCAAAAACACTAGCTGCATAAGCAATGACATTTTCAGTATGGCATGAAATCAGCTGCGCCGTTAGGACAGGTATAAATACAGGGCCTCCTGCCTGGGGGCTTGTTTGTTCACACTGGTATGACCGTGCACTCGGGAGCTGCTCATGGGTTTCTTCAAGATCAAATACTTGCTCTGGAGCAGCACTGAGGGCTGCACTGTTTGGGTGGAAGATCATTACACAGACTAGAAGACACATGTGGGGCCGGGCCGGCAGTGGTCTATTGATAAGTATGCACGGTATGCCTGTAGAGGCCAGAGGGCCTGAGACAGGAACAAGAAGCTATTGTGGTCCAATACCATGAATGCCTGCACCCTCTAAATCTAGGGAGGATGCAATGATGGGAAGCCACATCTAATGCTACTGTACAAACTAATGTTCCTGTCTTTATTTGACATTTACATCAAATTATCCAACTTACCCTCATCAGGCAGCTCATTCTCCACCTCATCCTGCTCCATCTGTCGGCACCAGCCCTCCATACGCTCCGTCTCGGCTTGCAGTAGCTTGAGGAACCAGCGCCCGTCACGGGGGCACACTGACCTGCTCACGGCCTCCAGGGTCTCCACTGCTGCCGCCGGCTCGGGCACGCTGTCCATCCAGGGGTCCGGGGGAGGCAGGATGGATGGGTCGAAGCCCACCTCGCCGTACTCATCGGCGGCACAGGCGTGGTAGTGGTTCCCGGAGCCCTGGATGCTGACGGTGGAGGTGGCGGCGTCGCGGGAAAGCTGGCGCGGCATGGTGGCATACTGCCGCAGCGGGAGCTCAGGGGCATCAGCCGGGTCATCGAGGTCGGCCTGCACAGCTGTGGTCACGCTGTTGGACCGGGTCATCCTGCGGTGACTGCAGACAGATGCAGAAACAAGGTAAGGCATTAAGAGTTCATGGAGTACCTAGCAAATGTATTCTTACCCCTTGATCTCTTTAAAGGTTTTACCATGTTGGAACCATAATAGTATTTTCTTGAGATTTTTATGTGACAATCACAAAGTGGTGGATTATTGAAAATTGGAAGAAGAAAATTTCTACATGGTTTTCAATATATTTTAGAATCCAAAATCTGAAAAGTGTGGTCTATATTCTAAAGATATTATGTAGAAGATGCAGCAAACATAAAAGAATGTGCTATGGGTCAGATGAAAAATCAGTTCCACTCCATGTGACCCTAAGCACAGCACTCTTACTGTGAAACACGGTGGAGGCAGTATTCTGCTGCTGGAATCATTTTTCCTCTTGTTTGCCATGCATCATTTTTATGTTTTCTACACAAATATGGATTTGTGCTACTCTGTTACATTAAATCCAGATGAGGGAGACGATGGTTAAGTGACACCAAAATGCGAGACTTTTTGACCTCCATCAAACATTACGAAACATGACGGTGGCGAGGTCATGCTGTGGAGACACAAAACCTTATACTGCACGTGTGTATGTGTGGTGGAATGTTAATATAGGAAATCGCACATCTCTTTGGTGGCTTCTCACAAAAAATAAAAATAAAAATCACAATAAAACTAAATTGATATTTGAGGTTCTAACATAAAATGTAACAATGAAGAGGTGTGAAAACTTTGGGAAGGAATAGTTTGTGCCTTCCTCTTCTCATGCTGCAGCCAACTCATCAACACGGAGCTCCTGGAGGGGCTGCCGAGAGTGAAAAATTGAAATCACCATCACAGCGATCTCGCCGCAGATAGTGATGAATAGCTTTTGTAGTGCCGATCGTTTTAAGCGCATTTGTGTTTGTGTGCGTGCGTGTGCACATAGGTAGTGTTTTGTCACCTGTCTCATTCAGGAGCAATAGTGTGTGCAAACATCTGTCACACCGCACAGGCTGCTGCGGAGCCGTTGCGCAAACAGCGTACAAGGCTTGAAAAACACCCTCATTCACACACCTGGGAGGCTGCGGTGTAATGTTTGGCTCTGAAGCGCTGTGCCACTGCCTGCCAGGCTTTGCGAAGCTCTCCACACAACGCGACTGTGAAGCCACACACACACGTAGACAAAGTGCTGCTTAACAGACCAGTAATGAACAATGTACAGGAGGGATGCGGGCGTTAAAGGTTTGCATGGTCGCAATGGACGCACCAGTGACTCAGTAGCCAAGTCTGTTCAAAGCGCTCTGACCCAAACACGACCACAGTGTTCTCACACAAGAACCTAAGCTTGACCTGCCCGTACGATCGACCAGAACTCCCATCACCCCCGCCTCGGCCCCATCTCCGGATGAACACTCCTCCTCCAGAAGCATTCATCTTTAGTCCCCCCCACCTCCTCTCCCTCATTCATCCCTCCTCTTCTGTGAGCAAGAGCAGGAGAGCAAGACCTGGGGGAGTGGCAGAGCGCAGATCAAACAGCGTGTGTGTTTGCGCTTCGTGTGTGCGTGCAGGCGGCCCTGGTGTGTGTAAGTATGTGTGAAGAGCAGTTAAAGAGTGACTGCAGTGGGCAGGTGTTCACTTCTAATGACTTCAGCTGAATTTCTACAACTTCCTGCAGGGGAAGAGAGAGGCGAGGCAAAGCACGGCCTAGACAGGTAGGTGTATTGATTAACAGGAGGCCAAGAACGAGAGAAAGAAAGGCTTTTAAGGAGAAAAAGGCAATAAATGAGGACAACATGTAAGATTTTTACCCAATATTTTCACATGCATTTGTTTTACAACCAGAATTTTCAATATATTTAATTGGGAAACCAATAATTTACACTGCACATTACTCTGAACATGCCACTGTAGGTGTGAAACACGGAGGTGGTAGTATGATGCTGTGGTAATGCCTTACTCACACTTGTAGAAAACATTTAGAGAGTTGGGTTGTTTTAACTACCCCCTTCCCCCAACCCCATAAGACATGAAACTAGATAGTAATAAGGCTTGTTTCCAACTCAGAAGCATGGTAAAAGGATATAATTTGGCATCAGATTAAATATATCAGATTAAATTTAGAATTGAGATTAAATTAAACCCAGAATAATATTGGATTGGGTTTATCTAGATCCTCTGAATACCAGATTGGCTTTAGTGATATATATTTTTTTTGTGGCATTTACGCCAAATCCAGTTCAAGAAACGTGGGTCCAGCTTGAAACCCAATATAAGTATCTTAGAGGTCAAAAAGCCATAATATGACACCTTTTTTCTTTTTTGATTGACTTCGTCTTTGTTTTTCATTTTTTATTAAAATGATGGGTGAGTTGGACAAGTTGTGGTGATCAAACCAAAAATAAAGGCCATAAAATAAACATAACTAAATGCAAGTGGCTCCTCATCTTCAGACAGTACCGATTTGATTAATGAAACAATTAGTGAAGCCAGAAAACTTAAAATGATTTTTCCACACCAAGTTTTTTATGCACTTATCCTGATTTTGAAGACTATACAGTTCTGTGCTTCTCCAGGCATTTTCAGACAGTGTAGGAACCATGTAAATACAAGGCAAAGAAGCCAAATTTGTGTCTGTAATGTGACCAAAAGGACGACTAGTTCAACTGGCATTAATACTTTCAACAGGCACTGTAAACAAAAAGAGGTAATTGATATAAGTTGGATTTTGTACAATTGCTTAAATCACAAAATATTAGAAAAAACGAAACATTAGTATTAAAGTAAAACGGAAGAACTGAGTGACTGACAACAGAACAACACATCCGGAAAGTGACAGCTGAAAGCATGAGATTCCTTGTTGTCTTCTCAGCTTAAAGTCAAATGTCAATACCTTAGTCAGTAAGGCAACAATGAAAAGGCAGCTGCCTGTTACAAACACATTTCCTGACTGTGGCTTAGTCACTGCAGAGCTCAGACTGCAAAGCCATCTGCCACCAAAACGTCTAAACCCTCTCCTGAAAACTCAACACGCTGCTGTTTTTCAGCATGTTTTAAAAGATCCTCCACAAAGCTGCTATGTCGTACTGAAAGAAATAAGCGGGTAAGTTGGAGCATTTCCAGACATTTTAGAAGGGAAAAAAAGTCTACCACTTTGGTCTGTGATTTTCATTTTTTATTTCTTTTTTTTTTTTACATTTCTTGAATCTAAAACACCCCAAGCAAACCAAGAAAGTAGGTGCATGCCAAAGGGTAAATAGTTTATATAAACCACAAAAAAAATGCAGCTCAACTAACTCTAAACATTAACCGAGAAAGAAAAAGAAGGGCTCTGTGCTGCAAAACATCCCACGCTGCCAAGACAGACTTGAAGGTGTCTGCATGAGTTAATATTTGGCTTGGCGACTCATGGAAATCCGAGCTTGGCTGATCAGTTGAGACCTAGTCTTTGAGGAAATCCCCTCACATTCTCAGACACTGTTCAAGTGTGCATTTGAAAAGAAAAAAAAAAAGAAAAAAAGAAAGTGCTGGACTCAGCTCTCCCAGGGATCTTTTTAGTATAGCTGATCTCTTTGAAATCTAGAAGTTAACAGCACCTTGACAACAGAGGTAAAAAAAAACAAACAAAAAAAAACAAACAAAAAACTTGTACCGGTCACTGAATGGAAGTTCACTGTATTGACGGGGAGAACACAAGTGGACAAAGAGTGACAAACGGTGTGCAAGCTGGGCTGCTAGTCCCGAAACCGAGCAAGAAAGAAACTCTGTGTCTCTCTGAGGCAAACAAACCCAATAAAACACCCTCCCTCTGCTTTCTCTCTCCTCTGTCCTAAACATACACAAACACAGAGCCTCAAAGTTGCCTGAATCACAATGTGTTGAGCAACAGATGGCTGTCAACTCTTCCCCCTCACCCTTCTCAGCTCGTCCCACATCCTCTAGCCCAGCTGTCGCTTGGGGCCCCTGGATGAGGGGACTCTGACGCCAACCTCCCCTAAACTGGGGACAGCTGCTGAGGAGTTGTCAGTGTGAAAGGAGGGGTGGGAGTCAGAAGCTTGCAGCCCACGCCACAATCCCTATCTGCCTAAACAGGCCCAGTCCAAACAGACCATGCCTCCCCTTAGGCTGATCCGGCTTCTCTCTTTGTGCCCCCACCCCACCCCGCCCCAACTCACCATCGGTCATCCTCCACCTGAATTCCTATCGACTGGAATTTCGATTGCTCGTCTGTTGGCCCTCCTTCCTCCGGGTCCACCTAAGAAGAGGGAAGGATCTGTCAACACAGCAGCCACGTTTTATTTTCAAACGTTTTCGCTTTCTTCAGACCTGAATCCCGATGGAGAGGCACTTTCTGAGCGCTTCTCTCTGCGCCTTGGTGTCGGCCGTGACAGAGGTGGTTGCCGTGGCGGTGATGGTGATGGTGCTGTTGGTGACGTGCTGGCTGGCGGGGCCGTGTACCTGAGCGTTGGCCGCCTCGATGGCCGCCGTCAGGGCTTTCATGCTGTCGATGCTCTCCGTGGAGTTGGAGAGCCCCTGTTGGGAGCTGATGCCGGCCCGCTGGCTGGAGCCTCCATCCATGTATGCGTCCTGGGCTGACTCGGTGCTGCTCTGGGCCGTTATGGAGATGAACGGTTTGGACGGGGTGGTCCTTGGCGGCACAGGTGGAGGCGTCTTTTTGTATGTAGTGATGCATGATGACACTGCAGAAAAATAGCAGGAAAAAAAAACATTGATATCTGGAGAATGAATCAAAAGCATATTTCAC
The DNA here is from genome assembly GCF_904066995.2 of Poecilia reticulata. Classification (NCBI taxonomy): domain Eukaryota; kingdom Metazoa; phylum Chordata; class Actinopteri; order Cyprinodontiformes; family Poeciliidae; genus Poecilia; species Poecilia reticulata. The sequence continues at coordinate 17,434,462 of NC_088849.1, forward strand.
GTACTGACAGTAAATAAAACCGTAAGGTAATGAGGCATAAAAAGCTTTAAAATAAACTTTACATTAGATTACATTTGCATAGTCTCAACTTCTTTGGTGGTGAGTTTATTTAAAATGAGCACATTTATGCAGTGAGTGTGTATATGTGAAGAAGGAAAATCAAAATCTCTGGTTTAACCTCTTAAAATTCTCTCTTAAAATGAAATAATTGTCCTAAGTGTTTTGATGTACACTGTACTTATTATGTTAATCAGTGTCTATGAATTTTTTCATCATGATCTGTGATGCCCTATTTTCCTAGGGTGTATTCACAATGTGAATAGTCCATTCCCTATTGTGATTCCTCAAAATGGGAAAAACAAGAGAAGCTTTCATTCAAATATATGATTTGAATGAAATCAATGAGACACACTGATTGGCCTTTATCTGTCAAGAACTGATTTAGTTTATGGAGATAGCACATATGAATCCAAGTAGCTTCCGCAATGTTAATTGCATAGGAACTGTTAGAGGAGCTAACAATCGCGATGCTATTATATTTTGTTAAAACAATTACATGATGCTAGTTCCAAAGCTTTTCTGCATCTATAGTCCAAGTGTTGTAGTCACGTTAACAGTAGATTAGGGGCAACTTTGACAAATCGGAGATGCATCTTAAAATAGGATTAACATGCAAGCGACTTGACCCACTGATCTAAATGGTTAAGCTCTCTGCAAGCTGACTGTATCTAAAACAATTTGGTAATGCTGACAAAATGTTTGCCTGCTGATGAATCTGTCTGTTGTTTGCACAAGTAATTACCACAGAGGTTAATTGACACCGCGAAAAATCAGCAACAGAGATCTATTCAACCTGAATAAATATCTTTTAAAAAAATATATAATGAGAGCTGTCTTCTGTAACACGCTCATTCTTTCTGTTAGCATTCCCTCCTTCTCATGTTACAGCTACAGGTCGTGTACAGACAATGGAAGCTCTCACACACCCTGACTCAGAAGCTCGTCTATAGAAACGCTCCAGCAGACAAAGAAAACACAGCCTGTCTGTGGAGAGACCAAAATGGACATCTAACAACATTATGACTTGGAATCCCCTCTTCCTGTAACGGTGCTGTCATCAAAACTAGGTCGCGCTCTCTCTGTGCTCTGCGGCAAAAGTAGGCCAGCGGGTTTCCTGGCTCTCTTTTAATCCCTGTAAAAGACAAACATCCTACCCTGGTGAGATTGGCGCTCTGCATGCAGCAGACAACCTGTTGTCAGCCACACCCAGCGCCAGTAGCCGTGTCTAAAAACTATTAGAGTCGAGGATCTTGTTTGCTTTGTGCCCCTGACATACTGGAGGAGAAGAGAAGAATGACTTCATCCTGATTTTGATTTGCCTGAGTCATCTGCCGCCTCCAGCTGCAGCAGTGATTGGATGATCCCAGACAAGAGTTCAGTCAGACCTTGACAGGCTGGAAATGTACCTCCGATGATCTGCACTGTGCTGAGATCATGTTTGACAACGTGAGTGTCTTTAATGACAGCATAACAGAAAAAAAAAAGACCATGTATTCACGTCAACAACTGAATGTCATCTGCTTGAAATGTGAGTAGGAAACTCAACTTGAACAATTAGAGGATGCATAAAGTAAGCAGGGCTGCACAGTGGCTCAGTTGGTAGAGCTGTTGCCTTGCAGCAAGAAGGTTCTGGGTTCGATTCCCGGCCCCAGTCTTTCTGCATGGAGTTTGCATGTTCTCCCTGTGCATGCATGGGTTTTCTCCAGGTACTCCAGTTTCCTCCCACAGTCCAAAAACATGACTGTCAGGTTAATTGGCTTCTCCAAATTGTCCCTAGGTGTGAGTGTGTGTGTGTGCATGGTTGTGTGTCCCGTGTGTCTCTGTGTTGCCCTGCGACAGACTGGCGACCTGTCCAGGGTGAACCCCGCCTCTCACCCGAAACGTTAGCTGGAGATGGGCACCAGCAACTCTCCCGACCCCATTAAGGGACAAGGGTGCAAGAAAATGGGTGGATGGATAAAGTAAGCAGGCCACAAAATGATTATTCTGAAAGCACATAGCGTCTTTAAAAATGAGTTCAGAGTGTGCGTTATTTGGTTTTTATGTGGTACACCAACAACACCGTAACACATTGTTGTGAAGTAAAAGGAAAATAATATTTCAGTCGATTTTTTCTGCAATTACAGTTGCAAGTATTTTGGGGCATCTCTACCAGATTTTTACATATAGAAACTGAAATCATTTTCTATTATTTTTATTTTTTGAAAAATAAGGCTAAGTCAGATTAGATGGAGTATGTTGACTGTACCAGGGTAAACTCTGTTGCAGCCTCAAACCACCAGCATTGCTCTGTTTACCTCCATCCATCTTCCCAGCAACACTCTGACCAACTAGCCTGTCTGTGCCGAAGAACCCGCAGCATAATGACTCTCTCAACGATGACTTTGTCCTAACAACTTTTCTGTAAATCCCAGATTTGTGTGGTTGATGGCTAGCAGTTGTCCAGTAAACAGATACTCCAAACTGAGAAGTAGACCTTTGAAGTTCATCCACAGTCACAAACTCTAATTTATGCTCAGCCTGTCAGTGTAGGTGGATGATCATGTCTTGGTGGATTTTTGCAACTGCGTCACACGCTGCACTAACAGAGACAACAAAAGACCCTGGAGATGTTCAAACTTTGGGAAATTGTTCTGTAGCCTGATCTCCGCAACTTCATGCCCTAACCACGTGGTGTGCTACTTGGTCTTGGTCTCGCCGTTTGTTCGCTAATGTTCTCCAACAAACCCCTGAGAACTTCAAAGACGAGCTGTATTTATGCTGAGAATAAATTACACACAGATGGTCTCCATTTAATAAGTAATGATTGCACTCGGTTACATCTGATTTTATTCAAGGTTATTAAAAATCAAAACACGCCTCAGAATTTAACAGGTAAAAAGATTGGAGAACCATCAATCATTTTTATTTAACTTCACATGTATATGCAGTACTTTGCGTTTTTCTACCAAAATACAACGCATGGAAGTTTGTGGTTGGACAGTAGAAACATCTTAAAAAGGAATACGAATATTTTTTGTTAAGCACTGCAACCGCCCTTTAGGTAAAAATTGGAGAGGGAAAAAAATCCCCCTGACAAAACACATGCAGATGCACTGAGGGAGAGGTCCTGCCCCTATCAACCAGGAGGTTCAAAGGATAAAATGTCAGCTGCTTTCAGACAATCTATCCCCTGAAGTAATCTAAAAGTCACACATGAGGGTGTGTGTGTGTGTGTGTCTGTGCACTCCTCTCGGGCCCTCAGAAGAGTTAGAGGGTTTTCATCCGCTCAATAAAGCACTATATGAAACCGGAGATGGCAGGGTAGCGTCCCACCTAGCTGTCAGGGCAAGAGCCAGGGACTCCAGAGAATGACAAGCGGTTTCGAATGCTAAGGCAGGTTAAGTAAACACACAGAAGAGTCTGGACAGGCCCACGTACACATGAGAAACACTTATAACACTGACACAAGCCAGCGTAATGTTTCAGCCTCTCAACATCAAGACGTAGGTGGGGGGTAGTGCAGACTTCCTGTCCGTGAAAATGCTCTCCATCCATCAGGAGGCGTCGTCAACAATGTGCTGGTCTGTGCAAGGGACTATGTTGGCGTTTTAAGAAGATTCCACTGACGAAAACAAGCAAATCCCTAAATTTGTTCCGGCCTGACTGAAGTGAGAGGAAAACAACTGTCTTGATAAGACAAGGGGCAGGGAGAAAGGGGGGGGTTGGTGAGGTCAAGCTTCCCATAGTTTCCACCGATATGACAAAACAGTTTGGTTCTGTTGCAGAAATGAAGGCGCTGGGAGAAGCGCGCTACACCCAGACCTCCCACGTGCAGAGACGGTCAAGGACAGAGCAAAACAGGAATGTGACACAGGATTCCATCAAATCCTCTCATGATAATTAAGGAAAGATCTCCTCACCTAATAATATCAAAGACCAAGCAGGAGAGAGTACTTATTCTCTTGCATGGCACAGAAAAGGACAGCGTTCCCACTTCGTGGAAATGGTCTCGAGGAATTTCAGCTCGTTCCCCTCCTCCCTCCCCCCCCACCCTCACAGAGGTAGCTGCAGCCTGCTGTGAGCATTGTCATCCCAAAAGGGGAGAGGAGTTTGTGAATGACAAAATTCTAGTGTCTCCCTGCCAAATCTCGTTTTATTTGACAAATGCTTCAAAAGTCTCATGCCGACAAACTGGTGTGAATAGTGGCTTGTTTTTTTGTTTTTTTTTTCTTCTTTTTGGCAAAGCACTCTCCCCTCCCTTGGCTTTGATAATATCAAAGAAAGCCTTCTTCCCTCCCCCGGGACAAAGCGGCCTCCATTCATTTTTTTTCTAGCCTCAGCAACAAAAACAGAACTTGCCAATCCTGGAGCCCACCTCTTTATTTGACTCACAGATTGCTGTGTCCCACTCCGTGTGTCTGCCTAGGTGTGCGCCGTTTCCTTTGTTTTAATCACTGTGCTCAGATTGAAGGCAGACAGCTGCTTTGTAACCTCCAATCTGTGGATCTGTGATAGGCCACTTCAAAGAGCAGATGGTTTGGTTTAAGAGGGCTGGCTGAGTTGGTGGAGGAGCGAGTGAGCTCCCCCGTGCGGAGGCCAAGGGGAAATCCACTGCTAGCCAAACAAATGCAAAGATAAAGAAAAGGGGGTTGGATGGTGAACGACTGACAGCTGAGCCCAGCTGCACTGTGTTCGGGGGTGAAGGTCTGTAGAGGGGGGGGGGGAATCAGAGAGGGGGAAAAACTGAAGTAGACTGAAGAAATAGAGGAACAGGAGGGATGAGGATAAGTTACGGCACGGCTCTGTCTGCTTGCTCTTTCGTCCATTTTTCTGTCTTCTCTCTTTTTGTCTGTCACACTCCCTCGCGCAGGCTCCCACTGTGAACCAGCTGGAGTCCTTTGTAACAGTGTCACCATGGTGAAACACAGCAACACAAGGTTTGCCAGTAGGCCCGGTGTTGTACCAGCAGCAGGCAGAGGAGAGCTTCTGTTGGCCATTTGGGACACCACTCCGAGCGCCAACCAACAAGAAAACACAGCAGGAACGCCGGCCTGGCAGCCAGCAGAACACCGACGAGAAATAAAACGGAAAGCAGGATACACCAGCGTGTCTCATGCCTTGAAGCATCCGCTTTGTGAAGCCGATTGCTAAAACTCTCCCAACCAGTTTGTCTTGGATGCTAGTCAAAAAAAAAGAAAAAAAAGGCTTGTCCTTTTTCTGGGGCAGCTTCACAGAATGACAATGACGTTACAAGGTTCACACTGTGCAACATTACACCATTGTTGTGAACAGAAAGGCAAAGAGCACCACATGACAGATGCTACTTGATGAGTTTATTGTTGCCTGGGTGCAATCACTGGTATGGATGTGTAACAACGCCTCAGACGTAAATTCAGTAGAGTTATTTAATGTTGAATATTATGATTGATGAGAAATTTGTGTTTTTCTGTTTTTCTGGAGTATGAATGTGACATGACATTTATAGTACTGGCATTCCAAGAAGTAGCACTTCTTGGAAAGAAAGGACAAATGAGCATGCCATTCAAGTTAGGAAGATGTGTGCTGATCTTCAGAAATCAGGAAACAGACCTTTTTCCCATACAATACTACCCTGCTGTCAGTGCTGATAAGGTAAATGTAAGTCCTCTTTACCTCCTAAGGCAAGTAAAGAGGGCTTACTCATTTGTAATAGAATCCTACAAGTGAGTGGCTATTTTTTGCTTTAGCCATTTTCTGACGTCAACACACGTCTGAATTACTTGAATGGCAAGTTCTCCTGTCTTTCCTATTTTGAATGGTGGGCTACTACGTCATGTCATGTTTATAAATCAAGAAAAAAGCAGGTCAGGGATTACAAAAGTAAAAAAAATTACCAAACACTCTGATCAATTTACAAAAGTAAAATATATACTAAAAAAAAATAAATATTAGCTACATTTGTCATACAATAATGTTATCCAGTACCACCATTTTTTTTTCTCAAAAGAAATACTTGTCAATGTGTGATCAGTTTTCCCAGACTAAAAAAATGCACTCAAATTAGAGGATTTTCGAAAAATGTTAAAAGGAGTTTTATGTCTTTAATTCACAAGCACAGGAAAAGCCCCCCTGAATGCTGTATACAATAGTCCCTTTAAAAGGAACCTACTGACAGCTCTCTGAGCCACCTGAAAGTCCCTCTGAAAGCCTCATGTCAGTCTGCAACTCTTAGCCTGCAGGGGTCAGAGGTCACAGTAGAGGGTTTCTGCTCTCCAGATGCCTGAGATCTCAAACACAATAGCTCACTGTGTGCGCCTATGTGCATGTGTGAGCATGAGGGGAAGGTGGCAGTCTGAGAGGGCCTTTTAAAGGGAGTATATTTAGCATTTGTGAGCGATGGTTGGGGAGGAAGTTATAAACATCCTGTGCTAACTTTTGCACTTTTTTTTTGTTTCCTTCTTTGAGATAAACTACAGCTTGCATTATCACTGCAAAGCTTTGGTTTGTATGTAAGTGCAGTGTCATCTGACAGGCAACGATATCAACAAAGCTGGGCTGGCCTTTCTGACACAAACCTGTGTCAATAGCGGTCAACTGCCCCGCCAGGCTATTCAATCTCTGAGATAAGAGTGTGTTTACAACTGTCGGCTGCCACTAAATATGGGAGCCAACTGTGTGGTGTTAAGCAACAGATCCACCTCACTTAACCTACTTTCCTATGACCCAAGTTAAACTAAAAGCCATGTTACCTCCATGCTTCTGGCTTGAGGCTCTCCACGCCAAGTATAGCGATGAGCTGAATTTCACAGTTTGAATCAAATTGTTTTCAGGTTGACTTTAGCGCAATGTCTAAGTTTTATTAGTTTATGTAAACATGATGTATGCAGATGATTGTTTGACAGTCTTTAAAATTAGCATTACTTTACTGCAAGTTGAAACAGTACCCACTGGCAGCAGAAAAGGTTGTAGTTAAATCTTTGATGCAAATCTAGAAATCTGGAATATTCTAAATACTGTCATAAAGACTTTTCCTACATGAAGGTAACAGTGTCTTACTACACATTGTGGGATGAATCTCCACTGGAAATGGATAACGTTAGCGTCATCAGAAGGTACTAATACTGATAAACTTCTATTATCAGTATTTGACAGCCATTCAACTTTTATTGTAATTTGTTAAGAGTTAACTTTGGAATTATTATCCAACAGTGTGAAAACTCCCTACTACTTCCTATATCGTATACTTTTGCACCCACAAACAATTCTAAGAAATATTGCAAATGTTGCACAAATATTATTCAATATAATATTTTTTCTTAATATGACTTGCACCAAGTGTTTGTTCTTGCAAAGTTTTCCCAACATTTGGCATTTGCAAGAAAATCTCTGGTTAACTTTAGCATAAGATAAAATCCAGAAGATCTGATCCCCAGATATCAGTACAGGCAAATTAAGCGGCAGCGGAGACTACATGTTTCCAGTGGTGATTCTCTGCCAATGTCTCTGGCTAGACCTCACTTCATGAAGGGGTTTTCACATGGCAGACCTGCTCTGTCACAGCTCCAGGCCGCTTCGCATTGTTCTCCACTCCTCCTTGGCAACGGCTTTTCCCTGACTAGCCCATAACTATGTGGAGAGACACATCAGTCTTCTTTTACTGTTCAAAAGACCTGCCTTCAGGGGACGCGGAGATGGAGAGAGAAAGAGAGAGAGCATAATCATTTAAAGGGGAGAAAAAAGTGAGAAAAGGTAGAGACAAAAAGAGAACGGGACAAAGGGGTTAGTTGGCCGTGCCGTTTCCTTCAGCTCGTGTACATTCCAGCAGCCTTGTGGGGCATAAACTTGAGGTTTAGCCAAAACACTAAAGCAAACACACCCACACATCTCACGCATGCTTTCACTAGTCTCATTTCCCAAAGCATTGCTCACCGACTGACTGATACTTTAAAAGCACGACTGTCTCACTGTGCTGAGTGACACATCAGATGTGTCGGCAGCAATTCCAGTGGCAACTGCAAGGAGTCCAGCATAGCTGAGGGCAAAATCATGTAGCTGGAAGAAATCAGTCAGTCATTAAACGAAACTGGATTTGTGACTGAGGCTGAAAAAGGTCTTTGAATATATAACTAGTTAACGGCAAGCGAGTTTTGATGAACACACTTTTTTGGGGGGGGCGTATTTTAAGTTGATGACACAAAGCAATTAGAGTAAAGTAGAAAAGTAAAAAATAACCAGAACACCAACAACTCCTCACTGTCTTGAAGCAGCAAACACAGCTGTGGCCATACATCACTGTCCACTAGGGATGAAACAAGATCTCAAAAGATTAAAACACCACTATTATTCTCATCAAAGTGAAATCTGCTGCTGGTGTGCTTATAGGAGCTGATGGTTATGTGTTTTAATGTTTGAGCCTCTTATCTTGAAGTAAAAATCTAAGTAGTTGTGTTCCGTTAAATCTGCTCTGTTGTGTTGACATTGTCACTTGAGAAAGACTGTTTGTAGAGTTGGCCATTCACACTCTGTTAGAAAAAGCACTGAAGAAGCTATTAGCACTTTTAAGTCTTTGAGTAGGAGTATGTCGGTAGCGACGGCGGCAAGAGTTTTTCCCGTTAGCACTAGGTTGTCCGTTCCAACCCTCGCTTCTTCTGTCTTGGTCGATATGTTCTTGGGCAAAATCCTTCACCCACCTTGCCTGCTTGTAGCGGTCAGAGGCAACCTCATTTCTCTCCAACTGTCCCAAGGGCAGCTGTAGCCACACTGTAGCATGCCACCACCAGTGTGTGAATGTGCGCGAGAACGTAGCTTTAAGTGTTTTGGAGTTGTCTGGGCTAGAAAGGGACAGATTCCTTATAAGGGTTCTAAATAATGAATGCATCCAGCTTACAGGAGATAAGAAATGTTTAACTTGCCAGAATAAGATGAAACTAACAATATTTTGCGGAAAATTAAGAATGACACTTTTGTTGTAGCCATGTCAGCCTTTTTTTTTTCTTTTGGAGGGGAGGGGGGTTAAAAAAGGATTTCAACTGTGTCTACTAAATACGACTTTTCAGAAAACAACTATTTTGTTCAGCTAACTATTTTTATTGAAAGGAGGAGCTGCACAACAGCAGTTTAATTTCTTTTAGATCACTGAAATAGATCTTAAATTTTGCAATTTGATGCGTCACAAGAAATACTTATGAAAAATAATATGAATGACATTATGAAATATTTCAACCTCTTCAAGACAATTCAATATTCTACAAATATTTTTGTAATATTTTCTTTCCACCTCAACCACCTTGTGACTGTTCAAATTCTTGCTAAAATATCGGTCTCTTAACTCGTTACCCAATATCGTGTACAAGCTTGTCTTGTCTACTGTTCACCAGATATAAATCCTAACAGTTTTGTAGCAAGGTGTAGAAACCCCCCCCCAAAAAAAAAAAAATTAGCACAAACCTCTGAAATAAACCACACGTAAGAGGCGCAAAGGAATCAGCCTGAAGGGCCTGAACACAATGCTGATGTCGTGTCATTACATGAAAGATTGCTGCGCTCGCTGCAGCTGTTATTTACATATAAATGCAGCAGAATGTGGTCAAAAGTTCACTTCTTTCAGTCTTCTGCTGAAATCTCTCTAGGGACTCGCAACAAAAGACCAAAAGCAAAACCTGCGTTTTAAAATTTCCAAAAGAAGACAGTTTCATTTTGCAAGTGCGCCGAGTTTACTTTTTGAGGAATGTAGTAAAACATCAGTGTCGATGACTTTTTTTTTTTCCCCCTGTTGCATTCCTTTCTCTCTCTCTCCCCCTGTTTGACGTTCTTTGTCCTGACCACTTGCACATGGAGCAAGGTTGGAGGGGGAGAGACACTAGCAGCCTAATCCACTGCCAGAGGCACACTTAAGCCATCTGAGCCCAAAACCAAACGTCAGGCCTTCTATGAGAGAGGAGGCGATGCGAGATTGGATGGTTCGGAGAGAGAGGAAGAGGAAAACGAGGGAGACAACAATAAAAAAAAAGGCAGGAGGTAGAAAAGAGGCGGGGGAGTGGAGGGGATTTGGAACAAGAACCAGGCAACGGTGGTGCATAAAGTTTTTCGTGGTTTCCAGTCCTGACCCTGTGACCCTATACATCCTGTTGAAGGAGGAGGAGGACAGAGAGGAGGAGGAGAAGGGATCAGATGGCAGCTGTAGGTCCTGGCTGGGGATGTTCGTTTGGAGGAATGTGCTGTGCATAAAAAGCATATTTTTCTGGGGAAAAAAATGAATTAATGAGCTGATACATCAATGCAGGGTCTGTCTGGCTGAGGTGTGACTTTTCACACCAATCTTCCCTCCTCGCTTCCTGCGTATTTACATTCACTACCTGCATAATCTGACTGAGGACTTGGGGAACAATGGCTTCCCCAGCATTCCCACTCTCCTGCCGAGAGCTGTAGTTTGTCTCCTGCATTCCTTTCCCCATTCATTTCTCTCTCCCTCTGCAGAAGAGAGAAAGAGAAAAAAAACCCCTCCTGCTTCTCTTTACATGGAGGAGGGGACTGAGAGCATGTCTCAAAAATCTTGAACCAAACTCCCCCCCCGCCCCTCCTCCTGTTTTACTTGGTTAGTGAAGCAGCAAAGCGTTAAGAAAGGGAGGAGAAAGAGGGGATGCATTCTTTCTCTCTTTTTCTGTCTCTCAGTACGTATCAGGGTTGAGTTTGTGGTTTATTTTTAATGACCGGTTCAAAAAAAAAAGAAAAAAAAAAGAGTGGGGAAAGGGAGGGGCTGGGTCTCTTCCCCCGCCGGCCGCCGCTCGCACACAGACTTCTTGCTCAGTCATATTACTGTAGCCGAGTCTGGGACTTTCACAGAGAAGTCTTTAATTTGCACAGGGGCCTGGCCTCCCACACTGCGCAGCCCAAACCACCCACTTACAGCCGCGCACCGTTCCACTGAGCCACTCCGACGAATTCTGCTCTGAAAGCAACAAGAACTCAGTAACCGCACCATTTAGCTGTCAAGCGGAGTTTCAAAACATTTGATATTCTGCAAAAAAAAAAAACAAACAAAAAAAAACGCAGCGCCGAACAGAAACATGTTTGTCCTCCCCTGCATGAAGTCTGACTATACAACCCGCTCCCTCATGTTTTTCATTCCCTGGGGCTTTAGGTTTGCAGGCCCTGCCCTGCCCAGCTTCAGCATGCAGGAGCCACGGGGATCATCCACAGTCAACAGTGAGGAAATCCTTTCGGGGCTTTGCTTTTTCCTTTGCTCTTTCTGATGCCAAAACACGGGCAGGAAACGGTAGGAGTGGGACGGAGCAAACCCACCACACACCTGATGCGCCAGTCGGCCCGTTTACTTCTTTTCCAAACCTGGGAAGGGTGGGTGTAATCCTTGCTTTACTTTTAACTGGAAATAACTGCATGTGGGCTGACAGCAGGGGTGTTGCACAGCCGCAGCCATTCTTTTGCCGTTTGTCGTCACCTCCTCCTCCTCCTCTTTGCGCCCCTCTCTCCTAAATTTTTAGGTTTTTTTTCCGAACTGAAAGCAGCAGGAGAAGCATGAATGACACTCTCATGCTTTGCTCTTCCTGTGTCAAAAGATATCCAAACGCCACTCTTCCTCCCTGAATGGCTATAATCAAAGCATTCCAAAGGCCCCCAACAAGCCAGGACCAATTAAGTCGTAAGTAAACACAAACACCCCGCAGCGACTGAAAAGAAAAGCTTAAAGTCCTTCTGATTTATCCTTTTACCTTTCATTCTGCTCCCGAGCGTGCTCAGGCAGGTTACGGGGCGATATTTCAGGTCACAAAAAGACAAAGCTTTTCCTGAAAGGTTACTTGAGATCACATCATGTCACACCTTACAGGGGCTGCATTCGCTTAAGCTGAATCAGATTACACAAGCTTTAATAGCGGCGTGCTCACACACAGGTGTGACAATGGTGACATCTAGTGAAGAATCTGATAAAACATTTTGGCACCAAATAATCTTCAAGGCACGAGAATAAAAGACAAGAAAGTTTCAGACATCTGGAAAACAATTGATTTCTCTAAATGTAATTCTCTGGTACATATCATCTTGTTTCATATCTCGTATTGTGCTGCATAAAAAGAAGAGATTTAATAATGATTTATAATCTATGGATCACTAAGTTTTTATACATTTACTTAAAAATCTTTATCAAACCTATGATACATTTATTTAAATGGGAAAGTTCTAGTAAATCACTTAGTCCTGGCTGCACCTTTTACAGATATGAGGGATATTATAAAAATTTATTGTCAGAATAGCAATGTTAGTAACTAAAACAAAACAACTCTAAACTACCGTAAAGAGAAATTATGATGGGAGCTGAAAATGAGTGTGCAGAGATAATTCAATGCCTAACTTTATCAAAAGAAAAATCAAAAGCTAAACTAAATGTTCTTATGGCTATCTGAGATTTCTAAGTATGCCTGCAGTCTAAGTTTGGATAGGTTCCCAAGCCAGAAAACAATGAAAGTATAATTAAGCTTGTTGGATCAGACAGTGAACAATTAAAAAGTTACAATTAATACAAATATTCATATTTAAAAAAAGTTATTTTATGCCAGTTGGGCTCGCCTCTTGGTTCCGTGTCTCCACGTCTTTTAGCCCATTATCCTATGGCTCTTTTCTCCATACTCTCATTGAGGACAAGACAACATCACTTAAGTTGACAGAGAAATAGGTTCTACTTTTTTTTTTCTTCCCCATTTTATATCCCTGTGCTTGAGGCAAAAATGAATGTCTCAGACAAGCACCGACTTTGTCAAACACAGTAAAAGAAAAGGAAGGTAGCATTAAGTTAAACACTTAATCATCTGTCACTTCAAAAGCTTATTGACTTCTAAACCTGCAGAATGATGTGAATATAATCATTTGACAGGCACTGACATATATGAAAGAACAGCTTCTCTTAACACCTACACAAGACTTCAGATCTAAAAGTTAAAAAAAAACAAAAAAACATTCACACATATCATTTGGCTCTATTTATGTAGCAGTTAACATTATATGTCGATAATGAGCTGTTTGAAAGAAACACAGAGTGCTTTTTTTGTTGTTGTTTTTTTTTTGTTGTTTTCTTCTTTGTGTCAGTGAAAGAGCGACAGTGCAAGTTCCCACTGGCTCGCATTCTCAGACAGCCGTGACAGGACGAAGTAATTACCGAGTGGCTGACACACCAGCATGGTAAGGATTTATCTCCTCCAGGAAAAGAGATAGCCAAATCACAGTTTACCCACATCCAGCTCCCAGTTCAGGCTTGATCCCGCAGCTGCGAACCAAGAAGCCACACACAAACACTTAGACACCGTCCCATGTGCGCACACGCCCTCATGCTCCAAAGCGAGTACAGCTGCCAGCCAGGACTTTTATCTTTTTTCCTCTCTCTTTCCGTTTTATTCCACATGCGAGCAGTGCATGAGCGCAGTGCGTCCCCACATGCCTCGACTCGGCCCTTGTTTCCTGTCAAACACACCCACTTGCACCTTCAAAGCATTGGGAATGACGGCATTATATGCAGGTGTGTAGAGGAGACCAGAGGAGAGAGAATCCGAAAAATGGATGACAGACAGAAAGAGAGAGAGAGAGAGAGAGAGAGAGAGATTGGTGTTTAATTTATATCCCTCTTTGAATGTAAATTCCCTCTTAGAAGATGGAGACTTTGATCCGCTCACACGCACCTGTAGTTTGCATGCAAAGACACACGCAGTTAAATCTGAGCTTTAACTGGGCCTGTAATTAAAGAGCAGAGGAGGAAACAAAGAAACCTACGAGTGTGTTTTGTGTGTAACCAAGGAGCACAGGAGGCTGACGGAGCTCAAAATGCAACATCCTCACAAAAAGCGGCTTAATCTTCATGACTTGGAGGCATATATACATCAAGTGAAGCGTGAATGTCAGTCATGACTCAGGGCTTTAATATCCAACAATGCTCACACGCTGCATCTCAGAATCCATCTCTTATGTAAACACACTATAATTATGTCGATACAGAATCTGGTCCTAGAAGATAATATCTGAGAGTGCTTGCAGAAAATAAAATAAAATAAAAAAAGTTATGCATTTCTTCATATTTAGATGTCTCTTGCAGGGATGCAACACAAATTGTTAGGAATGCAGCTCCCTCTAGTGGTGACAAACTGATACTGATTAAATTAAAAAGCTCAGTGTCTGCCTTTTTCCTGCTCTGAGCATATTTATTATAAGCTATTACAGTCAGGTCCATAAATATTTGGACAATGACAAGGTTTGGATTTGGACATCAGACCAGATGTTGATGTGCAAATGTTAGAAATTAGGACCATTGCTATATACATTTCCTTCATTTTAGAAGCTCAAATGTATCTGGGTAAAAAAGGAAAGATTGAAAATGAAATACTATGTTTGAATGCCGACTGCCTGGTCATGGCCAGATGCGGAGTTTTTATGTTTTTGTTATGCATTGCTTTTACCACAATGGCCTTCAGTTAGTTTATTTTGGGGTCTTTCCATCTGAGGTTTAGTCACTGAGAAGTGACTCAACAGGGCTGAGATCTTAAAAACATTGCCCAGCACCATACGTTTAAACATTAAGTGTAAAAGTATGTTTAAGTTGAAGCTTTATGGTGACGATCAGAATTTGCAACTCCTTTTACCTTAAGACAAATGAAAACCATCAGTCTCCCTGAGTAAAATTACAACAGCATATAGAATAATTGAATAATAGTGTAACGAAAACACATGTAAAATATATTTGTGCTAGCACTGTTGCCGGCATTTACAAATTAATCAGTGTTTTATCTTCCATGTATCTACAGGGCAACAACTCTGTCTTTTTAAACTCAAGGTTCCTATTCATACAATAGTAGTATAATCCCTCATGACCGTGGCCTAGTTGGATGAACATGCCCATGTTCTGAATATTTATTTGTGTGTATCCATGACATGTTGTGCTCAGCTGGGTTTTTCAACCTCCCCTTAAAATAGACTTCTGAAAGATGGCAGGTGAGCGAGCGAGCGGCTCAGCCTGGCAAGCGTCTCCCTGATTCATTTAAACGCAGATGCTTGTACAGAAACATGGGTCCACAGACCGCTCATCTGTCAGGCGGCAGGGCGTCAGAGGTTCCCTATCAACCCTCGCAGGCCGTGGACCGGTAAGTGGCACCACTTATCTTTTCCTCCTGAAAGCATTTAGGGTGCAGCATCTTTTTTCTCTAAGCGGCACAGAACTCTGAGATGAAACCCGGTGAAGCCAGATTCCAGAGGGGACTTTAGTGTGACCCAAATATCCAGACCATGCAGAGGCTCATGTTTTGATACAGTATCGCCATGCCTTCCTCCATCACCTGTCAGCCCGGCCCCCCCATGTCTGCAATACGTCCCAAAAATAAGCCCAGAGCTGGAAGCTTCCAACAGCGGTCGCTGGGAGAAACAAGCTAATCTGACGTGGCCACATGCTCATATGGAGTCCATTTTGGAGGGAAAAGAGAATGGAAAGATCCTGAAAGTTTATAAAGACCTCACTGCTGTAAGCCACAGTTCACTTACTGTGTCTTTCAAATGTATTTATACCACTTGAACATTTTATCCAACACCACCACAAACCTCAGTTTAATAGATTTTATGTGTTCACAAAATGCAAACTAAACTACTCCATTGGAAGGAAAATGATCAATGCATCAATTTTTAATCCTGCTACACATTCTTCATTGAATTTAAGTCTGGACTTTGAATAACTCACTCAAACAAATGGATTTGCTGTGACCTGAGCCATTCCATTGAAGCTCTGACTGTGTGTTTACTGTAGTCCCGCTGGAAGGTGAACCTCCACCCCAGACTCAAGTCTTTTGCAGCAGCTTTCAGCAAGTACTTTATTCAAGATTTTCCTCCAGCTATCTTCAGATCAACTCTGACCAGCTTTCCTGTCAGTGTAATATCTCCACAGAACATGTTTTTTTCTGGATGTCATGCATTACAATAAATGAGACGTGTTTCTTTCAATGATTCCCTCCCTCCCCCCGTTATTCCTCTATAAAGAAAACGTCTACATAGAGCAAGACACATTTAATTCTATAGATTCTCCCACCTGAGTGGTGGATCTCTGCAGCTCCTCCAGTTACTGATCTTGCTTGCATCTCTGATTAATGCTCTCCCTAGCCAGACATAAGGTCTTGTCCACATGGGAAGATTTTTAACTTTTTTTCCCCACATCCACACAGAAACAGCATTTTAATGATCCAAAGTGGAAATGTTGCCCTTGCTTATTCATGCGCAGTGAAAAAAAGCATATTTTGAAATACTAAATACGGACACCACAATTTAAGAGATATACTCCACTTAGTTTACACTGGTCTATCACATAAAAAATGAAAAACGATTAGGTTTGGGGTTGTGAGAAAATGTAGAGATCCTTATGGGTATACATTTTTTTTTTTTGAAAAGACACAGTGTGTCTATAGGGTAAGATAACCGCCTTTATTAAACTACTAGACTGAAATTTTGCATTAAAAAATAACTATAGAAATATAACAAAGAAATAAATTACACTATTTTCATATAGCACTTAATTTAGTGACCTCTAAATTAATTGCTTTGTAAAGACAAAAAATGCATTTTGAAATGAAGGATGACTAATCAGAAACCATGAGATGGGTGTTGGTGTCTATACCTCAAAACGTGTGAGAAATCGTGAACCCGATTTTCAAAGTATATCTCAGTACCGTTTGGACAAATGAAAGTTCAACTTATGCCACCAATGTGGCCATTAAATAGTTTTCTTTAACAAGCAGAATTAAGTTTGCACAATTTTCAGTGGATTCTGGACATACTTAACCTTTTTTTTTTTTGTTTAATTATTCAATGAAACCATGCTCTTATTCTGAAATGACCATCCTTGCTTCCTGTGAACGCTTCTGTTTTCAATTCCCGGTCCTGATGCCGTCCTCAGAAACAAACAGGAGTAGAAGCTTTACTTACAGAGTCGGATCCAGAAGTCCCACATGCTGTGGAGCGTGTTGTACAAACACTGAAATATCTCCATGAAAAGTCTCTAGATCTCAGTGCAGCTCACACAAGACGGCATCCGCAGTCCTACTTTTCCCCCTGACACAAGTGGATCTTGTGTCAGTGGAAACCCCCCACACCCCACTCCAACCTAACATATCCGACACAAACGTATCCAGGGTGGGACAGTCTTGTTTACGGTCATCATCCTAGCCTTCCCCCGCAGAGCCTCTTGACTTCTCAAATGTCTACATATGCAAGTGATACGATTCACCCAGATTTAAGAATATGACAAAGTACATTTTTGTTTTCATTTTTGTAATAATTTGTGCATTTCGTTTAGAAGTCCAGTATTAAGCTTGTGTCACAAATTAGTCATTGATTCTTTTAGTTCTTGCACTGGGAAACATTTTTCTCTTACCAAGTAATTACTAAGTCATAACCTGTCATGACAGTCTCCTATGTCAACTTATTCAATAATTACATAGCAAAAAAGGGTTTTTGAATTTAAATTGTTTGATAATTAGGTTATAGTTTTTGATTAAAAAGTAATTAATTGCAACCAAGCTCCACCACTAATTTTTATTAAAGCAGTAGCTACAACAGTGATTCTTCACCTGAATTCCCTCACCCAGCCCAACCTTCACAACGAATATGAAAAAAAAAAAAAGAAAAAGAAAAAAAGTCCCTTAGAGCGGTCTTTTCTTCTGCTTTCACCACACTTGAGTCACCCCGGCACATGACAAACAACTTCTGGCCCTGCTCCTGGATGTTTTGCGTGGGCCCGTGCTGCTCGAGTGGTCGGCTTGATCTTGATCCGGTCAGACTGTGGCACTCTGTATCCCCGCTGCCTATATTTAGCGCTGTGGGAAATCCGATGATATTTATTCTCCCGGGCTCTATTCTCAGATCAGGACCTACTGAAAGGAGCCGGCGATGGCAAGGATTGTTCTTAATTGGGTCAAGCTGTCTGGTAGTTTCTCCATCCACCTACTCACCCAGCTACTGTAGAAGAAGGGGCAGAGGTGGAGTGCTGTGTTAAACTGAGCCCCTGGGGGCAGTGTTGTACAGGTCTTCACTTACAGCTGGTAGTACTCCACTGTAAAACAGAGCGGCAAATACTCAACAGCACTGTGTTTTTCCAGGATAGTGGAACAAGAAGGGACTTACTAAGGCCATGCTTATGAGGTGAGTAATGCAGTCTAAGCTCACCGCATTTAGTTTTCAAAAAATTATTATTTAATTAAGTGGTAAATTATGTGTCTTTTATGCTTATTGGCATAAAATCTAATCTTTATTAAGTTGAATACATT
This sequence comes from Poecilia reticulata, assembly GCF_904066995.2. Lineage (NCBI taxonomy): Eukaryota > Metazoa > Chordata > Actinopteri > Cyprinodontiformes > Poeciliidae > Poecilia > Poecilia reticulata. The sequence goes on from NC_088849.1 coordinate 17,452,782, forward strand.
AATTCAATGGAGAAAATGTACGCAATTTCACGACTTTTTCTGAAGAAGAATATATTTTAAAGACTTTAAATGCACTTTCACCATGAGCCAAATGCAGCCGGCCCTGAATACAGGAATAGCAAATATTCAAAATAAATGTGGAATAATTGAAAACAAATCAATCTGAGTGCCTGTGTGTTCTGTAAAATAATAAGTCGGCTGTTTTTAAGCATTTAAAATGAGGAAAAAATATATTTTACCCTGCAAACAGCTTTATCTACCTTTGTTTAGCTGCTCCAAATCCAGCATAGCAATGTAGGCAGATAAAAGCACATCTCCACCTGAGAGTTAAAAACTAAATGAAGAGGTGATATTCCACTGAGTGTCTGAAAAGGCACTCAGCAATTTAAACTGCTAGTATTCCTCAAATGCCGAACCCCTTAGGGAGTGCTTTATTCAGTACAACGCCTCTCTTTGGAGCTGAAGAAAATTCACAGCCATTAAACACCGACCTGGATCGTTTTATAGAGTCTAGGTGGAGGGAAAAGCCTAGCATTTTAGTCAATCTGTTACCACTTCTATAGAAAAAAAATGCATAAAAAATTAGATTAGACTATCAAAAGCAGGCCAGAGAAAGAAACAGTAAATTATGACAAGTTTCCATTAAAATCAGTGTGACACGTTTATAATTGAAAGCTTTCTCGCTTAAACCTTTTAACTATAGAGAAAAGGAAGGGAATGTGGCAGTTGTAACACAGGCGAGGGAGGTGCGAGACGTAGCAGGGTGAAAAGGTGATTAATATGTTAACTGAAGACGAAGCGAGGTGGAGGAGCCACAGCTTAGTGGTGGCGAAATCCTCACGTTAACTGATTACTATGGATTTTCCCGAGCTTTACAAAGAGGATCTGCCGCAGATTCCGTTAAACCGATCCGATGGAGCTGATGTCTCAGCCAAACGTGTCTGTCGGGGGCTGCAGTTAGCAAACACGTGAGTGATTGCGAGCGTACCTCGAGTGTGACGCGGTGTGTGCCAGTTTGAGTGGGCAGACAGGCAAAGACAGAGAGGGATAGAGCAAGAGAGAGAGAGAGAGAGAGAGGAAGCCACTTGACGTTCAAAGAGAAGAGATCAAAGGTTTGGTTCTCCTCCTTTGGTTTAAAAGATCATCAATAATAATGGGCAGGAGAAGCGCAGCGGTGAAACGGAAAGGAAGCTGATGGGATTCTCACAGCTTCCAGAGTGCGAGTGTGTGCTCGGTGTGATATTTTGGCGGTTTGCCACTGGGACAAACGGGAGCAGGAGCCATAAGTGTGGGTTGTTTTTCTCTGGAACCAGTGCTTGAGAACAGCCCTCTGAAACATCGTGCAATATTTACTACAACATCTTCACTTCGCACTTTGGGGCCCCCAGCTGATTTCTTGTGAAATCCACCGTAATCTCCGCATGTGTGCATGTGCATGAATGCCTGCTTTTTGCGCTTCTTCTGTATTGTGGAACAATGGCAATAAACAACTGTGAAAAAGCTGTTAAAGGATTTCGCTTTGTGAGAAATGACTGAATAGTGCAATGCAAATGCTGTCCACTTAACAATATGCAAGAGCATAAATAAATCAAGGATGTGGTTTCCCAAAGGTAAAATTGTTTTTGTCCGGTTGGTAAAGTTAATTTCTGGATGTATTTACTCTCCATAAATACTGACATTCCTGATAAAGATGTATAAAAAAATCTGGTGGCTTTAGGAGGATGAATGAAGAAGTTGGGCCCCTAACCTGTCATCCTGCTGAGAATCCCAGTCATGACCTGTTACGACATCACCTGTTTTTCCATTTAAAATGTCCTGGTATTTTGAAGAGTTGAAATTTATTCATTATTATTTATTCATTTAATCATTCTTTAACAGGGATTGGGAGAAAGGCTATGTGCATGGGATTAAAAAATACATTCTAATTATGTAATGCTCGTACAAGGCAACCCATGCAGCCTATTAGTGTTTTATTCAATGAAAGTGATCTAAAAATATCTGACAACAAAAATATCTAAATGGAAAAACCGAACATTAAGGGACATGAGTGGGCATTTAATCATATTTCTTGTGCAGCCACGCTTTCAGTATTGCATTATGCTAATAGAGGTCACACAACAGATATGAAAATAAAATAATAGCCCTCAATTTTGAAGGATGTAAAAGGAGAGCTAATTAAGGCATGGAGTTTCTTCAAGAACGAGACTCGCCATGACACCTGCATTTAACACTGCACGAGCGGAAAATTGCTGTTGTGCCACCCTCTCGATAATGTTAACCTCTGCACACGAGCCTATGTTCCGACACGCAGCGAGAAAGAGAAAATGTGGTCATGCTGAGCTGTTCTCCCTCTCCAGTCACCGCCTTCCCACTGGACCAGGCTAAAAAGCAGCAGCTAATTAATTACACTGACTGATGACGAGGTGGTGAAAATCTCAGGAAGTGATGAACAGTGGAGTAGTGCAACTATGACAGTAATGTGAAGTAGTCCTTTATCCATGGCGAGCTGCTCCTGACATCACCAACCTAACCTCCCCGTCTCGTCTGCTTGTTTGCAGCTGATTATGAGGCACATTTTCATTCAAAGGTCAGAAGAAGTCGAGAACAAATTACACACAACTCTGACAGCCAATCAGGCGCAATGCTGTATCGGCCCTGACCACACCGCCAACTAATCTCTTGTCTTGTGGCAAACCGAGGCTCAAAAAAAAAAAAAAGAAAAAAGAAAAAGGGATGTCCACTTAACTGCCCGCTTCTCTGTAGCCATTATGACTGATACGAGTGCTTTTTTCTGCTGACATTTAAAGTTGTTGTCTTTGTGTTACAATTGAGAAAATATTTCGGTGAAGGCTACGAGAGACAGTAAATAGCAAAAGAGAGGAAAAGAGGAGGGATTCTCTGTTGTATATCTGCGGTGCGGCAGCTGTGCAGGTTGAAAAACAGAGTTTTGTTTCTCACTGCATCTCCCCTGATAGATGGCTTTCATTAACTGCTGCTTCCTCCTGGGGAGGAACTGCAAACGTCTGTGTCTTCATCTCAGTCTTCGACAGATCGATACCTACAGTCACACGGCTGGACAATCAGCTGAGTTAATCATTGTCTTTAATTGCAATGTTAACCTGCACTGTTTGTGATATACAGCGCCTTTCTCGAGGTATTCATTCCCCTGACATTTTTCCACGTCACGTTGCTGCCTCACATATCAACGTGTTTTCTTAGGATTCTGTGTTGCAAACAAACACAAAATAGATCGTAATTGTGAAACTGAAGGAAAGTGATACATGGATTTGGAAAATTTTAACATATTTCAAACAAAGTCTTGAGCCCCCTTTACTCCAATCCTCCTAATTAAATTCACAACAATAAATTACCTTCAGAAGTAATTTAATTTGAAAACAGAGTTCTCACTTTAAATCCAGCTGTTCCGCAAAGGCCTTAGAGGTTTGCTAAAACTTATTAGAGAGCAATGAGGGTCATGAAGACTCATGACAAGTTTAGCTTGTTTAAGTTGATGGGGAAATGGAGGCACCCACATACAAGGAAATCCTGGAGCAAAGGTTAACAGGACAACGACAATACACATGCAGCCAGGGCCAAAATGATTTAGAAGAAGCATAATCATGTGTTACAATTTAATGGTGACACTATGGCACGTCTTGTAAAATAAAGTTTACAGTTGTAAACATTATGCAAGCTATTTAGGGGAAATAAAGGGCAACATTTTCATGCTTCAAAAGAACAATGCCCATGTGTCTGCACATGCATGCAAACCTTTTCCAATTTTCTTCTGTAAAATATTTTAACGTCATGCATCATTCGCCTTCCTTTTTATAACTAAATGTTCATTCCTCCTAATAAGTAATTATCCTAATAAAAATACACTGAGCTATGTGACTATAATATAATAAAATGCACAAAGGTTCGAGGGTCGTGCAAGGCACTGTGATGACGCAGAGATTGCCTCTGAAACCCTGAAAGGAGTTAATTGAAGAGGAGTTAAACTGTGGTGAACAAAACTTTTGTCACACTCAAAAATTTACTTGTTGTCACCATTGTTCCAGTTTGCAACGAATGTGTTTAATTAGTCAACTGCTGTACTTGTCGGCTTGGTTTGGGGAAATGCTCTCGTCTAATTGGCATAATTAAATAAGAGCTGAAGGGAAAGCCAGGCCGCATCAGGCGACAGAGACTCAACACACACAATGTACCCGAATGACGCTTGGATTTTTTTGCAGCCTGAAACATGGAGGCACTCGGTGCTGAATGCCAGCACCGCTAAGCATCAATCCGGCATATAGAGATACTGAAAAGTCAAGCTCTGTAGACCATGAGGCACAAAAGGGGGCTAAAATAAGATCCAGCAGTCCACAAGCTTCGGAGCTTAGTTAAGCTCTCTCCGTGGGAAAAAACAGTTCTGGCTTCAACTAATTGTATCGAAGAAGGAAACTGGGTCAGGTGGACGGCAACGTAGAGGACGGTTGCAGAGTGTGACTATGGTCTGCAGATTAATCACGGCCTTTTGTAAGGGCTACCAAGTGCAATCAAACGTCAATCAAATGCCTTCGTTTGCTGTAATTGGAACACTCTTTTCTTTCTCACAGTTAATTTTATTCTCGAGCTGCATTATTTAGAAACCACGGCGCCCTCTCTGCACCCAGATTAATATATAATGGGCTATCGAATATGTGTGTTAGGTGGAGTCACATGAGTCGGCATGTGAAAAACGAATGTTTCCCCTGACCTGTGCTGCTCTGAATGGTTCGGACGGTGGTGGCGGTGCGCGGGGGGGAGTCCATCCCCCTCTCGCGTAGCGCGACGACGCCCTCTTCCTCCTCCTGTGAGCAGCCCTTCTCTATGGCACGCACGTAGCTGTGGCTCCGCATCCGGAAGCAGCCGGGCATGGGCAGGTCCAGGGCATCCACCGCCTGCGACTCCATCTCACTAAACACCGACTCGCACACCGCCTCTATCTGCCCGTTCACCTCCACCTCGCTCACCTGCGACAGGAAAACACCGCGAATTACAACACGCCACAAAGCACGGGATAAAAGAGACTTTGAAAGGCGACATTTACGAACTGATAGACGAATCACAACAAGCTGGAGAATCAAGTCAGGGAAACATATTTTGGCATGTGATGATATTTGATTCTGATAAAGCCACAACAAACTTTATGCATATATATAACATGTTTGTTAGTTTGAATACGTTTAAACCATGCAGAAAAATATTGGACACCTTATTTGAGATTCTGCAAATTCACCCACATTTGCTACTTTTGTTTCGTAGAATGTGTTGAAACAGTAGAAAAAGCGAATCAAGGAAGAAATATGAGACCAGGGGGTGTTTTTTTCTTTTAAATAGCCAATTTAAATACTAATGCATCACCTGAGCCTCAGCAAACAGACTAATTAGGAGTCCTGGGGTTTTCCTTACTTTCTGTCTTTGCAGGATTATTTGTTGCAACTTTAAATTGACCACACAGAGGACTTACTCCCACCGCAAAAAGCTTACAAGACACGGTGGATGAGCTACAAGATACGGGCCTCCAGATATCCACTGACCTGACTGATGGTACTCATGGCTCTCATGTAGCTCTCGTTGCGGGAGCGGAATTTAGGCGAGGCCAGCAGCCCCGCTGGGTCCAAGCTGTCCAGGCTCCTGTTGATGGAAACCTCGCTCACCGCCCGCAGGTAGCTGTGACTTCGGATCTGCAGCTTGGGCGAGTGCTCCGTGGAAATCCTGCCACAAGAGAAGTGAAACGGATTACTGAAGAAAGGAAAAAAAGAGCATGAGCCAATCACAAAAAATCGAGGTAGAAGCAGGACAAATGGGTGGGAGTACATAATCTTAAAGGGATTTTAGAGCAAAAAAAAAACAACAACCCTGTAAATAACTAAATTAGAATCTGTCTTTACATTGTTTTTAACAGCAGACATAATTTGATAATATGCTTTTCTGATGTAAAGAGAAGTTAATGTTGTGTCATCTAGGCTGACCATTGTTTTGGATGATAAATGACTAACAATTTAAAATAGTAAATTTATTTTCTGAACAGTTCCGCTACTCCAGAAAACTTTTTACCTCAGTATATTAAAAATAATTGCAGCTTTTTGCTTCAAAAGAAATAAAAATCAGACCAGTGTTACAGATAAATATAGGTGAATCAGCAGACAGACCAGTAAAGTGACCGTGGGTGTTGTTAGTGAACAAAAAGCGTAGTTATGACTCAATGACCAAGCCTGTGTCATGTGTAATTACCCCCATTCATTCATTTTTATCTTCAGTATTTTCTGCCCTGTGATTGGTTTTTCCCCTTTCAGACTATTCTTTGGATTTGGAAATAAATTTAACTGTAGGTATAATGTGTAGGTGGAATATTTTCTTTAAAACAGTGGCAAAACTGCTAAAGAATTATGCTATTTTATGTTACAGAGCTTAGAGTATGTGAACATGAATATATACGCTGTAATGATCCAGCACTGCTGCTTCAGGACAAAACACTACAGTATTGCAGTAGCACCTTTAGTCTGTCCTTGAGATACTTGGCAACATTTTCTGAAATACTTAACCATCGAGACTCTTTCATACATGTCAGGAAACGGACGCGACTGCACCTGTGCCTTTAGGTTTGAGTTAATTCACAGACTTTTGAATCGAAGGAAATGAACGCAACAACTTTCAGCCTGGTAAAAAAAAACCCGCCAGGCCCGTCTCTAAGGGAGACGAACAGAGTGTCTCGTTATCTTCCACCTGCTTCCAATCTGATTGCTCAGCATGATTTGTGGTGCCTGTTTGCATAGGTGTGAGAAACTGTGTGTTTGGGTCGTTGAATACAGGTCAAACAAGTCGTCAATCAGGGGACGTCGAAACAGGAATCAGACTTGTTCTCCTCGCCGTACATATCGTGGCCAGCTCACGAAAAAACTAACATTTACAAGATCATCAATTAGATTCTTAAACCTACTAATAACATAAAGGCAAACATATTCAGTGTTTCCCTCTCCTTTTGGCTCCCATTTTATTATCCAAGTATTTAAGAACGTCACATGAACACATGCTGTACAGCTCCTGCTCTCTGCCTCCAGGTCAAATCTCTTCAATTATGCATTTCTTCCTTAAAATAGAGCCTGGTTGCCACAGCAAAGCAAACCAGATTAGTCATCCTTGGATGGAACACTGGAGGATAAAGGTGAACTGAAGGGACAAATTATTGGGACAGGAATAAGGATTGTCAAATGCCCATTTAGCAACCGCAACATTTTCATCCATGTTTGTTTGACCTTCTTTCAAGAAGTATCAAACAATATGGATCTCAAGCACCTCAAGGATAGTTTGATTGTCGTTCTTTTCATATTCATTTCCCCCCCAATATATTCTAAAAGCACAGCTCCATGTCTTTTTTTCTTTTTATTTATCTTAAAAGTACAATTTTCAGGTCACAACCCAGGAATATCAAATATGAAAAAATAACTCCTCAATCTATAATGAACATTAAAAGCAATTTCATGCACGGCCAGTGTTCTTGAGGGACTAGATTTAACATTTTTGAATTAAAACCAACTGCAGACCGTCTTGCTCAATTTAATCTGCTAGGTTTATTTGTGGCATGAGCAGCTCTGTTCAAACTCAGTAAGTACTGAAATTTCATTTAAATGTCTCTTAAAAATGGCTACATTTACGGGACTGACTTCATTGAGAAGCTGCACATAAGAAAATATGCTTACTAGCAATTTAATAAAGTCTGTACATAATACGTTTGCTTTGTTAGTCAAGTTGGTTTGACAATTTTGTAAAAAAAAACAAAAAAAAAACAGGGCATCAAATAAAAGCCTGAGTGTTTTTCTAACATGTTGGGAAATATGAATATTTCATAAAAACAAAACAAACAAAAAAAACAACAACAACTAAGTAGCATCCAAAGAATTAAAACAGAAGTTGTGCCAACCTCGTTCCCACTATATTCTTCTGCACTCAGGAGACATTAGATACTTTTCAACTGAGCCAAATTTGTCACACCGAGTATTTCAATTGTCAGAGATACTTGTGAATCATTCATAACAGAAACTTGAATTCCATGTGGGTGTGGGTGATGCACAGAGGAATGGAGTCAAAAACAAAAAAATCTACTGATGCCTTTGTTCTGCACATCTTTTTTCCATATCTCAGTGAAGACTGTTTATGGAATCAATGACCTCTGTTTTGACATTTTAAAAGCAAGATCCAACTTGTAACACAACAGACTGACTGGTCAGTGTTTTCTAAAGGCTCTCTCCACGGAGCAATTGACATTTAGGCGTGTTTCATAGCCGACAATAAATAATAGAGTAACTCTAGCTGTCTGATGAAATCATTTTCTACTCCTGTTCCCCACTTTGCAAATTCTTTATTTGTAGTTCTTCTGTTAAAAAGAAAAAAGGAAAAAACAAACAAAAAACATTCAAGTAGCAGAGAAGAATAAACACGTTGCCTAACTTTTTGGGAGCAATTCCAGGCACACCAAGGACAAAATGGTCACAGATTGCCTTTTGAAACATATGGACGAACAAAGCTGATTATTCAATCATTGCAGGGCGGAACAGACTTGAGCCAGCTCACAAAGACTCAGTATGAAAACAAGTTGTCAGCGGCTCCCGACTCACTCCCTATCTCCAAAATGCAGCACTGCAGTTTGGGGTTGTTTCGCTGGATTGTATCAAATGATGATGGCATTCCCCACGCCTCACTCAAGTCATTAGCGGGGCCCCAAGCTGTGCCACATGTTCTTATATAAGAATGTGTGTCTTTGCATGCTAGTGTTTGTGCAACCACGAACAAAGACTGAGCATACACTTGTGTTTTTCTCATCTCCAAGTATTACACAGCTAATCAGTCACAGCCCCGTGCTTCAAAACAAGAAGGGTGTCCTCCTTTCTTTCTCCATTTATGTGAAGTATAAAGTAAAATACCTCCATTTGGTGAAAGATAGAGATCGAGTGCCTAGGACTTAATGAATGCTTTAAAATATTTATAAGGACTAGATTTGTTTATTGGTATAGAATAGCCTTAAAACTTGCATGACTGCATTTTTCTACCTTTGAATAAGCCATCTATATACAGGCGGTGTTAGTCGCCAGGCAACCGAACGCAAGTATGTTTGCAGCAACATGTCCTTTTATGATGGTAAAAGAATGTATGATTGATTTATGAATGTAACTCAAATTATTTGCGTAAAACTCACTTATTTGTGGATTGTATTGTACAACATAAAAATTCAACAGAAAATACAGCTTTGGAAACTCGAATACCTGGGCACAATGCTACTTGACATGCTACTGGCTGCTGTTTGCAAAGCAACCAATCAGAGAGTAAATATGCTTTATGAAGCCACGGAATATTGGTCACTTCCGCAATTTTCTTGATATCACATTAAAATCGCCATTAGTCACAAACAGTGAAAAATATTTTTGCTCTTCTTAAAACCAAACTTGGCATACAAGGTGTACTTTAATACCTTTAGCCTTCTTAAAGATTTAAAAAGTTTTTTTTGTTGTTGTCTTCACAGTGCTTTTAGATATTTGCACTTCAAGACTTTTATAGATGTCCTTGATGGACTTACAGCTGGAAACATTTCTGAATTTGTGCTGTGAGGAATAAAAGCAGCCCTGAGAAGCAAACGCCTTAGCTAACAATATCATTAAATGATTCTCCATTAATAACGCTCAGCTTTTAATCTCACATCTCAGTCACAGAACTGCTTTGAGAAAGAAGAAGGAAAAAATCTGACAACATTCTTGACCTACAGCAGATTTTTGAGCAATGTTGTAATTGGTTTCAGAAAGATTTCTGCACACAAACAGGGATCCATTTGAAATAATGGCTCGGTCTGTTCAAGGTGTTTTTGAAATGAAATTTAAAGGTTATTTTAGCTAGTCATCTTTTAGCAAACTTTACCTGTATCCAACAGCTTTACTCAACTGAGTCTGTTAGTTTGGGGGGAAAAACTGTGAAACGTTCTTTGTGCTTTGCTGGTTTTGCTGCCATGATTCGAACACACCTGCGTAGCTCTGCACAACAGCAGCAGGTCTCCTTCACTGCCACACAGGTGTAAACCCAGCGCGAGTGTCGTAGCGCTCATGTTGCGTTTGAAGGCGGCTCGGAAAAACAGGTTACCACATGTTAATGGATTAAACAGTTTTAACTGCTGATAAAAGTGCGGAAGCCCCTACTGTATCAAATTGACATATGAATAACAGAGAGTTGGCCATTCTAAGGTAAAAACCCAGCGCATACGGCGTTCATGTTTTTTTATTTTTTATTTTTTCATCCAGACGGCTTCCCGCGCCCCCTGCAATGGCACGGCGCCCCCTTAGGGGGCACACCCCACAGTTTGGGAACCTCTGCAATAATATATCACGGTTAACAGTGTTGAATGTTGCACTGAGGTTCAACAGAATCAGCACTGTGGTTCTTCCCACAGTCTATTTATGTGAATGTCACTGGACACTTTGCCAAGGGCAGTCTCAGTACTGTAGTCGGCACAGAAACTGGACTGAAAGACGTCAGAGTGGTTGGTCACGGTTTGGAAGCAATTTAACTTTTGAAACACAGCTTTTTGGAAAAAAAACCTTGCAGGTGAATGAAGGGTTGAAGATTGGCCTGTAATTCTGCAATAGTGACTTGTCCAGATTGATCTTTTTTTTTTATCAGTGATTTGATAACTGCTGTTTTTAAAGCTTGGGTAAAACTCCTGATGAGAGGGATGAGTTTACCATTTCAATCAGATCAGATGCAATGACAGGAAGAACTTTCTTAAGAAAACTTTTGGGTAGATAATCAAGACAGCAGCAGGAGGAGCTTAACCGATGGGTTTGTCAATGATTTCAGAGAACAATGTTTTATTTTATCACGATGACCGCAAAAGCAGTCTATTCTAGAAAGTCATACATTCAAACAATAAAGTATTAACTATTGTGCCTCACAGATGGGATAATTTGTCAAAGCAAAGAGAGTATTAAACATTTTGGCAATCCAGGCAAAAAGATGAAAGAGCAAATGCCTTCTATTTCATTGGCTGCTGGGATGTTTGAAATTGGGCTGATTCTCAGTCCGCACTACCTGACTGAGTCCAAATTCAGTTGAAAAATGAACTAGATGATGTTTGACTGGCTGTAAAAAAATATTGTGAATTTCTCATGCTGACTGTCACCACCCTTTAATATTGCATGTCAATGCAATTTTGAGTGAAAACAAAACAAAAAAGTCCTCCCAAAAATGACCAAATCATTTACAGCATACACTCACTTGAGCGTGGTCATTTCAGTAAGAGAAGGCTGTGTGGCCTTCAGGTAGCTGGCTCGCCGTGCCTGGACCTTGGGCGAGGGCTTAGGGCTGCAATCTGAGTCGCCACTATCCTCCTCTGCCATGGCCTTGATGTAGCTGCCACTGCGCATTCGCCGGCAAGGGATCTCATCATCCTTCCCCACTGGAGAGAAGCCGCTCCAGTCATCCTGAGGCACCTGCAGAGAAGAGATGAGATTAGTAAAACAAAGAGGAAGAAAAAAAAAAACATCCTTCTCACAAGCAGATCCAAAAATGGATCTAACAAGACTAGAATATATTCTAAACCGGCCTGTCTTGATCCTACCATTAACCTCACAATGCCGATGGCCTTCTTTTGTCCGTCCCATGATGCGTGCTGCATATCAAGCGTGGGAAAATTAATCGTTTTGACAGAATACCGCTGTAAACCCTGGCCTCTGCCTGCTCTCCTGGCTTTTCACACTCACTAATGAAGGTAGAAAAAAATAAATAAAAGGAAAACCCATCTCCGAGCTGGTATAATCTAAAAGAGAGCGAGTCAAAGACAGCAGAGATGGAAAGAGGAGGGGAAAAGACAAAGGGGGTTTTGTTCGACAGAACCACTGCACTCCCAATGTGAGTGGCTTTTAGGGCACCGGCTCTGAAGTGAAAGAAATGAGATACAGAGTGAGAGGAAAAAAGTGCAGGGGAATCATTCAATGGACAACTGCGTAGCTAGGAAACCGAGCTGACCTTAATGTCAGGGGCAACTACAGAGTGGTAAAAAAAAAACAAGTTTGCTGTCTGTGAAAAGAGGTGTGTGAAATAAGGGCATGCTTAATTTTTGTACTTATTGTTTTACACTTCATAAAATAAAGCACTTGTGATATGCTGGACGGAGATTTTCTTGCAAACATTAGCTTGCAATATGCTTTTTTTCTATAAAAACATCGGTAAACATGTGATGCTCCCACTAAGTGCTTAGATGCACTTTGAAGACAAAGGGAAATCCCCCCCCCCAAAAAACAAAGCTTTTTATGTCTGAAAGAATTGTTGCCTCGTTGCAATGACAACGTCCTTCCTTAATCGGCTCAGTCGGCTTTCCAGGATGTTAAAATGCATGGCCAGACAGAACACTCACTGCCTTTGCCTTCCCCTACTCTGTAATTTTCACTCATGCTTTTCTCTGCTGCCCTTATTTACTTAGTGTTTTTTTCCCTTCTTGTAGTGTATGCACACACAGGCATAAAGTATGTACATTGACACTCTTTCTATAATCTGTCAACATTTTTAAAAGGTATATTTTTAACTAACTACACAAGACGGTATAAAACATCGTACACTTTGAACTTTGGAGTAACTTAAGGAGAAACGCAAGGAAAAACTTAAATGATGGACCAAAACAAAGTACAGCAAAACTGTGAGCAGGAAAGGCATTTTAAAGCAAGTTTAGGATATAAAAACAACATCTTAAGTTTCTAAAATGAAAAGGGTGTGAAAACCGTAAACCTGCACGAGCCCAGGTATCCACTTATGCTGACAGTCTGGACAAGAAAATGATCAATAAGAGAAGTAAATTTTCCGTCAGCGAGAGAGGAAAGCTGGTAAGAATTGACTGGAAGATGGATGGAGAGTCCTGGGGGCAAAACATGGTAACTACTACGAAACGATTCAGGCTGGAGCGTACAGCCCAAGCTAAAATAGAATGATTAAGTTTGGAGCATATTTAGCTCCAATTTGATTGAGCTTGAACAATTCTGCTAGAAAAATAAAAGAAATAAAGCAGTCTGCAGATGTGGTAAAATGGTCAGGACATAACCCGGCAGAGTGGCAGCTGTTGTAGTTAGCCATGTCCACAAAGTATTGACTCATAAGACCCGGATACGAATGTACACTACATTTTTGTCACTCATTTTATTTGAAACATTTTATTTTCTATTTGCTAATTTTTCAATGAATTAAAGTAGGATTTTATGACTATTACACAAAATCATTTTAAAATACATTCAAGCGGCATGAATACTTTTGTAAGAAACTGAAAATCTTGAAAATTCTTCCAAGAGCAGAAAAAAAACAAAAAAAACCCTAGCGTGACCCAGCAACGTTGCAGTGTCAGTATGCATGTCTCTCTGTGTTGCTGTGTGACCACTGAGCTTTGGGACTGGGGCAGTTTACTTTCAGCTTCTGTCTGCTGAACTCCTGCTCTCTCTCTGATCTCGCAGAGGCACCACTCTGACTAAAACACGCAATCTCATGACTGCTGCTACGACCAGACCGAGCACGATCTTGACAGCAGAATAAATGTAGTTTGACGCGAAAGTGTGCCACTCAAAACAAATTACATTTGCGCTCTAAATCTTCACTGTACTGTACACTGTCATTGTTCTACAGAAGAAACAGTCAGTACATAATCTTGCCCCTACTCCTTAAACATGTCACAGCATTGGCATATACAAACTTACAAAAACCAAAATTCAGCGCACATCAACACAAAAGAGGAGATGCCATGGTATGGTTTTTCAAGCATGTTTTATGAATATACAAAAGACAACAACACAAGACAATGATCAAGGTTTGACAGGATGAATCAATCATTCAACTCCTACAGACAGACAGGCATAAACAAATGCATATTCATGCGGGAATATAAAACAGATGCATGGAGTAGTAGCGGGCCACAGATGATATTTGAAGCATGACATGCAAGAGAGATGGGGATGATGCTACAATCCTACCTGTAAGAAATGGCAAGTGCGTCCTGGCTCGGCTTTGACGAGAGCTTTATCTAGATTGACAGAGGCCTTTTGGTACACCTCCCTCGCTCTGCTCACCGTCAGCGTAGAGGACCATGAGCTCTTCTTCAGCTGGACTTGTCCATCGAGGGCACTCATTAGCGGCAGACCTCCACTGCTGCCACCTGAGCACGCAGAGCACTTGACGTCGTTGTTGCTGCGTGACGTCTTGAGTGACTGGGCGCTGATGGTGTTGTAGGACTCCATGAAATATTGTGACTGGGATTTATCTGGGTGGCGTCCAATAGTCATGACCCCTGAAGGCATGGAACCTTGGTGGTGATGGTACAGACACACCTCCCGGTCAAGCATGTCATCTGAGCTCCAGTACCCTGATGTAGTTGTACGCATCTTGGGTTCTGACTTGGAGCGGTCTTTGCTCTTACTACGCTTACTGTGCTTGAGGGTCCCAGAGCACGAGGGAGGATCATCTGGGCTGGATTTGCTGCCATTTATCTTTCCGCTCCCACCTCCTCCAGAGCCCGAGGGCCCCTCTAGAGAGTGGGACTTGGTGAAAAGCTTCTGCACAGAATGCACGAGGTGGCGAATTCGACCAGGGCTGTCGCTGCGTTGGTGCTCCAATGCCGTATGCTTGTATTGCAGCGTGTGGTAGCCTTCGCGTCTCAACGGAGCTTGGGTCTCGAACTGCTCGAGCAAGTTTGACGGTATGCGGTTGTTGTTGTTCCCTCCGCTTCCCTTACAGCTCCCCGTAGGCCCGGTGTAAGGCACCAAGGCGCTGCACTCTTCCTTCAGCTCATGGTGGGAGCTGTAATGTCTGCGAGGGAAAGTACAGCTGGTCAGGTCAGGATAGGCACTGCACTCAGTCTGAAAGGCGCTCCGCTGTGTGTAGCAGGGGTTTTCAGTGGGATGAGCTTCCCCTTGGTTGAGGAAGTAGGACCGGCGGTCGGCGTGCCCCAGAGTCATGGAGTCATAAGAGGGGTCGCAGGTCACTGTGTGGTGACTGCGGCTGTTGGACAGGCCTTTCATGGTCATTTTGGCCTGGTTGGCTTGTGCACCCGACTGCTTCTGCAGAAAGTCTGCACAGGCCCCAAATCTAGCTCTACAAAGAAGCACGCATCCATGAAATAAAACAGACAAACAGGAAGAGAAAGACAGAAAAGAGAATTATAAATATGTTGGTGCTGACTCTCCATCATTCATGACATTTCTTACTGAAATAATAGAAGACAACTAGATCTCCTGTTTCCTAGAGGGGTTTCACCAGGTGGGAGCAGAAAACCTCTCAAGTAACATAAGAAATCAGGTTGCTTCCTATTTAAGCATAATGAGAACTATATATCTGAAACACTACTGTACACTCAAAGCACATTATAGCGCCTGCTTCAATTCGGAGAAAATTCTTCATAACCCTGAAATGCAGATGAAAACGTTTGATGCTGAACCTGTTCATCTCAGTCACCGTTTTATGTTTGTTCTTTAAAACCTTACATGGAAAGACCTCTAAATTTAGAAGCAACAAGCTACAATGCCACTGACACCCATATTTGTCGTCAAGCTTCTGTGTACATTTTGTCTGTTTGGCTTGAAATTACCAGAAAAAAAATGTCCGATATAAACTGCATTTGTTCAAGGATGTTGTCAGATTACGCAACGATGTAATAAAAAAAAAAGACCACAAACAAATGGGTACAGCAGTTTTAAAAATTTAAAAAGGTGGTGATATGTATTTGCCAGGCAAGCAGTGGTAATTTATACTACAACCAAGTAACTGTGTTGCCTCCAGTTGTCATAAAATTGCTGTATATATAAAACATAAATCAAAATTTGACTTTGCAACTTGACATCTTAAAATTGACCTCTGTCTCTTTAAGAAGCTCCTTCTCTTCCCAACACTTCACCCTCAGCTCATCATCAGAACACAGCATAAAGTAACAGTTGTTATGCCGTTAACAACCATTCCTAGCAGCATCTACTGAGCTCATCATACGAACTACTTCTCAGTGCTATGCTGGTAAAACATTGCATTGTTAAAGGCTTAATGGAGGAACACTGTTGTAATGACATGCTGAAGGCGGAGTGTCAAATACAGCAGGAGCTTCTTAAAGAGACAGAAGCCCAATTTCAAGGTGCTAAATTGCAAATTAAAATTTCCTTAAAGCCTTGTTTGACAGACAAAATTTTTATAACAACTGGAGGTGACAGGCACTTGAATGTGCAATAAAATGACACTACATGCCTGGAAAATACATAATACTGCCACTTTAAATGTCTCCTTTAGGCTGCTGAGCAGGGGTGTATCCAGGAAGTTTGTAAAGAGGATTAAATCGGAGGAAGTGATCATCTCGGAGTGTCATGCCAAATTAAAAACTCAAGTGAAAAGAGGGCTGGTGTTGGAATAAATGTATATAGTTTTATCTCATCTTTGTAAGTGTGTGTGTATTTAGAACTTCTTGAGTAGAATATGCTGTTTTACAGAAACTAACTGCGCGTGACTTGAGGAAATAACTGACAGCAACCAACTGCGCGTGACTTGAGGAAACAACTGTCAGTATTGATCGTACCCTCAAGTGAATCTGCAACAGCACTGAAAAGGAGAAAGGCAGAGGGGGTTGTTTCCTCTAAAACCCCCTCAGACCATTTCCTGTAGAATATTGTGTTAGGAGTTGATTGTGCGATATGAAGCAAGCTTGAATAGGTTTCAGTTGGTGTGTTTCCCCCCCTTTAGTAACTGAACCACATGTAACTAGGGCGTTCCCAAACTAAATAAAAAGCCTGGAGAGCGGAGACTGCTTCAGAGTTGGGTTGGAGGATTGTAACTGAGCAGTCTCCGAGCAACTCTCCTTGCAAGTATACAGCTCATATTTGTCTGTGTCTCTTTATTGCAGATTGGTGAACAAATGTAAGGTTTCAGACCCAACAGCTGGATTAAACTTTATGAAAGTGACACAAAGGTCAAAGATTGACATACACCTAAATACATGAAAGATAAATAGTTCTAATTTATTTTCTTTATTAAGTTAATCATTCTAAAATGTTATAAACATAAGACTCTTAATCAGGGCAGTTTGTGGAGTGACCTAAATTCAGGTGGTTTATGATGTTTTATATTCAGATATTTGTCATGTTTTTGTCACTAATAACTACAAAATGATACAAGTGAAAGTAGTTCAAGTCTGACCTTAAATCACTTTCGTCATCAAAGAACACTTAAGCATGCCGGATTACGTAAGTGTACAGTTCAATCTGTAGGAAATTACTGTGAAGTTTTACTCAAAATATAAACACAGAACAGATACAGCAGCCCTCCAATTGGTCTCAACTTCCTGTTGGCCTAAGCTCTGACAATCGTTATCAGAATCTTTACTGTCAGGCATTTCACTGTCCTCTTCAGAAAATGATAAAATATGCAAATATCAGAGGTGACTACAATACAAACTACTGAATAGATGCAGATCTGCAGTGCACGAGTACATTGTCCTACAAGTTTCAAAATGTCTGGTATGTGGTATTCTTTATACATCGCTTGCAACGAGTGATTTTAGCTACTGTTGCCTTTCGATCATCTCAAACTACTTTGCTTGTTGTCCTCCGATATTAACAAGACTTTTTTTCTACACAGTTTTCCCCTGGATTTGTTGTGTTTTATTTACCATTTTCTGTAGACCTAGTAAGTTATTGTGAGGGGGAAAGTCATCTGGGGGAGCAAATCGATAGTTTCCAAAATACTCAGATCAGGACTAACAACCATGTCATGTTCAAAATCCTTAAACTGCATCATCAGCAAGTCATCTCCACCACATCTAGATTCCTAAATGCAGCAAGTTGCTGCCATGTGAATGATTTAGTTGACATTTGTGTTAAGGAGAAATTAAACAAGTGTTTCTAATAAAGAACCTAATAAAAGCTTAATACAGGACTTTATCTTACAAAAACAAACAAGCAGGAAGTAGGTCTTAATCGATTCTTATTGGTTAAATACAAAAGAAAAAATAATAATTTTTTGTCTTTTGTCCACCAAGCCTCTGGACACGTACCCAGGGCAACCATCAGATCCAGGGCAGTGGACGGGTCGTTTTAATTCTGCTGGAGAACCTCACACAAACTACCCACAGTCTCAGGCTTTTAATCCAGGGCTTTTACAGAACACTGGACGACAAAACTGGGTCAAAAAGAGCATTTATTTTTAGGCTTACAGTACACCTGCACACAGTGGATTCATGCACACGCCTGTCCGCAAACATGAATTGTGCTTGTGGACTTTCCCCTCTGTACCTTCAGTTATTTACATGGCAAACTATCTGACCCAACAAATATAGCTTCTGGGCTTCAAGCAGCAACTGTAATAAATGACCTTTTCCTGTCACGAAAACAAACGCATCCATCAGCACCCCTTAAACTACTTTTCTTACTCATCTGAGGATGGCTAGTTGCTGAATCCACACAGTTTTTAATAGACTGAAAGTAAAGGTAGCGAAGCAAAAATAAAGCCCCATGCACCTCAGCGGAGCACACAGACAGCAGAACGGCTGAGCGTCAGAGTGCAATTCATTACTGCGATTTATAATACAGCACAGACTGTTTGGTAGATAAACAAAATGTGGGGGGTGGAGGGAAAGGGAGGGAAAGAAGGATAAAAAGGAAGAAGCAAACCTTTATGCAAGTAGAGGACAGGGTACAGGTCAAAAGCAAGATATTGAGGTCCATTTATTATTTTCTTGCTTGATTCGTTGAAAACTCAGAAATTATGTATGCAATTTTCCTGCTAGTATTAACACGGGATTATATCCAATACCAACATTAAGCAGCTCTGTCTCAACAAGAAGTTAGACAGACACTTCTTGCAGGGTTGTGTCCAGCTAAAGGTATTCATTTCAGTAGACAGAGATCCTTTCTGTTGGCTACTGAAGCACAGAACGTGACCTAAATAAAGGGCCCTCATGGTGATCCACAGCACTGCGTCTGTGGCACAGCTGTCTGCTACACTGCACTAGCGCTGTAAACCGACGTTCGGTCATACATGCCGTTTTTCCTGCGAGCAACAGACATGTAAACACGCACACATGAAAGCAAACACAGTGTACAGCTGACAGAGACCATATCCGTGTGGATTTTTGACGCTGCTCGAAAAGCGCAGCTTTCAGCAGGTAGATCTGTTGGGTTTATTGTGCCTGTCAGGTAAGGCGCACACTGGCAAGCCCTCAAAGACAGATGTGGTCATGGATTATACTTTACGTCCATCGTAGATGACTGACCTATTTGTGTCTCTACCTCTCGGGTCAAACCTCGCCATACAGCACATGAACAACCCGACAGGGCTCTTTGAAGTAGGGTCCAATGGTAACGCAGCTTTTCACACAGACAACTAATTTCTTCTTTGCTATACATCATAACACTAGTGCTTTTCCACCCACAGCCCAGTATACCTGATGATTATTTTCAGGAATTTTAAAAACGTTCAGACTTGATCCTACGGATGTAGCATGCTGCTTGATCAATCAAAAGTATAAACCAAAACCTAACTGAAGTGTCACCAACTTTTCCAAATTTAGTTTACATTTATTAAAAGTTCTCCAAAAGGCAGTCTAAGAATAATCAACAATAACTGAAGTAGAATAAAATGGGAGATATGAACCTTAGTTCATGAATGCTATTATACAATGAAACGCTCATCTGTAATGATATTTTTAAAAAATCCATATCTGTTGTATCGTAAGTTAACATTTTAATAAAAGATTACACACTGAAACTATGATAGTGCAAATGCGATAAAGAACAAATACAATCTCTTCATGCTCACTAAAACTGCATCAGCAAAAGGCATGGATACAATCTGTTTTTAATGGTTTCATATGTCATAACTTAGAGACATATTTCACTTGTTGTCTTTGTTAATAGCTGTGGTGCTTTGCAGTGGTTAGCTCCATCTTTAATGTTCTTTGCATCACCTTGAGCCTCAAATCTCCCTAAAGTAAAGTAAACAAATGTGGTATTAAAATGCAAAGCCGCATTGACTCACTCCACACAATCTTTAAAAGGAAACGGGGAAATCAATAAGACTTAGTGCAAGAGGACTGTCACAGCTGCTTTCTGTTGGAAAAAATAAATAAAAGTCTGGGGTAGGGACTACAATTAGTACGACTATTTTGTCTTAAAAGTCCTGTTTGAAAAACAGAACTGAGGGATTTCATACACACATGTCTAGATGATCAGTCTAATAAGCCTTGAGAATATGACTAAGTGGACAAGTATATATGTTGTCAGGTAAAACTTAATTTAGGTTTGACAAAAACCCTGTGTACATTACTCTGCAAAAGAGGTAAAGGCGAGTCACTGTGACAGAACCAACACTTGTAGTTTTACTGCTGAAGATGTCCCCCACACTCAGCCTCTGCCTGAACGAGACCTTGGCCAATATCACCGTCTGTGAGGGGATCTGCTAACTTAATGGACTCCACAAGTGAAAATCCTGACAAAAGCATGAGAGGAGGCAGGGAAATACTCTAGCTGCCACAATTGAAAGTAACAAATGAACAGCATTCAAACAGCATTTTGCAAGTCACGCCTCACTTTGATGAGACATATTAAAGCATTTTAATATTGTGAGATGTCGTTGACACCCAAAAGAATAAATGTGACCCCATGCAGACAGAAAACAGGCTGGGATTTAAACCCAGGACTGTCTTGCTGCCACCAACTGTGCCACCATGCATCCCTGTGAAAGAAAAAGAAAAAAAGAATATAAGGAAAGAAGATTTTTGAAAAATCTATATGAGACAATCACCCGAAAGCTGTAGAGAGAAAATAAAAAAGTGACTGGATGCAGTCAGATACAGACATCATGAATGTTTAAAGAAGAAATCTACACCAGAATGATATAGCATAGTGTTTTAAATTCACCCAGAGGCCAGTCAGACATTACGGATGATGGTATTTTCTTGTGTTTCCGCAATGTGCTGGAGTTGATTTAGAGATGTCAGGAGACTCAGAGAAGATAACTTTAATGTATTGCTGTTATAAAGACAGGTAAATGATGAATGCACTAATCTCTTGTTCTTAGCTGTAGTAAGAACAGTGGTCAAAAAGAAAAATACAACTCACAGCTTGTGGTTTTGCTGATCAATTTCACACTTTATGACCATCTACAGAAACAAAGGCAAACTTATACAATCTTATGTGGCAATATTACCAAATAACTCATACAAGAGTGGTTTTAAACTTACACCCAGAAAGATAAAACACTAAACTTGTCTTTGTCATGACTGCTTCCAATGACATGTTTTCATCCTGATGTGGCTGCAAGTAACAGCGTGGCATGTCCTCAACATTCTCAACAAGTCAAATGTACAGCAATGCTTTGAAGCATCTACTTTCTCAATGGGATGATGCGCTTTGACACCGAAATCTGCATATTTCTGCCAGCCGTATTGGCTGCATTATTATACAGCAAGCTTTTACGGGTGAATGGATGCGCCTGGTTCTTGTAAGACAGCTCCTTAGTCACAACCAATATAATTAGGCCGACTGTCGGGGCCTTTTCCTGACAAATGGATTGACTGTGCTGACTTATGGCAGGGGACCCACCAATCAAATCCCAGAGACAAATTCCTCTAGTGATGAGGACTATTTGAGAAGAGTAAACAATTTAACCTAGGCAGTGGGTCTGGGAGAAGTATTGTCGTTGAAGCTCCTGCTGTGCGTCTAAAGAATTTGATTAAAAAATATATATATATATAAAAAAAACAGGTTTGGAAGAGGGAAAACTGACTTGACAAGCAGCTCACCATTTCTATAGAAATACAAACCATATAAAACTTTAATCAGCTTAAAAATATATTCTCTCCTTTGTATAAAATATGAATGTAATCATTTAAGAAATCTTGGCATCCGAGTCAGAGGGAAAAAAACAAAACTGAAAAGCCCTGACACTTGGCTTTGACTTCACAGCAAAAGGCCACGACTCCACTGAGATTGCTTTTGATGGCTTAAGGTTGACTCCGTCAAGGGTATATGGTAGGAACTGAAGAAAATGATGGCAGCCCAGACCTCTGCTTTTCATTTTAAAGGTTACATTTACAGTCAGATATGAAGTTATTCTTTATCAGGCAGTCATATCAGGTAATTCCTAAAAAAAAGGAATTACCTCTCTCTTTCTATTAAATGTCACATCTATAAGATGCCAGGTAAAACTCTGATGATCCAGTTTAAATGCAAAATTCACAAGAAAGCATCACAATGTTAAAGTGGCAGGACTATTTTTGCCATGAGGAATTTGTAATATCGCTGTGCAAACAAATCACCTACTAGATTTTCTCACAATAACGTGTAAATTCATTTCCTTAGATCGTTTGTGTCATTAATTAAAAATGACACAAATCTGGTCATGGACTACTATTAGTAGTCCGCTCAAAAGATGATCCCAAACTGTGCAGCGTATCCCTGCTGCTCCTCAAGAATTACCACGGACCTCTTGGCTGCTTCTCTGATTAATGCTGTTCTTGTCAAACTTGTTAGTGAAAGTGGATGGCCATGTCTTGCCGAGCTTCCAGAGGCGCCATGTTCTCTCCATTTTCAGATGATGGATGTGAAAAAATGTGATTGAACTCGAGGGGCGTGAATACCTTCGCTAGGTGTGTTGGGCAAAAAGCTGTACTGAAGTTCAAAATGACGTATTCAATACAAAAGCAAAGAACGTAAACTTGGATCACTTGGAATGGATGAATGACTGGACTGAATTGACTTTTTGTAGAGCCTTGACATGGCATGTCTTGTGAATGAGAACCATCTTCACATATAATGTTTGGAAAGTCAAGAATTACAGCCAGTTTAACTAAACATTTTCTATTTTCTATCTTTTCTGCCATCATTACCTTGAGAGGATGCGAAAGCATATTCTGCCTTTCTTCAGAATTTCTCATAAAAAAAGAGGTCATTTTCTTTTTTCACAATTCTAAACAGATTGAATAAAAGGCCACAAGATGCACTTACACACAGCGCTAACTGAATATAGAGGTTGTCCAAAAGCCTGTTTTGAGGATAATTACAGCATTTAAATCAAAGGTAATTGCAAGCCTTTTTAACTAATCCATTTTCACTAACCTTGATGTAACGCGAAATAATAATTTCCTGCTTTCTTACTTGTTTTTCTTTCATTTTCCTAAGTCGAATGAAAACATCCATAAAAAGCAGCCATAAAAAGCAGCCAAGGGAAATTAGACAAGAAAGGAGGGCACCATCATCGTCACAAATAGATTTTCTGTTGAAAAAATTATATATTTTTTTTCTTTATGAAAACTCACAGGTGGTAGGTACTTTGAGATTAAATGTGAGTAGCAATCACATGATCACCTTTGGTAAGTGTATAAAGGCTTTGTAGGGAAATTGTGAATATGCTTTAGCATTCTCCAGGGGATGATGGTGTGAGCAGTAATCTTTGATGTGGGGTGGGGGGGCATAAAAGTACAGACTATATTTCTGCAAAGTATTATTAGAGGTTAACAATGATTCCAGTAAAGCAAACTGTAATAATGCATTTTGTTGATCAATGAGGATCAACAAAATGCAAAACCCAGAACACAAAAACAAAAATGACGACAAAAGCCATTTTGGCTTCTAATATGGAAGTTCTGCCAACTTCCATTTTAGCATAGCTTCTGTTATGACTTTTTAATTGTGTCATGTTGTTGACCCATCTGAGTCACTGTAGTATTGTAGCTATTGTCCTACAGTGATTTTGGCAAATTAAGTAAGGTTTTATTAATCACAAACTGTATAACAATTTTCTTAAAGTTTAACTTATCCAACAAAGATGACCCAACTCAAGGTAGTTTGGGGAAAAAGCAGCAATTTTTGTGTTTTTAAAAGAGCAGCAAAATGTGAAGTATATCAGCAGTGCATGATGCACATCAATAAATACACCTCTACACAGTTCAGTCAAAGCAGTCCACACCAGCACTGTCTTCAGCTCCATGGGATTTTCACGCTTTTAAATTTTCAAACACTCTTGTTTCTGAAAAGAAAGTGAAAAAGGCTAATATCATAAAATCTGTGTCGTCTTTGCACATTTCAGCTCAATGCATCACACGTGTGTGTTCAAGGTGAAAAGTGACATCCATCAAGAGTCTGTAAGGCAGGAAACCTGAACAAACAGCACAGCTAGTTTATGCCAGTTAGGTAGTTAACCTGTAAAAAGTAAAAATGCTTTATTATATTTTGTACAATGAAAATTGAGAAACTGGCTTTTATATTTGCACTTTGTTATTCTATATGTGCTTTGCTTTTAAAAGGTCACGTGGACTTTACAGTCTTTATTCATTAGAAGCTTCAGAGGAAGAAGAGTGAAGAGAACAGGAGAAGGTATGTTGTACTTCATGGGTTCTGGACTAGAGCCTAGAGCAGCCAAGTTATTCATCATATAAGCTGCACCTGCGCTATTCCTGAGTCACAAAGCACCCCAAAACAAGAAAACAATATAAAATATAACATTATTATATGTGTAATCATCTGTTGTGATATTGTATCAACACTGAAATTGCTGATGCTTGTTTTAAATAAAATAAATTAGATGTCGTCACGCATACTGTATCTTTTAAATTTGCTTATGGTTACTGTGATTAAAAAATCATTTTGTTTTTACTAAAGCAATTACACCGTGACTACCTCATACCAACTCAAGCCTACACTGCTTTTCATAATTAAATAAAAAGCAAATGTATTTTTGCTTATTTTTCCCCCCTCAATATACACCATTGCAACTTCTCTCAAATTGGGGCACTGTAGCATTCATGCAGCTTTTATTTTAGCACGTCAATATACAGGCTTTTGAAGCGTCCGATAAACAGCCTTCGCCTGTTTGGATATATGCTGTTTTCTCCTGCGCTCAAACAGAAACGTCGTCACATTTTCTTATTAAAGCCCGTAAAAAAATCTGGGGCAGCTTATTCTGGTCTATGGGAACGCAGGCTAGCACTGTGATGGAGATAAGTAAATCAAAGCCTGGTGAGTTCTGAGCGTTATTGCATATTGGGCCCTGATGCATCAACTGCAAGCATTACCCAGAAGGTAGTAAAAGCTGCTGTAAATGTCAATGTGAGGCTTGCCTCAGTTTCCTCCTTGATTCCTTCTTCATTTATTGTAGCTTATAATAACTGTACAACTTCATTATCGCTGCTATTTTTAGCTATGCAGAAGCTTGGGAGTGCAGCATATAGTCAGAGCATATACAGATAAGAGGGACCCAACCAAGTGCATTTTCCAGCTGTTTCTATGTTAATATCTTCCTCAATTTAGGACAAGATGTCCTGTCTAAAGTGACTCACCTTCTCGGCAGGAAAAAAAATAAAATCTGGTCATGTTCATGCTCTTTGATTGTACAGTATGCACAGTATAGTCACTTGCCTCTGTCATCCAGCATTAGCATCAAAATCCTGCTAGAGGGGGACACAGTGTCAGGTGATTTCATGCCACTGACTACAGTTAATTACATGTAGGGAAAGAAAGCTGTGTGCACACAACTAATGTGTTATTATGCTCTTAGCTAATGCAGTCTAAGTACACATTGAATGTCTATTGCTGTTGCATTTATCAACTTTAATTGAACATTACGTGCAGAATAAGGATTAAATATCATATTAATAGTGTGCTGGAGTAAGACCCAATCGTAATTAGGATTTGCATATATTGTTATTCTAATGAATTCAGAAAAAAAGAAAAGAAAAAAGTCATAAAAATAGACCAGCAAGAAGCCGTTTTCAACAGATCATTCTACTCTTCCTCCACAAAGCTATGTGTTAAACTCATGAGGGGAGAGGTCATGACTTCGTAATGGGAGGTGAAAAGATGAGGGAAATCTTGATGGTTTGTACCTTCCCTGTGCCGTGGGTGGCACGTCATGTCAAAGACACATGAACGGACACATTGACAGATCTGGGAGTGAGATCCAACTGAGCAAGAGGGAGGAGAAGAAGGGAGGGTGGGGTGCAACTTGCTGTCTTCTTCTATGAGCACTGGTAGACACGTATCCACTGCGACACCCACATGCCAGAGTCAACCAATCGCGAATACAGATACAAACCCCAAGGAAACACACTGGGACACGCAGACCCCCACTGTTGAGACTGGGAGGAATTATTCCAGCTCTCCCTCAACACCATGGAGATTTCCCTCCTACACCAATGCCAGCGTAGAAAGCAGGTGTCAGAGCAGGTGAAGGCTGCACACTGATGGTTGGCAACTCGGCTCCCAGCTGACCTCACATAAGAACTTGGCGACATGAACAGGGCATGTAAATTACTAGGTAAACAAGAGTCTACAGGGTTTATGCCAACAAAGTGGACATTATGTCTCATGTCAACCCATGCTTAGCCAAAGTCTATCAAAGAATCCAAAATGAAGTCCAGTTGCTTTCATCTGATCAAAGAGTCGCTGGGACCTGAATACTCCCTGTAGGACATGTTTAAGTCTGGTTACTTTGGTTGTTTCTGACGGTGCCAAGACCTTCCTCCTTGCTCTTGGTTGTGTTTGACTGGGAGCAGTGCATTTCTGCAGGTGGCAGCTGGAGCACTGGGAGGGGGGAGAGGAGCTGGATTTTTGTTTTTTTCCCCAAAGACTGTCATATATCATTCTGTCACAATATGGTGGCACTTTTAACAAATATGTAAAAAAAAAAAAACATGTTTGAAGAAGTTACATATTGCAGTTTAAAGTTTTTGTCAATAATACGCATTTTAACATTCTGAGATATGGGGAGAAGCTTGCAAGGATGTTTTGGGGGTATTTTGCTGCAGGATGATGCATCTTGAGATGGTCTTAAAGTAACATCTCAAGAAATTATCCCGGCTTATGATCTCCAAAAGGACAATGACCTTAAGAATACTGCTACGAAATGCTATAAAAATATGTGGAAACCTTTCAATTTTAAATCTTCTTTCATCATTCTGGCATTTTAGCCATCAGAAGAAAGTAACCCAAACTAATCTGAAACAAAGTGTAGTCTGATTTAATTTTACCTAGTGGGAAAATAAATTTTGATAAAGAAAAAAAGTCATTATTAAGACGTAAAATAAGTCTGCAACAGTGCAATAAATATCAGCAATATTTCACATGCTGCATAACTAATTAAAAACTTTCAGAATATTCTTTTTTTTTTTTTCAGTGAAATGGTGAGAACGGTTCCAGACTTAACGTTCTCCTTCAATATCACCTGGTGTTCCCCCCCCATTGTAAATGTCGTATTTTTAACAATGCTTAAAAATCTGATTTTTTTTTTTTTTTTTTTTTTTTTAGTGTGCAGATAACTGGTGCACAAATTTCACCTGTATATTTTTCCCACTTTTCCTGTGCGCGAGTGTTTGAATTTCCAATAAACTCCAGAGAATATAAAAGGTGATTTGCAGTTGGGTGTTTTATGAGCAGCTAAATGAACTGTGAAATGAGCAAGTTGAATTAGCTTCCCATTTCGTAATTTGCCCAGGTACACACAGATAACTGCTCCCTAATTTTACTGGTAACCGAGGTGACACGGTGCATCAACGAACATTAACTTCTTGCCTATTAGATGTTATCATGGGTGTTGTTTGGATGAGTATTGCACATAAAGGGTCTTGGTTTTCAAAGAGAGATGATCTTAATTCACGTTTGAATAATATAAAAAAAGTAATGTTTTAATTAAAACTTTGAAAAGTAATTAAAAATAAATTAACTGAGGATGCTTGAAGGAAAGACTAAGAGTCAAAATAGCCCCTCTTAATACCTTAATCCAAAAATGTATTTAAAAAAGTGCTGGAGAAGCCTTAGAAATACCTACAATTTCTACAACTTAACAACAGGAAATCATCCCTATAAATTGCGTGAAAAGTCATCACTGATGTGTCAAAATGATTTTTGGATCACATTCACAGCCACATCACAGCTTCATAATTCTGTCTCAGACGTATCACCTTCTTCAGAAATCTATTTTTGCCACAGAGTGTTTTGTCTATCGTCTTTGCACACAGTGTAAAAAATGAATCACAACATTCTTCATTAGATACTCCATCTGAACAAATGTGTCACGGCATCTCCAGTAGATTATCCGAGACGGTCTTATATATTGTTAAACGGAGCAGAAATGTAGAAGTGAATGTTGCATGAGAAAAAGATTCAACACTCTCATTCCGTCAGCTGTGTATTCAATATTTCTCTGCATGTCCAATCATGTACTTCACTTTCCTTTCTTCATTATGTCGCGTTTTGCTTTCGACAACAATCGTTTTCCAAGCTTTAAGGTTAATCTTCCATCATTGCACAATTCCTATCCATTGCCTGTGCATCATCATCACCAGATCCTGTGAGGATTCAGTCCCCATTTACTCACTAGCTTGCATGTAACATGCACCTCTGATGTTGCAATGAATCATTTTCCATCTTCCAGTTTACATCAAGAACTTTGTATGTGAAACGATAAAAATATATATACAAGACAAAGCAGCTCTGAAGAAATTTTGGACACAATCTATGCCTCCAATTCCCAGGCCTTATCTATTTTTAATGCTTCCTCTGATACTCAACTTTGTGGCTTAGAGTTGGTAAAGAACATGGCTTATTTTATAGCCTTCAACGATGACCCATGCCAAGGCAGTGATATGTTCTCAAGTGGTAAGCTCTGCTTGCAGTAAATCCAGTTAATTGGAAGAATTCCTTGGCCTGAGGATTCACAGCTGGCTTGCAAACTTAAGCTGATCAGAAAAGAGCCGAGCAATTCAACAAGTTACAATTTTCCACAGCAAAAGCAAAAAAAAAAAAAAAAAAAAAAAAACATTTTTAAATTTAGTTTGGAGAAAAATTCCTCAGAATGCTGAAGATTATTTTCAAGCAATTAATGCTTTTGTGAGACAAAATTGCTGGCAAACCTTTTCAAAAATATGTAAAATTATGAATTTTTATTTTTATTTTTAACAACTAGATAATATTTTTGCATAAAGCAGAAGGAAAAAAAAAATATATATAAAAAATTAGCTGTATGATATGATGAAAAAAAGATGAATCTGCAATAACACTGTTGAATATTGAGACCACCAAATAAATATGCCACATTTTCATAAATTTTTTAAATTTTTTTATTTTCTTTTACATTATTTCAATTCGCCAAAATGTTATTAAAACCCTCAAAAACTTTTTCTAAATGAATACGACACAATGAGCATATCTGCACGCTAATTCTGACACGACCACCTGTTTTACCGCCTAGCAAAATGAATTCTCTGGTTGTCTGCAAAGAGTTTCCTTTGACTTCATGGTCCGGTTATTGTCATGATCGGTGCAACAAATCATGAGACTACATAGCCTCAGGTGTGTGCCATTTTTAAACCGTGGACTGACTCAGTTTGCCTTGTGTTGACATACATTTGTCACATCTGATTTAATGACAAAACAGAAAAAAAAAATTGCATGTTTGTTTTGGACACAAGTAAGAAAATATCTAAGTAAGGAAGGTTGATATTTGATTTTAAAGGACATCAGTTTTAAAAAATATAGCAAAAATATTTCAGTGCTGTTGTAGTTTAAATAACATTTTGAAATAATAATGTATTTCGAGCAGAAAAATTATGAGTGTTTGATATGAATAAGTAGGTCTGTCACGATAACAGATTTTGATGAGCGATTAATTGTCTAAAAAATTATTGCAATAAACAATAATATTGTTTCAAGACCTTTTGATACTGATTTAATGACATAATAATGCACTGCGACAGACTGGCGACCTGTCCAGAGTGACCCCGCATCTCGCCAGGAACGTTAGCTGGAGATAAGCACCAGCACCTCCCGACCCCACTAAGTGACAAGGGTGTTAGAAAATGGATGGATGGATGGATGGATGGATGGATGGATGGATGGATGGATGGATGGATGGATGGATGGATGGATGGATGGATGGATGGATGGATGGATGGATGGACGTAATAATGCATGCGATTTCCTGTCATAGATAGATCCACTTTATTTTCAAAAGAACACACAACACTGGAACTGATAAACAAAACAACCAAAAACAAAAATAAAATTGATTCTCGGTCTCCATTAACAAAAAACATACTTAAAATAAAACAAAACAAGATAAAGCCAAAGTGGAAATAAATACTGCATTCAACCAAAAGAGTGCAGATTATGAAGTCTGTACTCTTTGCCCTTCAGTAATCACTAGATTTAAATAGAGAAGATGGGCACATCCGACTACCTAATGCAATAGTTCACACTACACGATTTTTTGCCCCCATTTTCCCCTTAAGACAATCTTAGATCGATCCTGTAGTGTATGGTGTGTTACTGTAGATCGTCGTGGCCGCTCCAATCTAAATCAGGGGGTTTTCCCCGACTGGGAGCGTTAATGTGACAGGTAGTCAATCAGAAAGCGCGGATTCTCCTCCGTGCTTTCTAGGGGGAAATTACAGAGGGGAATCCCAAACAGCTGACCCAAAATCCAGTGGACATCGGAGGTGATATGTGGAAACAACATTAATATCTATTCAACATTTCATGCAAAGAATATAGAAATGACAAGGGGAGGAGTTGGAGCCAAATTGCTACCGCATTTGATAAACCCGGTAGGTTGTCAGCTGTTCTTCGTTAACGTGACATAAATAGGTTCCAATGATTTTCATTCAGTCAGGACTTTACGCTGACACTAGCCACATGCATTGCAGATAGATTCTAGTAAAGCATTGATTAATAACTGGTTTTAAAATTAGTTAACTGGACCTGTAGCCATTATTTTGTGCCTGTGTGGCTGGACACCACACCTCCTTGAAATAAGAAATGGAAAATGTGATAAAAATAAATATTTTTGTTTATTTGATTCCTATTTAAGAGACTTTGATAAGAATGACCATATATGTAATATAGGCGGCTACAGAGTATCTTTGTTTCCATTTTTGGTTGGTGGTGTGCCTCATGATTTTTTCAATTAAAACAATGTACCTTGGCTCAAAAAAGGTTGAAACACAGTTTTAAACTACGATGTCAAAAAATGACCAAAGTGACACATACTAAACTATGATGTCAAAAAAGGATAAAAATGACTCAAACTAAAAACCATGTCAAAAAACGACCAAAATGACACACACTAAACTATGATGTCAGAAAGGCAAAATGAGACATTCCACACTATGATGTCAAAAAACTAAAGTGACGCATACTGTCAAAAAACAACCAATATGAGACATTCTAATCTATGATGTCAAAAAGCGATGAAAATGACACGAGCTAAACTCTGATGTCAAAATACACTATGAACTATGAAGTCAAAAAACAACCAAAATGAGACATTCTAAACCATGATGTCAACAAATGACCAAAGTGACACAGACACAATTCTATGTCAAAAAACAACCAGTGACGCATACTAAACTATGATGTCTAAAAACAACCAAAGTGACATACAAAAAACTATGATGTCAGAAAGGAAAAATGAGACGTTCTAAACTATGATGTTAAAAAACTAAAGTGACGCGTACTATCAAAAAACAACCAAAATGAGACATTCTAAACTAGGATGTCAAAAAGCGTTGAAAATAACACAAGCTAAACTGTGATGTCAAAAAAAACATGTGACACACTATGAAGTCAAAAAACAACAAAAATGAGACATTCTAAACTATGTAAAAAAACGACCAAAATGACACACACTAAACTATAATGTCAAAAAACGATGAAAATGGCACAAACTAAATTCTATGTCAAAAAACAACCAAAGTGACGCATAGTACACTAAGTCAAAAATCAACCAAAATGAGACATTCTAATCTATGATGTCAACAAATGACCAAAGTGACAGACTAAACTATGATGTCAAAAAACTATGAAAATGACACAAACAAAATTCTATGTCTAAAAACAACCAAAGTGACACATACAAAACTATGATGTCAGAAAGGAAAAATGAGACATTCTAAACTATGATGTCAAAAAACTAAAGTGACGCATACTGTCAAAAAACAACCAACATGAGACATTCTAAACTATGATGTCAAAAAGCGATGAAAATGACACAAGCTAAACTGTGATGTCAAAACAACCAGTGACACACTATGAACTATGAAGTCAAAAAACAACCAAAAATGAGACATTCTAAACTATGATGTCAAAAAACAACCAAAGTGACACATACTGTCAAACAACAACCAAAATGAGATATTCTTAACTAGGATGTCAAAAAGCGTTGAAAATAACACAAGCTAAACTGTGATGTCACAAAAAAAAAAACATGTGACACACTATGAAGTCAAAAAACAACCAAAATGAGACATTCTAAACTATGTAAAAAAATGACCAAAATGACACACACTAAACTATAATGTCAAAAAACGATTAAAATGGCACAAACTAAATTCTCTGTCAAAAAACAACCAAAGTGACGCATACTAAACTGTGATGTCAAAAAACAACCAGTTACACAAAAATATTACGAAGTCAGAAAGGAAAAAATGAGACATTCTAAACTATGATGTCAAAAAACAATGAAAATGACGCATTCTAAACAATGATGTCAAAAATGAGATAAAATGAGATTCTAAACTATGATGTCAAAAAACAACCAAAGTGACACATAGTACACTAAGTCAAAAAACAACCAAAATGAGACATTCTAATCTATGATGTCAACAAATGACCAAAGTGACACAAACTAAACTATGATGTCAAAAAACTATGAAAATGACACAAACAAAATTCTATGTCTAAAAACAACCAAAGTGACACATACAAAACTATGATGTCAGAAAGGAAAAATGAGACATTCCACACTATGATGTCAAAAAACTAAAGTGACGCATACTGTCAAAAAACAACCAATATGAGACATTCTAATCTATGATGTCAAAAAGCGATGAAAATGACACGAGCTAAACTCTGATGTCAAAATACACTATGAACTATGAAGTCAAAAAACAACCAAAATGAGACATTCTAAACCATGATGTCAACAAATGACCAAAGTGACACAGACACAATTCTATGTCAAAAAACAACCAGTGACGCATACTAAACTATGATGTCTAAAAACAACCAAAGTGACATACAAAAAACTATGATGTCAGAAAGGAAAAATGAGACATTCTAAACTATGATGTTAAAAAACTAAAGTGACGCGTACTGTCAAAAAACAACCAAAATGAGACATTCTAAACTAGGATGTCAAAAAGCGTTGAAAATAACACAAGCTAAACTGTGATGTCAAAAAAAACATGTGACACACTATGAAGTCAAAAAACAACAAAAATGAGACATTCTAAACTATGTAAAAAAACGACCAAAATGACACACACTAAACTATAATGTCAAAAAACGATGAAAATGGCACAAACTAAATTCTATGTCAAAAAACAACCAAAGTGACGCATAGTACACTAAGTCAAAAATCAACCAAAATGAGACATTCTAATCTATGATGTCAACAAATGACCAAAGTGACAGACTAAACTATGATGTCAAAAAACTATGAAAATGACACAAACAAAATTCTATGTCTAAAAACAACCAAAGTGACACATAGAAAACTATGATGTCAGAAAGGAAAAATTAGACATTCTAAACTATGATGTCAAAAAACTAAAGTGACGCATACTGTCAAAAAACAACCAACATGAGACATTCTAAACTATGATGTCAAAAAGCGATGAAAATGACACAAGCTAAACTGTGATGTCAAAACAACCAGTGACACACTATGAACTATGAAGTCAAAAAACAACCAAAAATGAGACATTCTAAACTATGATGTCAAAAAACAACCAAAGTGACACATACTGTCAAACAACAACCAAAATGAGATATTCTTAACTAGGATGTCAAAAAGCGTTGAAAATAACACAAGCTAAACTGTGATGTCACAAAAAAAAAAAACATGTGACACACTATGAAGTCAAAAAACAACCAAAATGAGACATTCTAAACTATGTAAAAAAATGACCAAAATGACACACACTAAACTATAATGTCAAAAAACGATGAAAATGGCACAAACTAAATTCTCTGTCAAAAAACAACCAAAGTGACGCATACTAAACTGTGATGTCAAAAAACAACCAGTTACACAAAAATATTACGAAGTCAGAAAGGAAAAAATGAGACATTCTAAACTATGATGTCAAAAAACAATGAAAATGACGCATTCTAAACAATGATGTCAAAAATGAGATAAAATGAGATTCTAAACTATGATGTCAAAAAACAACCAAAGTGACGCATAGTACACTAAGTCAAAAAACAACCAAAATGAGACATTCTAATCTATGATGTCAACAAATGACCAAAGTGACACATACTAAACTATGATGTCAAAAAACTATGAAAATGACACAAACAAAATTCTATGTCTAAAAACAACCAAAGTGACACATACAAAACTATGATGTCAGAAAGGAAAAATGAGACATTCTAAACTATGATGTCAAAAAACTAAAGTGACGCATACTGTCAAAAAACAACCAACATGAGACATTCTAAACTATGATGTCAAAAAGCGATGAAAATGACACAAGCTAAACTGTGATGTCAAAACAACCAGTGACACACTATGAACTATGAAGTCAAAAAACAACCAAAAATGAGACATTCTAAACTATGATGTCAAAAAACGACCAAAATCACACACACTAAACAATAATGTCAAAAAACGATGAAAATGGCACAAACTAAATTCTATGTCAAAAAACAACCAAAGTGACGCATACAAAACCCTGATGTCAGAAAGGAAAAATGAGACATTCTAAACTATGATGTCAAAAAACTAAAGTGGCGCATACTGTCAAAAAACAACCAACATGAGACATTCTAAACTATGATGTCAAAAAGCGATGAAAATAAGCGAAACTGTGATATCAAAAAAAAAACATGTGACCCACTATGAACTATGAAGTCAAAAAACAACCAAAAATGAGACATTCTAAAATATGTCAAAAAACGACCAAAATGAAACACACTAAACTATAATGTCAAAAAACGATGAAAATGGCACAAACTAAATTCTGTCAAAAAACAACCAAAGTGACGCATACTAAACTGTGATGTCAAAAAACAACCTAAGTTACACATACTAAATTACGATGTCAGAAAGGAAAAATGAGACCTTCTAAACCATGATGTCAAAAAACGATTAAAAATCCAATTTAAAGTCTCTAAAAATAGCAAATTGGGGATCTAAATCTGGCTGGGCTTTAGTAAGTGAATGGGCAATGCTACAAAACCTAAAATGGAAATCTAGGATTCACATGGTGTAATACAAAATGTATAAAGTAAATCTACTGAACTTTACCCTGGTCACTTTTGGAATTTGGACTACATTGTCGTAATTCAGATTCACACAACTTAACAACTAGGAAAGCAATAAACTTCAAGGTCTCCAAGGCATAAACAAAGCACAAAAATATTCCCAACTGAAAATGAAAACAGTCCTTATCTAATTAAAAATGAAAGTACAATGCATTACTTATCTGACTGACCAGAAAACAGGAAAGGATCAAGTAAAAGAAAATGACAAAGAATAGCTACCATAGTTTCCATCTATAACAAGCTATCTTGAAAATAACTGGTACACAGGATTATGTTTAACAGTCGAGGAATTGATTTGGCACTGAATGACTGAAGGTTTTATGGAGTTAACTGATGAAGAGAAAGTGATTTTAGCTGTGCATCAATGTGTAACAACAAGCTTGCAAACAAAACAGAAATAAAGAAGCTTTTTTCGACTAAGAGAGCCCCTAGAGGTCAGTGGATGTAAGCAGCAAAATGCTCAGTCTAAATATGGAAAGCTGATAGTGTCATAGCCCAAAGGACTTGCAACTCTAATTACAGTGAAAGGTAGTGCTCTAAATTATTAACTCAAGGGGCTGAATCCATTTATACATGTAACCATTTTTACGTTTTTTTTTTTTGTAAGAAAAAAAATGAATTAAAAACTTGTAATATTCAGGTTTTTATTGCACCATAATATTTTTGGTTGAAATGGGGCAAACATTCAAGGGATCTAAAGACTTTTGCAAGGCACTACTCTGTCTCATATCTGATATCTAAGCCTTTCTTGTTCCTTTAACGGTGACTTAAATCAGAGATCAGGAATACTTTGTTTATCCCTGGGGGAGAAGTTTTGTCACAGCTACATCGGCCAAAGATTCAAAGTACATAGAAGTGTAAAAGTAGAATATTTGCTAAAAATAGTTTGATAATAAATAATAAAGTGCTAAACAAAAACTCTTCCCTAAGAAACTTTTAGAACCGCCTCTGCCCACAACAAATGCAGTGACGAGACAAGAAATTGTACGGGGGAATAGAGAAAAATGAACAGACTGAAAAACATGTCCCAAAAAGAATACAAATATATCTACGCAGCACTAGGAGATAAGACACTTTTTTTGCACTCCTAGACACTCAAACTACAATAAAAAAATGTTAAGGGTCAAAAAAAGTTAATTTTGCATTTGTCAACCTTAGGATGTTTTGTAGTTTGATTTGATTATAGTTTTGTGAGGGTTTTGCTGCAGAGGGGACTGGTGTATTTCAAAATATACATTTAGTCTTGGGAACAAATGGGTCTTCCTAATGGGCAATGACCGGGTGCACCACCAGTAGATCAAAGTAGATCTTGGGATAACAAAATTTATTACACCAGTTATGCCTGGAAGGGTCCATAATTTCTGCAAAGTATTTGAAGCAGATCGTATCAAGAAGTTCAAAATGTACGACTTGTTCCAAGTCAAGTTGAGGTTTAAAGGCAATGCTTCCAAACACCAAGGAAATGTAAGTAAACATCTCACTATGAATATGAAAAAAGTTTAAAAATGTGTAAAATATTCCTCTTGCATTTTTCTACATCTTAGTAGATGTGAATCTTTCTTGTAATCTTAATTTAAACTAAGATTTTACTCCAATTTAGGATTACACATGAAGAAAATTGTTTTAAGTATTCATGTGCTATTTGGTACCAACTGTGGTTATGAGTTTATTATTATCTGCAAACTGACCAAAGACAATTTAGACCCATCATTGTAAAGCATACAATTTTAACCCTGCAGGACCAATATATATATTTTCCACCATCTTTCTATGATTCTCAGACTTGCTTTAACTCGGTGTTCTTTTGGTTTTTTTAATCAACACATCATTATGTTTTGTTGGGATCTTGTTTCTATCACCATCCTCTGTTTCCGTGTGCACAGAGAAATTTTATGTTAGCAATTAAATTTAGGGGGACATTTGCGTCACAGCAGGTTTTTATTTACATGCCTTCTGGAATAATAGCTGTTTAGAAGTCTCTGGGGGTGGGGGGTAGATTGTCATCTCTGTTATGCATGTGTATTTTCTGTATTTTTGTTATTTCATTACTTTTCCTCACTTTTATTCACCTATGTTTTTAGGCTGATTCTTTAACTTTTAATAATTGCCTCCTTTGTGACATAATCCATTTTTGTTGTCTTTTTTGTTTCATCTTGTGTGTTGCTTCTCATTGTTTCGCACTTCAAGGACACCGACTGCTGAATCCACAGAATAGTAAATCTGTGTAAACACCAAGTGACTGAGAAAAATCGTTTTATTAAAATGGAAAATGACACAAGCTAAACTGTGATGTCAAAAAACAACCAATGTGACACAAACTAAACTATGATGTCAGAAAGGAAAAATGAGACATTCTAAACTATGATGTCAAAAAGCGATGAAAATGACACAAGCTAAACTGTGATGTCAAAAAAAAACATGACACACTATGAACTATGAAGTCAAAAAACAACCAAAAATGACACACACTAAATTCTATGTCAAAAAACAAAAAGTGACGCATACTAAACTGTGATGTCAAAAAACAGTTACACATACTGAGTTACGATGTCAGAAAGGAAAAATGACATTCTAAACTATGATGTCAAAAAACGACCAAAATGACACACGCTAAACTATAATGTCAAAAAACGATGAAATGACACATACTAAAAACTATGGTGTCAATAAACAACCAAAGTGACACACACTAAATCAGAGGTTCCCAAATTGTGAGGCGCGCCCCCGAATTGGGGCGCCGTACCATTGCAGGGGGGGTGCGGGAAGCCGTCTGGATGAAAAAAAAAAAAAGACATGAACGCTATATGCACTGGGTTTTTACCTTAGAATGGCCAACTCTCTGTTATTCCTATGTCAATTTGATACAGTAGGGGCTTCCACACTTACTATATCTGTGTCAGCAGTTAAAAACTGTTTCATCCATTGTTAATATGTGGTAACCTGTTTTTCCGAGCCACCTTTAAACGCAACTTGAGCGCCACGACACTCGCGCTGGGTTTACACCTGTGCGGCAGTGAAGGAGACCTGCTGCTGCTGTGCAGAGCTACGGAGGTGTGTGTTAGAATCATGGCAGCAAAACGCAAACAACTTTTTACAGTTTTTCCCCCAAACTAACCGACAGAGTTGAGTAAATTTGCTGGATGCAGGTAATGTTAGCTAAAAGATGACTAGCTAGCTAATATCAATACAGCACCTTAAGATTAGAATCCTCTAAGAATCCTCTCTCCCCTCTCCTACCCCTTCCCACACGTCAATCAACCAGACAGCCATTTGTAATCCATAGAAAATGTTTGGAAACCACTTGGGGGGCGCAGGAGAAAAAGTTTGGGAACCACTGCACTAAACTATTTTGTCAAAAAAACACCAAAATGACACACACTAAAATATGATGTCAAAAAACGACCAAAATGACAGTATGATGTCAAAAAACGACCAAAATGACACACACCAAACTATGATGTCAAACTGTGCTGAAAAAGACACATACTAAAAACTATGTCAAAAAGGGCCAAAATGAAACAAGCTAATCTCTATGTCAAAAAACAACCAAAGTGACGGATACTAAACTATGATGTCAAAAATGAAATAAAATAAAACATTCTAAAGTATGATGTCAAAACACAACCAAAGTGACACATTAAACCATGATTAGGTCTGTCACGATAACAAATTCTGATGAGCGATTAATAGTCTAAAAAATTATTGCGATAAACAATAATATTGTTTCAAGACGTTTTGACACCGATTTAATGGAAATGACGTAATAATGCACTGCGA
Organism: Poecilia reticulata; assembly: GCF_904066995.2. Taxonomy (NCBI): domain Eukaryota; kingdom Metazoa; phylum Chordata; class Actinopteri; order Cyprinodontiformes; family Poeciliidae; genus Poecilia; species Poecilia reticulata. Next base: position 17,491,892 of record NC_088849.1, read on the forward strand.
GAGACTGGCGACTTGTCCAGGGTGACCCTGCCTCTCACCCGGAACATTAGCTGGAGATAACCTTCTGACCCCACTAAGGGACCAGCGTGCTAGAAAATGGATGGATGGATGGATGGATGGATGGATGGATGGATGGATGGATGGATGGATGGATGGATGGATGGATGGATGGATGGATGGATGGATGGATGGATGGATGGATGTAATAATGCATGCAATTATGGATGGATGTAATAATGCATGCAATTATTACAAATAAGAACACAGTGTTGTGTGTTCTTATTTTCAAAAGAACACACAACACTGGAACTGATAAACAAAACAAAACAACAAAACAACCAAAAACAAAAATAAAATTGATTCTCAGTTTCCATTAACAAAAAACGTACTTAAAAAGAAAACTAAACAACATAAAGCCAAAGTGGAAATAAATACTGCATTCAACCAAAAGAGTGCAGATTATGAAGTCTGTACTCTTTGCCCTTCAGTAATCACTAGATTTAAATAGAGAAAACGGGCACATCCGACTACCTAATGCAATAGTTCACACTACACGATTTTTGCCCCTATTTTCCCCTTAAGACAATCTTAGATCGATCCTGTAGTGCAGTGGTCCCCAACCTTTTTATTACCGCGGACCGGTCAAGACTTTGAAAATTTTGTTGTGGCCCGGGAGGGCGGAGGGGCGGTGGAGGAATGCGTGAGGCGGTGTTTGTGTTCTCGCTAAATCCTGAATATACCCAATTTGGGTTGTCTTGGAGTTTTTATCGCAAACTGTGTTTTTTTTCCCTATCTGGGAACGAGAATACAACCTGCTGAATGTGACAGGTAGCCAATCAAAAAGCGCGGTGACGTAAGAACTGAGGGGAATCCCAAACAGCTGACATATCACGCAACTCAGTCCGGTGGATATCGGAGATGATATGTGGAAATGTTTATTATTAAATCTAAAGGTCATTATTATGTTTATTCAGTTAAAAATGTTAACTATGAAAAAACATATTCACCTCCAAATCATAGTGCAGCAAATAGAGCGGCTGCTCCCGTCGTCTTTCATCCACCGCCTTTTCTTTTTATTACGTCTTTTATTCAAATGAGTCTACAAACTATCACTATTGCTTCTACATCGTCATCCGTGTTTGGTTATTCTAAATTCCCGCTATGTTGGGGGATTTACTGGATTATCCTCTGGAATCGGGATGTTCATGACTGGAATCGGTCGTGTTGCTCCTGCCTTGGACACACGAACCGATCGAACCTGTTGGACTTTTATCAGCTCTGTGGTCACAGAGGTTTGGAGAATCGGCTGACAATTCTTAAATCTTTCCGTCTAAACCAGACAAGACTCACAAGCTCTACTCCTCTTCTCTCGACCACTGCCCAAACGCTCCGACTCTGGTCGCTATGGTAACGTTTATATATCCCTTCAAAATAAGATACAGATGTGCCACAAAAACGAACATTTTACTTTCGTTAAAATTGTAACTCACAATACTGACTAACGGGAGTCCTGAGCTTGTTTCTCTGCAATGAGACGGTCCCATCTGGGAGTGACGATGGGAGACAATAACACCCGAAGTGTTGCTTATATCCACAGCCTGCTTGGTCTCTATGAGGCGAAGCAGCTTGAAGCTTCATTGCCTCATTAGCAGCCGGTTGCCGCACGTTACGCAGAGCGGCTTGTAATGTGGGACTCACCTACCGGTCCGGGATAAATCTATTCACCTGTCTCTTCTCTGGGCCTTTTCCCCTTCGCAAAGAAACTTTCCAAAGACATCTGATCTGTTTCTTCCTCATTTCGCTGCTTGTGGCCTCAGTGTTGGTGCACAAGTAACCCAGAGAATCCGGTTAAAGGATTTTCAAAATAAAATATACTCCAGACTCAAATAATACATAAAATGGAAATATTTCACAATTTCTTGCACGGCCCAGTACCAATTGGTCCACGGACCGGGGCTTGGGGACCACTGCTGTAGTGTATGGTGTGTTACTGTAGATCGTCGTGGCCGCTCTGATCTAAATCAGGGGTTTTCCCCAACTGGGAGTGTTAATGCTGAATGTGACAGGTAGTCAATCAGAAAGCACGGATTCTTCTACGTGCTTTATAAGGGGAAATTACGGAGGGGAATCCCAAACAGCTAACCCAAAATCCAGCAGACATCGGAGGTGATATGTGGAAACAACATTAATATTTATTCAGCATTTTGCGCAAAGAATATAGAAATGACAAGGGGAGGAGTTGGAGCCAAATTGCTACCGCATTTGATAAACCCGGTAGGTTTTCAGCTGTTCTTCGTTAACGTGACATAAATAGGTTATAATGATTTTTTTACGGTCAGGACTTTACGCTGACACTAACCACATGCATTGCAGGTAGATTCTAGTAAAGCACTGATTAATGCCTGATTTTAAAATTAGTTAACTGGACCTGTAGCCATTATTTTGTGCCCATTTGGCTGGATACCACACGACAAACCCGATTGAACCGTTATACCTAGGATTTCTGTCGGCTAATGTGTGGTCTCTCAGGTTTTGAAAATGGTCCGACAATCGGCCGACAACTCCTGTAGTGTGCGCTGGACATTACACCAAGGAAATGAGGAAGAGAGGGTCAGTGGAGAGCACCGGAGCTGAGCCTTCTTCATTCAGTGTCATCAAGAGAAAGACAAAAAGGCAGGAAGAGACACTAAAGCCGATAATTAAAATTAGGTCGATAGGTTTAATTTATCGAGCGATTAATTGATATATCGTTTATCGCGACAGACCTATGAATAAGCTTCTAGTTCCTGGTTATATATGAATCAATTTAATAAAGAACAAAAAAGGATTCACGGAAAATATCTAAACTTCACACAACCTGCTAGGAAATTTATTTGAGTCTCAAACTAACTTTGGGGTGTTGAAATACATCATCGAGGGGCACAAAATTCACAAATTATTATTTACATGAATGGCAGATTAACATTAAAATTATTTTCATTTCAGTAAGACGTTTGACTGTCTTCATGTTGAAAAATTCTAGTGAAGTTTAAAAACCATTGAAACTGCTGACTGGCTTTTTGCATTGTAATTGAAAAAATGTCAATCTTAACTGTATATGGTCACATATATAAAACATTTGAATGTTTATTTCAATAAGTTTTCTTTGTCAGATTAAAAGTACCTTTTCAAAATAAATCTTAAACAGGTATTAGACATAATATACTTTAGAGAGTCCCAACCCTAGGCATATATACAGTTGAAATGTTTCTAGTTGTTACCACCATTTGGGCCATTGCTTTTGCCCTTTTGTATAGCTGTAATCTGGTGCTTTTAGGCAAAAAATGACGATAAAGTGCACAGCTCTATGGCATCCATCAACAAGTTGATACAGCAAAAACTACTATCCCTAGTGTCAGATTATGAAAGTATTAATGTGTGCTTTTTTTTTTATAAATGTGTCCCTAAATCCTTGGCTCTGCCTTCTGTTTTGCTTTCTGCACAACACTGCAAGAGTGCTAAAGCTTATGGCTGGCAGAGAAAACATGTTCAGCATTTTTACTTGCTATTAGGCATTTTTGAACACTTTGTCCACTTGTAAATCCCACCACTGCCATCTGCTCTGTCACCAGTTATCATTGCACACAAACAGGAACAATTATTTTACCCAAGCAGCCTCAGAAAACCTTTTATTTTGTCTGTCCTTTGCAGTCCCTCTCATTCCAGAATTGTCCCATAATCTTCATCTTCCTGACTATTTTTTTCCCCCAGACCATCAGTCTCAGAGACATCTTTGTGTCTCTCCCTCTCGTTTCTGCTGCTGATTGTAACCTGTCAACCTTGACAGATGCGTTTCTACTGAAGATGCACCACAGCTGCACCACAGAAGGTTGATCTCAAAAGGTCAGAGGTGAGTTATGAGTGTGTTGACTTAAATTTGATATTGTACATTTCAAATGGTTTATTCACACTACGGTATTGGATTGTTCATGTGTGACACCGTGGCCAAAGCTGTATATAGTGAAGATTGTTGTGCAGCGCCTGATAAAAGTATTTATTTCTCATTTTGTCATGTTACAAACATAAATGTTGGTGTATTTTATTGCACTTCTTTATGAGAGTTCTACACCAGCTAGTTCATAATGTGAAATGGAGAGTCAATTTTATGTGATTTTTTTGTTTTACTCTTACAAATAAAGATATAAAAAGTGTGTTGGGAATTTTTTTTTTTATTTTAATCTGAAAACCCTAAATAAAATCCATCCACTTTGGAGGCTTTCGCTATTGAAGTACTTCAAGAGTTCCCCCCGAATGATGAGGTTCTTCACCCTATCTTTAAGAACAAACTTGGAATAAACTAATTTCAGCAACTTGTTTCAGGCATCTTGGTTTTTCGGTCACGGTCCATATCCAATGACAATAGCTGATGGTAAATGATGTTCATTTTCTTTATGCTCTGGCTCAAAGAAAATTAACATTCATCTCCTGGTCCATCCTGCCACCTCTCCTGAACAAGACACCAAGGTGCCCGAACTTCTCCCAATGAAGGGGAATGAGAAAAACAGGCCGACTCTCATTGCAGACGCTTCACACTCAGCTACGAACCACCCCAGGGAACACCGAAGATCACAGCCCGAGAATGCCAACATAATCTCATCTGCAAAAAAGGAAAGCTGTGTCCCAGAGTTCTCAAACCAAAGCCCTTCCTTTCCACAATGGCACCTTGAGGTCCCGTCCATGAACAGCAGAGACCTCGGGGACAAGAGGCAGTCCAACATGCACCAACGACAAGCTTGACTTTATGTTAAGAATGCAGACACAGCTCTTGGTTAATTTATGGAAGGACCTTGAAAGCATGTCTTAGGGGAAAATGATCTTCTTCAGAGCCAGAAAACACAAGTGGATGTTACAATTTTTTTTTTTTCCAAACATGCGTGTGTGGATTTGTTTTGCACCATTTGGGGCAAATCTTTAGAATGTAAGATTGTTTAAAAGTGTGGCTCAAAGAATACAATGTGTGAACTAGTACTTAAGAATTTGAAGAGGCTTATCTGCTGTTTTGTATTTGAGAAAGACTAAAAAAAAAAAGTCTACAATTACAAAACACCTATAGGATTTTTCTCTCAGACTTCAAATTAACAGTTAAAAGGCACAAACACTATGTGGAAAAATTCAAGGTATAAATACTTTTGCAATGCACTGTAGGAGTTGTAATATTCACATAAATAGCATTCATCCACAGTTGCAAGTAACTCACCTGCTTTATTGTTTCATCTTTGGCATCTTTTTTTCCAGTTTCTCAATTCCGCACTCCTTGCCGTCTGTGTTTCCACATTTCTGCACCTTGAATAAAATAATAATATAAAAAAAAAGAAAACACACAGTTAGTGGTTAAGAATTCATCACAACACATCAAAACACTCGTAGAGCACCCCCCCCCACCCCCCCTCTTGTGGATGATGTGTTGGTCCATGTGCCATGTGCTCATGCTGTGCTGTTGCTCTCTGCTCTCTTTCCTGTACTCACTTCAGAGTGCACCGCATGTGTTTCATTACTGGTGAAATGCTTGGTGACGGAGCATGGTGTAATTCTTCAAAAGGCATTTTTAAGAATCTGTGCCTACTATTAAAATGACCTTGAAATGAAAAACTAGAAAAAAACACAAATATAAAATGGTCTGGATTAATTATGTTAAAATATGTGCATACCTAACTAAATCCCATTTTGTTTTAGTGAAAAAAAAAATAAAAATCTGCGCTAACATGTTGGTTTTGATCCTAAAACCCCGCCTGCTTGGAAAGCTGCAAACAGAAACGGAAAGAGGGAGGGGATGTGCAGAATTCATTTTAAGCCTATTTGCACTTGCTTAAATCTAGCATGTCAAGTCCTTGAGGTATTCTGAAAGAGAGTGAAAGCCAGCCTTTGTCTCAGTGCAGTGGCTCCTCACCGCTGAAAAGTAGAGCAAGCAGATTGCGTTTACCTTCCACTTCCTATAGCTTCTATCAGTGGCCCCATCCTATTAATTTTCTCCTCACACAAATAAAGGTAATGCAAACTGATTTTGTCTTTGGAGCAAACAAAACCAAACAAAAGACAAAAGCAATTATATATATATAAAAAAAAAAAACACACAAAATTGATGCTTTTAGTAAATTAGGTTCACCAAAAGCAACAATTTCCTGATATTCTATGAAAGTGGCATTTAGTTCAGCGTGGGGGCACCGAACAGATGGTGGTCTGTCTAACTCACGCCAGGTGCAACTGGGATGGAACAGGTTGCGCACACATATACACACACATACTATCTCACAGGTCAGAGGAAGGTTACTAATACTCCAGTGAGCACCAGAGTTTTTTTTTGTTTTGTTTTATGTATATATGGAGAAGATGAAAGTGTAGGTCAAGCAAAGATAGTGTGAAATCCCTAAAAACAAAGCGTGTCTTCGCTCACAGCGGACGTGACGATGCAAAAGCAGAACTTTTGAAAACGGAGCAGTAAACACCTCTCAAATTAAGATTAACTGGGTTCATCTTGTTTTTATTTGCAAAGAGGATTATCACCACAGCATTAAACCTGACATCTAGTTTAAATGAAGTTGAGTGGAACAGCTTAACACTTTGAGACGCTCATTTTTCTAAGTGCTAATACTGAATATTAAGACGTTTTTGGAGGGGTTTCTGAGAGAAAAAAAAAAGATTTACCTTTCCAATGAACCCATCTGTCATTGAAACATAATAAAACGAAAAAAAAAAAAGGTTTGGTTGCATCTTCAGCTTTACTTTTTCCTTTGGTCCAACATTGGAGATTATGAAAAAAATCCAGACCCTTTCCATGGTTGATGTTCACACATGCACTGCACAGTGGGAGAGTTTCTGTTGGAGATGCTCTCCACTGGGAGTAGCATCTGTTTAAAGTACCAAGGGGGCAGGGCTTAGTGCTAAAAATACACAGCAGAAATCATTTTTAGCTTTTCCCTTTACTTCACACCATAAGAGAATATGCGGCTCCCTGATTTTTCACTAGCTTTTAAATGTATTCTCAATGTCGAAGGGAGATTAAGAAAAGTAGAGGTCAACAGATAGGCGCTAAGATGCAGAAACTCTTACAGCGCCCCTCTCACCAGATTATGTTCACCTCACTGGTTTCCAAAGAGGGGGAAAGGTGACATTTTCTGTCATTGTCTGACAGCTGCTGGATCTGGAAAACTTTGGAAAACCAAATTTTAATGTAAAGGAACAAGAATATCACACTGGCACCACAATGTTTCCCCTATACCACCAGTTTAAGCCGTAATTTTAGGCAGTTTGAAATCAAATGTTCTCCAGCTTTTCTGTGCTTTGAAAGGATTCAAGTGAGGGGATTTTCTGTTCAAAGAAATGCAAACCACATGGCATGGCAATCCCATTCAATCACTTTAATCTGTTGTAAGGCTATGCATGCATATATTGGGTGGAGTCAGAAAAAGTCATCCATATACAATTAGTTTTTAGGGTACTTTCACACCTGATAGTCTGTTAGACTCAGTTCAATTGAGGACCAAAATTGCAGCATTTGTTGCATTTTCAGCTGATCCGATTCGCTTTCACACTGCAATGTGTCAAACGATCCAAACTATTTGAAAAACCTGCTGTGGTAGTAGTGGTACTCCACACCAAGAGTCAGTGAAGAAAACGGTACGAAAACATACAAAGACGACAAGAGCGCAACTTCCTTCTTCACAAAATGCAAACAAAAATATTTTAGCCTCAGATTTTAGCAGTTGTGGGATTTCTACTTTGCCTTTAATCTTAAATTTTTCTTCTTATAGTGTTAGACTCACATGTTTGTTTTGGTTGTATTGACCCAGAGTGAACTGTACTGTAGTTCGCCATAGTACAATGCACGGTCTCTGGTCCGCTTGCATCTACATATGCATTTCACCAAGACCTAGGTTTTTAGCTTGGGAAAATATTTCCTAACCTAAACATTTTAAAACAACATTACAATAAATAAATAAATCTCTTAAGTTAAACATTGAAAATAAATGTCTCCCTCTCTTTTTGCCATATTATACTTTTATTAAAATGTAATGTGCCACATATCAGCAAGTAGTTAATACAGCCAAGACAGGAAAACTACTGCATCTAAAATTGAAATCTTCTTAAAAACTACTTGGGGTGTAAAAACGTGTACCGCAATAGATTTTTGTCACTTTCTCTTCCTTGAATTATTTTCACCAACTCTTCCAGGAAAAATGTCCATTTCACACACTTTGTGCCAGCATACATTTAACACATCACCTAAGCAATAGTACAGCAACAAGGAAAAAAGGAGGAGCAGCAATCTAGAAAGTAATATATCAATTTACAGTATAATGAATGAATAAATAACCAGGAGAAAAGTTTAAACAATTACATAAGAACCGTTGTTGGCACACTAATAAAATATTTTGAGCGGCAGTTTTGAAGTTCTCTCTTTAACTGTGCTGTGAAAGAAACAGAGACTCCATTATTGCCATAATTAAATGTACAGAAACATGCATAACATTACCGTCATTTATTTTTTAATTAATATTGAAATTCAGCAGTGGAACTGTAGCGGCAACTTCCCAGTACATCCTACCTGAAGGCTACATAATTTCCATCCATCCATCCATTTTCTTTACACCCTTGTGCGAGAGGCGGGGTACACCCTGGACAGGTCGCCAGTCTGTAGCAGGGCTAAATAATTTATCTGTGTTAAATTATTTAAAAAAAGAAAATGATTGACCTATCCAAAAAAAAAGAAAAACTTGTAGAAAGGAAGTGGAAACAGAAAAATTGAGAGGAAATGAATAAATTCTCTCCGCAAGGAGAAAAAAAATCCATTCTCCTGCTTCAGAGGGATACAGAAATAGCTTTTTCTGTAGTCGTGAATCTCTCAGAGCTCAATCAATGGACTAAGCGATACATAAAAGATGAGGCTGTGTTTGACCTGACCATGGAGGTGGAGGGAGGGGAAGTGAACTGCTGAGCCTGGACTGAAGGAGATGGCGATTTAGACTCTATCGGGGGATCCTTTGAAGTTCTGGCAGCTGAGGACGGGGTGTGGATCAGCCCGTTTGCCCCGCTGCATTAGCCTCCCCCCCCCCCCACCCCCAAGCTTCAGCTATGCTCGCACGACATCAGCAGCAGCACCAGCTGGCTGCCAGCCGGCCCAGCGTGAGGCATAATCTCCACTTTTGTGTAGCACAAGTCCATTATACAAAACCAAGATTCAAACTTCAGCAGCAATTATCACTGTGCTTTGTAACATTTTCACAGCAGTATAATTTCACACCTGACGGCAGCAGCGGGCCTCCTGTTGCTGCTCGTTTCTGGACGCAGATTAAATTTGTGGAGCAAGAGCTCGTGACACTCGGATGTTGTTTTGATTCCTTATCAGTAAGCGGGAACACCAAAGTGACAAAAAAAACAAAACAAAATTCAGATCAGTGAAGATTGATACAGAACGATACAAACACACACTGAAATTATGCCTGATTAATTAAAGGAGGACAACACTGGAAAGTAAACTGTGTACAAACAGCCTAAAGACCTACACGTTAAGAGGCTACACTATCAACAATCGTCAGTGTGGAAGTGACGACTCAGTCGGATGTTTTCAGTGTCGGGGAGGCATTTAAAAATGAGGTCAAATGGAAATGTGACAGGCCGAAGAAGCTTTTACAAAGGAACCGTATTTTCTACAGACTGTTCACTTTGCCCATTACAAACTAGATGTCAACACATAACATTATAAACACATTACAGCAAAATTGCTCTGTTGCTTTTGAAGAGTCCAATTCTGTTTGCCATACAAGAGCATGGATCAATCTTTTAAAAATGTCCCCCCCTCTAAGTGGATACACACAGACACCAACGCTAGCAACATAAAATTCTGAACATGGTTTGCATGTCAACATCACCATATCCCTTTCACATGCTGTCTTACATTGCCATAGGTCCTAAAATAGTTATGATCTTACTGAATTAAAGCCATCCTGGTACGGTAACTGAAAAATAAAGAAGGATTGACCCAGTGTTTTGTTGTCATTTTTTTTTTGTTTCCTAAGGGAAAAACTGAATCAACTTAAATTTGCATGGGCAGATCAGACCTTTACAAAAATGGGGATCATATATTCACAGCTAAAGTCATGATATTTCCAGCTGCAAAAATAATGTTTAACATTTAGCTTTATCACCTCATAAAAAAATCATTTCAAGCTAAGTGACTTACTCAGTCTATTCATATACAATGTTTACCATTTGTACCATCAGTATAGATCAAGTAAAAATCAACTATAGAACATATCTCGAAACCCTGAAAGGCAAATGTATTGGCAAGCAATGCATGGAAATCGTAATGACTGTGAGCTTTTAAAATCTCATCTTGCAACAGAAAAAAAGAAGAAAAAAGAAAAAACAATCCGATTTAGCATACAACCAAATCTCTATGTGATTAAAGTAGTTCCAGATTTGGAGTAATAAAACAGTAGGTGATTAAACTAACAGACTCATCTGATGCCACAGTCTCTCTGAGTCTCAAGTTTTGTTTTCTTTACTCCTGAGGAAGCTCTGAGCTGCTGAAATGCACCTCTAGGCCCCTGGGCTACAATAAAACTTAAACACATATCTTGCCCGGTCAGTCAAGATTATGTAAGGAGTGTTTGACTGTTTAATCTGTGGTGTTTGTGCAAGGACAACGAGAAGACTACAGCATTTGCAATTGAAATGCAGGGAATGATTTGGAGGGCAGAGGGGGGTTGATGGCACCCCACCTGGTTGCTTAGACTTCCAAAGGGCACTTTTAATGAATTCACAGTGGTGCAATGTGAAAACCCCCACACTGGTGACAGGCTCTCATTTATTAAAAAGCAGGTGTTTGGCTCTCTAGTGTGTTTATATATGTATATTTATATAATGCTTATTCAGGTGTCGGTGAAGTGAATTCAGGTCTGAGTATTTTCAGGAGTGGATAAAAGAATAATTCTTCGATGTTTTTGTTACTCTCAAAGTTATTTTGAGAGTATCGTGTGTCTTATCCTTGGAAACAATGATTTTAGACGAGTGTTTTGTAGTGCAGCTGCAATGATATGACTGATAAACAAGGTCTCCTCTGGTGAAAGGCACTACACGCGATTGCTTTCTGGAGTAAAATAGCTTGATTCTAACGCAGCATACAAGGCTTTCATCGGTTTGATTCTGATCATAGATTTCATCTGTTCAACTAACCCCGCTTTTCTCAAAGTCTGGATTGAATCTGTGCATTTCACGCACTGCCATGTGATATTCTTCTTAATGACGAGCTACTAAAACAGTTCTTCATTGTTCCTGCAACAAATTGAAATTTTTGACACCACTGTCAGTTCATGTTAGATCAGATTAAGAGTTACATTGTTGTTTGCCTAAAGACAGCAGCCAGTGTCTTCAGATATAAACTAAAATCTTGGCAGGGAGAGTGAAAGCCTGTAGTGCCAATGCTGTAAAAGGAGAAAATAGAAGCATATGGCGCATTATGTCTCACTGTGTGACTGTTACTGAGCCTGTGAATGAAATGAATACCAATGTGATATTTATGGAATCATAAAAGGCAATACAAGAAACATTCTACATTGTTCTGCTTTCTCCAGACTGAGGATACTCCCATTGTAGCATCTGAGTGGATCTGTGTAGACGTGTTCTCATTATAATTATTATTGTAACATTAGGCAGCTTATTTGAAAGAAAATCTAATTTTCAATCCAAGATATTGCAGCCAAAGACACTATACAACAGGAAATTTGCCAACTGCTATTTTCACATCATCATGTATTTGAACAAAATCACAATGCTGAAAAAAATAGATTGTTTTTCTACCCCTAACCAAGTAATTGTGTTGCTTGTTTTATATCAGGCATTGTGGAGTAAGAAATAAACCATTAAATCACAAATCAAATCATAAAAAAAAAAAAAAAAGTTACTCGCCGACTTATTAAAAAGGCCACAAAAATTAACGATAACCTGCCTATTACAGCACACCTTGACCATGGGCAAAACGCAAAACTGGCTGGGATCTGCAGCTTCAATCCTCAAATGTCTGGGAGATCTTCTTGGAATTTTAAAGATTAACAGTAGAGTAGAAAAAAAATCTATAACCTTCAAATAGTTACTGCTGACCCACCTAAAACTGACCAGTGGGTTGACATTGTTAATGTAGCTAAAAAATTAGTAAGGCTAATATACCTCCTGAAGCAGAAACAACTTTACACTGTAAGGTGTTGTAAATGGAATAGATACTGGCCAGAAGGGATGTAAAGAATCACTGAGTATTGCTGACATGCTTTCTTACCCTCCTTTTGATTGCTCAATGTCTACAACAACAGATTTAATGTGCATACTCTGCATAATTCCTTGTCATCAAGTCACATTTCAAAACAGCTCCACTGTATGTTGTGAATTATTGAAAAACTGACTATGTAACCGGCAAACGTTTTGTTCTGACTCACTGGTTCACCAAGGAACAATACAAATTACATTGAAAAAATAAATAAATAAAAAGAAGATACACGGGTGCATAAGACAATAAAATTAAAGTCCAATAAAAATGGAGCTAATCAAAGGTCATAAGGGGGGATCTGTCCAATCTGCCAACTTATACGCAAGTCTATGTGCCCTCAACCTGAACACCAAGGGCAACAAAATTCCACTTTGTGATATGTCAAATACACAAAAAATCTAAACAGAAGGAATAATGATTTAAACTTAATTTCTGAAGGGCGAAAACAGATGGTGCATTTGCCTCTCATCTCCACACGTACCCCGATTTAAAATTCTCTCTCATGCATAGCTGGACTTTCTTCCCATCTTTACTCTCTTGCCTCAAGAGAAGAACTCGTTTGATCTTTTCTTTCTAACTCCATTGCCCTCAAGTGCCCAGAAAGGGTTGGTGTAACCACAAGTCAACTTTTCAGAACCTGTTGGGGTAGTAGTGTTACTATAATACAACACACGCTCACGCACGCGTGTAGAAAAGTGTGTGCCTTGCTGCAGCAGATCAAGCAATAGTCAGCACTAGTGATTTCATGCAAATTTTAAAAGTTGCCCTAGGCTGTAAATGATTGGCATAAGCTGTTGGAAAGGGGAGCATGCAAATAGCAGTGGAAGAGAAGGGTGTGCTCAGTGATTAAGTGGAAACACAAACTGGGGACTCTAATCAGACCAAATCAATGTGGACTAATCCCGTACCAATTAAGAAACTGTGGTTGAATGCCCCGGACATAATTCAATTTCTTTTTGAGCTCCTGGTGTGAATGGATTGATTGAAACCTCTGGATGCAAGCCAGTTCAATAAAAGAAGCAAGAGCTCCCTCCACCCTCCACCCCTTCTGCAGACAAATCTGATGGTATTCAGGCTTATTCTGACAGCAGGTCAGACGTCAAGTGTTTATCTCTGGTCCATAGCTCAATGCTCAGCAGCTTTCTGATAAGATGAAAAATACAATTTATACGGTGGAAAAAGGGAAGAGTAATGACAAAGACGATGGTGGCAAAGTGATGACATTTTTCCTCAGCCTGATTAGCGTCTTTTGTCATTTTTCTCTTTTATCTGTCTGTGGTATCCTCTCTCTTTCTTCCGTTCTCAACAAAAACCTTTTACTGATTATAAAAAAATAAAAATCTGTGCACAGATTCATTTTCTGCTTCTCTGTCATGAGTAGACCATCAAAAGGTGAATTATATTTCTGACTGAGAGACGCAAACAAGGCTCAGGACGGAGCCTTTGCCTAGAGCTAGAGACTGAAAGGAGAAGGAGGCAACAAAGAGAGAAGTACATTTATTGAAATAAACTACTTGGTTCTAAAAAATCTTCTAACAAAATGTGATGGTTGGAATTTCTTCTGGCACCGGATTACAAATCACAATGTCGGCTAAGTTTAAATGAATATGTTCTGAACTTGAAATAACTGTAGAGGACTGAAGGCCTTGTTAAAAAATAGTTTTCCCAAGTATTCCTTTTAACAAAACATTCAAGAGACAAAATTCAACAGCTTCAGTACATTACATACTGAATAAAAAAAAAAAAACATAATCATTGTCTTTCTATCCGGTTTTTCAACATACAACAGATCCGAAAAGGTCTTGGTTAACAGTGATGCATCTAAAATGTTTTCTTCTAGATGTTACATGATCTTCTGGATTGACTGGTATAATGGTGCAGGGGTTCTGATCTTAATGGGCAAATACTTTTCTGTCATTTAAAAAATCCAAAGTCAATGCTAATCCTCAAGGCTCCATTCTAAGGCCACATATTTTACTCCTGCTTTTTTGCCTACATCTGATTAAGCCAGAGAAGCTAAACCTCAGGGAGTTTGTAATCCTGCAAAAGAAATAGTAGGATAATGGCAGTAATTGCAGTCACTAACATCAAAATATTCACTAAAACAATCAGATTCCTGTTTTTGTAGAATCGTGCAGCAAATTACATCTTGGTGGTTGTTTAAAATTTTGCTTTAAAATTTTTTTTTCTAAAGTGATGCTTTTATATTACTATAGAGTTTCTTTGAACATATTTCAAGTTTTCCGACTTTGGTTTCTTTATGTAACGTGAAGCACTTTGAAATGGCCTTGCCATGCTTTTGAACCTGTGGCTGAGTAAATTATTCGTCATTTGCAACACTACGGAACAGAGAGGAAACTGATGCATAGAATATTCTTTGAGTGTAGTGCCTATCCTCAGCAACACCATGTACTTTTCGGCGAATACAGAACAAATAAATGAAATGAAGACATTCTATTGCAAGCCTTATTCAAACATCAATAACATGAATGAAGCGACCTGTTGTGAAAGTCTGAGTACATCCAAAAATAAATGTGGTTCTCTGAGATGCACACCATGGGCTCCGTTAGAACAGCTTGTTCTGAAAATCTTACTGAGATATTAAAGATTAATCATATAAAATACTCCATAAGGAAAGATTTCTTCCAGATTTTCTTGCTTTGAAACACTCATTTGCTTATGTTTTTTTTAGTAGGAGGATGCCCACAAAGACAGGAAGAGGACATCTTCCACTGTGAGTGTTAGACTTAGAAAAATAGTCAAATTGAAGAGGGGAGTGTTAGAGTTACAATCATGGCCTGCATGCAATATTGCTGAGATAAGAGTAGAGAGTGTTATAACTTGTGTTAAGGCTGCCTTAATCTGATAGACCTGCAGGTTTGGGTCAACTTCATATTAATGATTGTTGTAGGATACTAGTGTGGACTACAATTTGCATATTTGCATCAGGTAAAGTCTAAAAAAGATATCAATCAATCAAGTTTTTATATATATATATATATATATAGATACTCCTACATGTGAGGCAAACAACTTTATCTGCACAAAAGGAAATGGCTGATATGTAGATTCTACCAACAGATATAAAGCTGTCTTACTGCTCCCACTGGCATTCCCACAGCTCTTTTAGTCAGGACCCCCAGGCCGGCCCCTCCTCTTTCACTGACAGAATGCAACCCAAAAAAGGTGCACATCAGCAATATTCTTTCCGTTGCTTAGACAGAATGCTGAAGAAGGGTTACAATGCTGCTATGAGCACAGAAATAGCTTCGCTCTATAACAGGAAGGGAGCAATGATAAATCTGTCCACGTCCAAAGGGCTTACTATATGTATCTGTTGTGTCAGAAGAAACTGAATCCAACTAAAGCAAAAAAGAAAAAAAATGTATGAACCAGAGATGCACTTTGCAAAAAGAAAGACTCCAGACTTGACTTGGGGTCTTCATCTCACCAAATATGTGTGAAAGGCTGCTAAGTGAGGATTATTTAAGTAATTGTAATTGTCCACTCCAAGTTATTGGAGTCTATACAAGCAACTGGTTGTCATGGTAATTTTCTGCAAAGTACGCAAGGGTTGTTCGCACCGTTTCTTCTCAGTAAATAGAGTAAAAAGGCAGCTGTCAAGTTCATCTTTTTTCATGCAATGCTACCACTAAGCCTGCATTTACATTAAGAAAGCCACAGATTCCCAGCTCTGAAAGAAATGTAAATACTTAAATAGCTGTTTAAATTATTAAAGGAGGGAATTTGTCGACTATGACGTATACAGGTTTCTCACCTGACTGTTTATGCGTGTTGTGCATTATGATATCCTCATGGATATCCCTGAAACTAAACCCTTCATTAAACAACTTTGGGTCAATTCAAAACAAAATCAATTTAATGTTCCTCCTACACTGATTTTCCAGTGTAGGAACACTGAATAAGTGTTCCTACACTCTTCCTCCCTTTTCCTCTTCTTTTTTTTTGTAAAATAAAATAAAAAAATAAAAAAAATCACAGCACACACATTTTTTAAACTGAAAGTTCTGGTAAACAAAACAAAAAGTGTTACATTTTCCATTTGTTAAATTACGCTTAAGGTTACACCCTGGGCTGGTCGACAAAGGACAAACTGTGCAGACACACACCCATGGCTTCAAGACAATGGTATGAATTCATAACCTACCGTTTTACATGGACTAGATGTTATGCACCTTAAGTGAGAACGTTATTTTCAAACATTTGCATACCTGATACATCAATTTCAGGACTATATGCACAAATATTTCAGTCTGAAAGGAATTTTTCCAGCTCTTTTGAAGACACTTACTGGCAGAAGGAAAAACATGTCAATTTCTTAGCTACAGTTCTCAATCGAAAGATAAGGGCAACATGCAGAACCCATCACTAACCACATTTAACCCAGACAGAAAGAGAAAATTGTGTTTCGCGGAGCAATAAATATGGATCTGAAAGAGCACAAACTGTCACTTGAGTAGGTTACTGCAAGACAGATGAGCTGTGCAGCTCAGGTGGGTTTTTCACACAACTATTCTAAATGCTTTATTTTGGTTTTTATGTATTGGATATACTCAAACTCACAACATAAGTGATCTCTCATGATCACTTATGTTGATCTCTCACTTGTCCAATTAAGTCCAACAAAATGCTTCCAATTCCCTTTTCTCCTATAGATAATTCAATGACATTTTAATTGTTTAAAATTGATGGGTTAGTTTTCTTCTAACTTAGGCAGTGACAAAATGTTAGAATCCAATATGTCTAGGAAATACAGACATATTGGAACCAAGGAACCTTGGTTTAGATTGACAAGTAAAGACATTTAAGGAGCTCAGGAAGTCTCAATTCCTGCCATTTTCAGACATCTCTTTATAACTGCTAGAGGCACTGCTTGAAACCCTTAAATCTCAGTTTTTCCTTTGACAATATTTTATGCGGCTCAGGATTTGAGTGAGAAACGGCTACATCGTGTTTGGAAGATGTGTGTCTGCCAACAAATCAGACCCATCTATTCTGTGTACAAGTATTAATTTTGCATGCAAGTCTGGATAGCCTGGTTTTATTTTGAAAGGTTTTGTTTCCCGATTTTGAAAACTCTGCAACAACCAGGTTCAGCAGTGAACCACTTTAAGAAGACTCTGCACTAGTAAACAGACAAATTTCAGTCAGTGTTAGAAATATCCACTCAGAAAAAAAACCTTGAAAAACTGATAGTTGTAACTGACATGAGCCTAAGTATTTAAAGAAAAAATTTGTTGCAAGACCTTTGGTCCAACCTAAAACCCAATTTGTGTATATGGCTGATGGAAGTCTGGTCAACCTTTTTGAGGTAATGCATGGTCATAATTGTACTTTATGACGTGATGAAGTGGCTCATAAATGAAGGCATATGCAAGACCTAGCTTTTTGAAGAACATTACAAGATAATTTACTGTAGAAAATCAAGAATAAATACTTTTTTACACAACTAAAGTTACCTCCAACTATGTATCAATAAATAGGATGCAAAATGAATATATAAAGGAATATCTGTAGAATAGAATAGAATAGAATAGAATAGAACTTTACTGCCCACTATAGTGGAAACCTGGCACTGGCTCTCCAGCATACAAGACAAATTCTCAAAAAAAAAAAAAAAACCTGCTGAAATTTTGATCAATACAATGATGACCTTATAGCAGATTCAAATCTCAAAAGACAAAACATATTTGCTGAGGATTGGCAGCTTTGACTGCTGTCACACTTAAACATGTCCCCTGGCTGCCGGCATAAGCCAATTTTATTTAATCGCAGCAGCGAGATGACCGCAAACACACAGCTTCAGGCCCGTCAGGACAGCTTCTCTCGAGATTGTCAAATCTGCTGCTTCAGAAACTAAAAAGGAGGTATTTGTTGTTTACATATAAAACAAACATAGTTCAAATTCCCAATCCATTTATGAAACAAGGGTGAGTCAAAAACACAAATAGAAGATGCAACAATTTAAGATGAAGCTGTGTTATATACTTTTCTATTAACATTTGTAAAAAAAAACAAAACACTTCTGATTTATATGAGGATTAAATGTAGCTCATGTCAAAATGGCCCTTACAATTATTGCTAATGTTATTTTCTAAGTGCAGAATTAAGTTTAGTTTCTATAGGTCAACAAAATAAACCTATTATTGTGAAGTAATTATACAGATGTTACCTTGATGTTGAAGGTTTAAGTCCAAGAAGGCAGCACCCAACTTTTAGGAACCAGTTTTCATTTCGTAAGTATTAGTTTTTCTGAAATTTTCTAGAGCATGAAAATATTTTTTCATTATTAAACAAAAGGTTTTAATAGACACATACTACAAAAAAATTCTACCAAATACCAAATGGTATATAGAGAAGTTGTGTGTTAAAATCATGTGTTGTCCATGTTTAATGTGCATTGACATTTTTTGTGAACTGTTGTTTTGAAAGATTGTCTTGGGATCTTTCTGCATTTTTTCCACATTCATGTGAGAATTTTGAACAGGGTTCTGTTCAGGTACTACAGCTTCCGCGTACAGTTAAAAAAAATGCACATTAGGCTAATTTGTCTCTATAATTTGCCCTTAGATATAAGTAATTAGATGCATTATTGTTTGTCCGATGTGTCTCTATTATTCTGTGATGGGCTGGCAAACCATTCAAAGTATAAAACCATCTCTTGCTGAACGGATGACTACAATTTCCAGATACAACAGTTGTGATGTGCGTAGTTGGGAAACCAGATCATATTTAAAACCATCCAGTAAAACATCATGAAAAATGTTCCGACCTGTTTTCCATATTACGTTTTAAAGCATTATGTTGTTGTAAAGCTTAATAAAGACTTTTTCTTAAACAGCTCAATTTATAATCAACAACAAAATAATGTACATGACATTTAATGCATAAAAAAGGGAAAATAATTAAAAGAAAACTGAATCAAAAATATATGGCTCATCATTACATTGACATATATCAACAGATAGGAAAACCTAAAGACAGATCATTTTGTGTAGAATATAAAAAAGCCTGCAGAAGGAGCATCTCCCCATCCATCTTGTTGACACCTACAAGCTATGCAAGACAATCCCCCAGAAGTAGACAGTACATGGTCATTAAATCTGTGTGTACACAATACGTCCAGTCTCCTATGAAATTACTACACTGTGTGTAACCATGGACAAGTTGTCTGAGTTACAACATTAACACAGCAGAGTGTGACATTTATGCAAGAAGAGGGCTTGATTATTAGAACAAAACAAGGTTGAAATCTCCTCACCAGACAAGTCCATGTTTAAGTGGCTATGTGGGAATATCTCTGGGACATAAGAAGCTAGTTTCCATGCAAAACTAAACCAGGTTTATGATAATAAATTCAAGAAACGGCATGCATGTAAAACAGGATTTTAATAGCAACATAAATGCGTGAAAAAAATGTGACAGCACAGGATTACAGTGTAAACATTATAGCACACAACATATGTTTTAGTATGTTGGAGGGGCTTTACTTTGAAAGAAATCCAAACGCAAAGCTGGATCAGGCATTTTATTATCTAGAAAACATGTGTTTTGCCTCAGAAAGGCTCTCCACGCTGGTCGTTGAGGAGTCTTGATCGCTCCCTCTCCTCATCTAAAGTGAAGGTAGTAGGGATATCAGAGGGGAATTTAAGGGGATTACACAAGCTGAACAAAATGAGGCTTAGTCAGAAAACTAGAAGATTTGCTGCATGCACAAGGACATGTAACACACAAGAAATTCCCGTGTGAGAAAAGTAAATGAATCATATTTTCTGCAAAGTGGGATATGTGTAATACGAGCTCTTGGCTTTATGTTCTACTTTGACACAGCAGAGGAGGGGTGAAGTTATTTTAGAGGAACTTGACTACAAATGCTTGCACCCATCATGGATGATCTTTAATAGAAAAAATAAAAAAAAAGAGTAAAGCAGCAAGTTAACCGTTTGTATTATTGATCAACTATTGTAAGAGTTAAGAAGCATTAGAAAAGAAAAACGTACACTGGATTAAAATGAAACAACAAGAAGAAAACCCCTATGTGAGATATTACAATATTTTAATTTAATCAAAACAGATAAATCAACAGTTCTTTGCCAAGCTTCACTATAGATTTGGGCAATTCCCAAGACATTTTTAATATTTTATTATGGACATGTGGAATATATTTAGTCTTTTGTCTGTCCACATGAACTCCTGCTCCCACTGAAAATTCAGACAATCTCAGCCTCCTGGTATCTAGGTAATATGTTGAGTGATAAACTTTCCTTTCTCCTCCATGACTTTACACAATCTCTTATGAATCATCAGCACCAGATAAACTACTCAGCCCACTACAGACATCGTGGTTTCTTGGCTCCCGTGACATTTTCCAGTGATTTTTAATGAGCAACAGTTTACAGTTTACCAGCGTGGTTGTTGCAGCCTACAAGAAAGCACGATCTCTGGAAACCCAAGCGTTGTGTAGTCAAGTTTGATCCTGGCGTTTCTACAGTTTTTTTTTTTTTTTTTTTTTGTCAAAATTACAAATCAGACTCAAATATTCTGTTACACTGAGAAGTGTGGTGTGGAAAGAGACATAAGTAAATCTTGGCTGTGCAGCAAACAAAGCTGGTTTATTAAGTCTGAGGCAACACAGCAGATTTCAAAGATGGCAGCATCTCCCATCAGTCCTCCTACTACATCCAGCAGTCCACCCATGTACTGGTTAAACCCCGCCTTCTCAATTTACATTGGCCAATCACCTCAATCTTCTAGAGCGGAGAAAAGGAAATAAAGTTGACTTTCACATACAGTGTAAACACTAGCACTTATTTCTCAATAATAAAATAACAGGCAAAATTATTGGTGTGCAAATGCACAATTTACAGGTCATTTTATAATTTTAATTACTTTAAGCTTCAACTAATAAAACTCCAGATCTTATTACTGCACTGTCCATAAAACAGATGGGTCTGAGGCTAGCCTCTTCTTTAGCAGGGACCCAATATGGCTGCTACAAAAAAACACACCCACAAGTAGCAAACATTTCATCAGAACATACACAGAATGTTCATTTACACACTCTAGAATTAAAAAGTAGGTTAGAGAAAAACATTGCTTCTTATATTCATTCCAGATGAATCCATTTGTTGTTCTTAAGCCATGTTGTAGCCAATTTGACGGTGTGCTGAGGGTCATCGTCTATTTGAGCTCTACGTTTCTTGCTGGTGACTGGAGATATTGCTTTGGCATTTCCAAGTGGGTTTTTACTTCCTGATGTCATCAAATATGTGAAGTGCATCAGTCCTTACTGCAGCAAAATACCCACTCAACATGGTGCCGCCACCTTCTCACTTCAAAGTTGGAGCAGTGGTTTCACATTTCTTTATCGGACAATTCGCCAAGAAAGTGTTCTTGTTGAGTTTTGACTTCATTTGTTCTTTATGTATTTTAGGATCGTATGGACACAACATTGCCACAACTCCAAAAGCATTAAAAAACTGTATTTTGACTTTTTATACTGCTTTTGGAGTCCATACCTCCAGCAAGAGCCATTGGGCAAGAGCCAGACTACAGCCTGAACAGATCCATCACAGAGCAACACAAAGGACAAACAACCATGCACAAACTCACTCACTCACACCTCAGGGCAATTTAGATCAATTGACCTAATCAATTGACCTAATAGCCACAATTTTTGAGAGTGGGAGGAAACTGAAGACCTGGAGAGAACCAATGCATGCACAGGGTGAACAGCCACGCTCCGTGCACAGAAACCCCAGGTAGGAATTTGAATCCAGGACCTTCTTGCTGCAAGGGAGCAATTACTTTGATTGTATAACACTGTATGTTCACAATAAAGATTCTACTTATTCATGATGATAGAAGTAACTAAGCAACAACAGGCTGCCAGAACTGATAGAATAAAAGCACTGAAAGAGAGACCCAGAAACACCTTTAAGATGATATTCTATGGGGTTTGTTGTTCTTAAAGAAAATTGCAGCGTTTTACAGACCCCAATTTTTTATATTCCATCATATTTTGAGCAAATTTTTGTCAATTAATGTAACTTTAATTGCCACTGCTTACTACAGAAAACACTAGAGGAAATGTACCAACTGCTCCACATGCGCAAAGTACGTTTTAAGCTTCATATCTTGTGACTCAAAACAACCTGATCACTAACTGCTTGTCAGACAATTTTGCTACATATTCGTTTTAAACATTTTACCCAAAATTAGTCATGGGAGCGATTATTACAACAGAGATGCACTGAAATTGTCACACTCCAGTCCTAAAGGTCCAGTGCGCGGCAGGTTTTAGATGCGTCTTTGCTCCAACACAGCTCATCCAAATGGGTGAATTACCTCCTCAGCATGCCACCTAACCCTGCAAAGGCTTGCTAATGAACTATTCAATTCATTCAAGTGTTGTCCATAACTGAGAATCACAAACTAAAAGAATAGAGTTACATGATATTAGAAAACAGGCATTGCCATCTTGCTAAATATTGTCATGATAATACCAGTTGTGATTAAGCCATATTTTCCCCTTCTCGTCGTTTTTCATCAACATAATTTCTCCACCACTCTCCGTGACCTTTACAATTTGGCCTCTGACCAAATCTGTTTGCATGTAGAAACATAATACAGATCACTTGAAATAATACAGCCTGTCAAATACTGCTTTCAAGCAGTAAAAACGAGAGATAAAGATAAATATTTGAAAGATGGTTGTGGTTTTATCTATTTAGCAGTTCTAATTTGCAGCCATGTACAGAGAAGACAAAGAAAAAAATCTAAATCCACTGTTTAAATTTGTCAGCTACCATCCACAGAAACAGCATCCCATTGACTATTTAAGGCTAAAACTATCTGTAAAATAAGTAGGCTTAGACATAAAACCCCTAATGGCAAGAAAAGGAAGTTCTTAAGAAGAAGAGAGTTGTAAGATACCTGCATGTACTCCTAAACCAATAAACTGACAGCTGCAGCATTAAACTTAAAGCTTGATTAGTCAATCTTTTAAATGTAATCCATTGGGAAATATTGAATTACTACATATACTGAAAATGAAACATTTTAAACCACCACATTTGTTTGTAGTAAGATTTAGTGGGGAAAAAACAACTCAAAAACATTCACCCTCCACAGAAAATGCATTGAGTTAATTATTCATGCTGACATCTGGCTCAGGCAATATGAGAATGTCTGACACATTAGTATGGCCTTATTGAGCCTTCAAAGAAATCAATAAACACACATTGACTCTTAGATAATTGTATTGCTGTGGGCAGAGTTTAGCAGACACCAGTTTTAAAAAGAAATTTATTCTAACAACTACAGTGTTTGTGTTTTGTTTAATATCTTTTGTTTAATATCTAACTTAAAGACATCCAATCAGTGTCATAATTTGCTTTGAAAACATTCCACCAGTTTACTGTCAGGAGAATGAAACTACCACAAATTGTGGTTGGCACTGAGTAAAAGCTTAATTAGAATGTCTGAAAGCATGGTGTAATTTTAACAGGGTCTGCTCCAAGAAATTATTACATGGCTTGAGACCAAATAAAATGTTTTTTTTTTTTCTCTCCATCAAAAGGTTTTGTCCTGAAAATGTAATTAAATTATCTGGCATCTGAATGCAGGAGAGATTCCAAACATGCAACATCAAAATTATAAGTTGGCAACTTCGCTAAAAAAAATTATGAAGCAACAAAGTTTATGGCTGAGAGAAACCTACTGTGATAAATTAGACAAGTTAATTGCTGCATTTAGTAAATGCGACTATGCTCTAGCAGTGTGTCAAAAATGATCCAGTATTGGAGTTTTCACATTTTTATGCAACCTGCATGCAAAGCACAAAAATCAATGCCGTTAAAAAGGAACCCTTCTCATAACAAAATATGCACATATGCTGCAGCACATACATCAATGTGTGTGTATATATGTTTTTGTGTGTGCGTGTGTGTATGCATGTATGCATGTCTACATAAATTATATGCATCTCTCTCTCTGACACGCCGAATCATTATGACAGTGACTGCTCATCCCTCTGGCTGCCTCATCGTCAAAGCTGGCCCAGATTCCATCAGATTATAGAAATGACATCACTGAGTGTGTTATTGTATTGTGCTCCTGCATGCAAAGGCTACGTTGCATTCTTTCGACATTGTGCTACGACGCTGCTTTATCTGCTTGCACATTCCCAAGCATTTCAAAAGTACAGATATCATAGATTGAGTTTCTAAGCATTACACAAAAGCATCAACATTTAAGTTGTATAATATGCTTCTTTTGTTGTTGTGAACACAGAAAGAGCTCATAATGTCTACATAACTTACTTAGAAGAAAACTGTATGAAATTGCCCTTTATCTTGCTTAAAATATTGCTTCTGTAAAACTGAAGT
Organism: Poecilia reticulata; assembly: GCF_904066995.2. Classification (NCBI taxonomy): domain Eukaryota; kingdom Metazoa; phylum Chordata; class Actinopteri; order Cyprinodontiformes; family Poeciliidae; genus Poecilia; species Poecilia reticulata. The sequence goes on from NC_088849.1 coordinate 17,516,597, forward strand.
CATGACAAACTAAGACGGGTTTATTTTGATTTGCCAAACCTAAAACCAAATTTGAGCCTTCAGTTTATTTTAGAGATAAACCAGCCCAGTTCCAGACTTTGTGGTTGATTTCTAATCACTGAGCAGATTAGTTTTGAGCAGAGAAGTTCTGTCCTGTCAATTCTGACTTCAGTAAAAAGAAAAAAATCGACATTGTCTAGCAATTGAAAATTGCTCGGCAAAGTAGAGGAATGAATGAAACAATTATTTCTCAAACATAGCTGAAAGTTACAAAGTTGTCTCTCTTTGAGTCACTGAAAAAAGTCTGCAAATGCAGTAAAATCTTCAGTTTTGGGACAAAGGGTTCTATAAATAAAACCCAACTACAAAGAATTAAAGCACATCCCATTTACTCTTCTCTCCAAGGCATATTGTAGCTCACCAACATCTACTTCTCAAAATATGTGCATCATATTACAAAATGTATTTAAAATAAATAATTCCAGAAAGAAGAGTGATGTCCAACCCAACACGTCAGTGTAAACCTCAAGGATTTTCTGTTATCATTTACTGATTTATTGCAGCAGCCATAGAAAAGCCTGTCATGGATGGTCATTAATTACTATATCAGGAACCGTGTCAAACTGTATGAGAGAGAGACAGAGAGCGACAAAGAGACACAGAGAGGTTTGTGTTGCACAACTTTACACTTACCGAATCTCGCTGACATTTAAAATAAAGACATAGTTACTATGAGTTGACGTTTAAAGATATTTATAGCATGCTTAATTTGTAGAAAATTTAGCACAGCTAACATTATTGTGTTTCACCTAGAACCAGGAGACTCATATCTGAACTATGGGAAGCCCTTGAGCCTGCAAACATTTTCTTAAGTAGCATGTTCCATGAAATGAGGAATTGTACTTGTCAAAAAACAAATAAATAAATCAACTGTGATGTAAAATGTTTAGCATCCTGTTATCTGCTGCAGTCATGCTGTGCTGTGGCAGCCTGAATGATCCGACATGTCAAGATAGAAAATCCACTTTTCTTTCTCGAAAGTGTGTGCAAGTTTAGCATCTCCTCTAACTTCTTAAATTAATATTTTTCAATCTAGCAACTCCACTCACCAAACAGTGTTGTTGTCAGCACAGTGTATTGCACATAGATGATTTACTGATCAGAAAAAGTTCACAAAATTCAATCCGATTCATTCCAATCAGTCAGATTCAGTTCGACATAATACTCAGCAAAGAGTCGTTCATCTAGCAAGCAGATTTAATCGACTCTGCATATCAAAGATTTAATCAACTTTGATGTGCGCAGTGAGAATCACTTATTTAATTTGGTATCCAAAAACACGAAAATTTGATAATATTAAAGTGATTTTACCTGAGGAGGACACATGGCCAACAAAGCACACTTTTTCTGAAATATGAGACGTCTAAAGATAAAGATGGTAATAAGTGTGTTTTGCATTTGAAGCACCCAGCCTGCCATTTGCAAATCTAAGGTTATTAAACGAATCAATGGGATATCACTGCAGAAATCACAAGGTTCGCCTTGAGTGATAGAAAAAAAACAAGGGGATTAGAGAAATTGTTCATGATATTACACTTTCTTTATTCAAGGTATTAAAGCTTTTGCACGTGCATTGCTGCTTTTTCTTCTGCAGTTGTATTTGCAGAAAAAATGCTATTGCAAATGCAGTACTATGTGTATGTAGTATGTGCAACATATTGTATGTGTTGCACATACATTACACATACAATAGTCAGTCTTTTGTTTTATTTATTAATCATTAGCTGCATAACACATGTGTGCAATGTACTGGTATATCATTTTAGTGGTCTATAACCAACCCTAAGATTAAAGAAATGAGAAGGTTATCGTCTTTCCTGATATAAAAAAATGCAGCTTTAATTCTGCTTCAATATAGGTGTGGTCTTGAAGGAAAGAAGACTTGAACCTTCTTTCAGTTTTACAAACCAGACCATAAAAAGAAAAGAAAACATCTTTGTACATTTTTAAAATCCAAATTCAAATGAACAAAAGCACAAAAGATTCCTTTTAAAATACAGTATGCATTAAGAACCTAAGAACAATCCGTGATGCAAGAGCTTGTAAAAACACCTTCCACATGAAAGTCATCGGTATGACTAACAGTCACACCAATGTGAAGATATTTTGCTCCTTTCTACTTTTACAAACTTTCTTATTTACATTAAGCTCAACTTTTACTTAAACTTTATGAAAGAATGACAAACTTCAAATAGTTTAGAACAGGCCTGTCTTTCTTTAACTATAAAAAGAAAAATATACTTCCTCTGACTAGCTCAACTCTTATCTGGTAAAAAAAAAAATCCAATACTCATGGCTGATGTAACTTTAGTAAAATGTATGCTGGGAAAGTGGCATCATTAAAATCTTTTCCTCCTCGGTTTCTTGAAGCCTGAGGAAAATGCCCCAGCTTGTCACAGCTACCAAAGCTGTTGGCCAGTGATGACCCTGACTAAGCCATGTTCTGCTGCATGTGCACTTGTTTCTCTCTCTCTTTCTGGCAGAATCACCAAGGAGCTCTGCGTCTCTTCACAAATGCCTGTATTTCAAGCTTTCAACACATACGCTTTTACCGTCAGTCTTCCTGGCAGCATGGAAAGCAGTTAGAGAAGATGAGGCACAAGAGAAAAAAAAAAACGGCTTTCTGTTCTTAACAGAATAAACAGATTTTCATCATGCATCCGTTACATTTCACTGAAAGGGCAACAAAAAAAAAAGATAACCGATTTGTTTTACCTTCACAAACTAGAGTGGAGAGAAGCTTGTCCATATCCTGTACATCTTTTTGAACAAACCAAAAACTTAGGCCAGATTTTCAAAATATGAACGCCTGTACCTTTGGCAAAAATAATAACTGAGTGACGTCTTGGAAGTCAGTGAAATGGAAATACCACGTAACGTAGAGCTGAAACACAATGAGAGACATGACCTCAGACTCAGCCCTGAGTGCGGTGCACTAGTTGTTTAAACTCTCATGACTCTGTCACATCCGACAGAACCAGCCGTTTAACAAAGCTGAGCACCAACTCAGTGGGACGCTTCTGCTCAACAAGATGCAGTCAGATCTGTTAAATTAGAACTATCACATAACAAAACAGAAAACTATCTTCATTTTATGTTTCGTAGAAATGTCAAAAACAATCTAATAAAATTACATGGGTTATTGTTTTTTGTTGTTGGTGGGGTTTTTTTTCCTCTCAAAAGATGATAAAGTTTGTTAGAAATGAGGGGGGCAGACAAATTAAAAGATAATGGCTCAGTAAGGTTGTTTCCTTCTGCACACCCTGCAAACACGTTTGCTGTATAACATGAGCCGCAAATTTCTGTTGCACGGCAGTTTTCATTCATCTAGAAATGAGCATTTGCATTTGAAAACTGGTGCTTGTGTGGATGTAAACCGTGTTCACCAGCACAGATAAGAAAACATTGTTGTATGCATGAAGAACTTAGCGCTGTCCATGGTGCTGAAATCATTCCTCACAGCTGCTAACTTTTACTGGATGTTGCGAACATTCATTCATCTTCTGTTTCCTTTTTATATACGCAAGCACTCTTAACAAAGTCATTTTGGCTGCACTCCCCCGGCCCGCTGATTAAAATACAAATCCAAAACCACCTATTATGCACATCTAGATTATCTATACTAAAAATGGCATGGTATCAGAAAAAAGCTCAGTCAGAAAAGTGACCTGAAAAGTGGCAACTAAACCAGGAAATAAGCTGGGTAATTCCAGAACATCCACCCCGTCACCCAGCCCACAGGGCCGGGCTGAAGCCTGACCTCCAGCTGTCTGTTCATTTTTGTGCTCAATTAGAAAGGAACTCTCCCTCTGCATGCACTGGATCTCAGCAAATGTGACCTTTTCTCGCTGCTAATTTAATTACTAGAAAATCCAGATGAAATTTCTTCGTCACAAATGGGTGGATGTGGATGTCAAGGGTAGAGGCGAGCCGATACGAACGCGACTAATTTGTTTCCCCACAAACTCATCTGCAAGTGGGAAGCTGGTAACAAAACCATATTAACCATTGTTCAGGATCCAGGCCAATTTGTAAAACAGGGTTGCTATGGTGCAACTATTACCAGCTGCAACATTTTGTTAAAAAAACAAGATTCAGCCTGGGAGTGAAAAACGGACTATGCTGATGTGAAAAAATTGAGAACTTCCATTGAGAAATCTTGTTTTTGTTTTTTAAACCTGCAATCACTGCAATTATTTTAAGATCTTTTAGGGCAGTTATTATTTTTGCAGTTTATTCTAAAATAATATGTGGCATTTATAAGTTTCCGGTTTATTTGGAGTGCTGTATTTTGAGCCACAAAAAGCAAAAAACCAATGTGACTAACCCCGTTTTCTCCCAGTGAGTGAGATTTGACTAGCAGTGAGTGATTGTGCATGACACATACAAACCAAAACTGTTACAACGTACTTATTATGGTCTCTTATGTACTTTTTACAAGCCTGTTTCCTGCAGCAGTAAGTAGAAGGAGGAAAAATTACCCTTTTTCTTCCAGTGTAAAAACATTACCCTATCTCTACCTGCTTTGCTGTAAGATAAAAAGGGAAGACAAATAACAGAGAGGCAATCTGGATGATTGGCTCTGAAACAAGGACTCTGTACTTCAGGATCCATTCATGTTGACTATTAGAGCGAGAAGAGGGTTTTTCCCTCTTATGTTCTCTCTCTTCTTCAGGCCTGCCACCTTGGTACCAGCCATGTTTTTGCGTAGTAACACCTTTTTGGGCCCATTTCTATCCTGCCTCTACCTATACTTCACTGGCATGTTTAATGGCCTCTTGTGATGTCATATGACCTTCGTCTTTTGTGAGCACAAACATAATTGGACAATTTATTCTCTCCGCAAATGAGGAGATAATCTGGGTATTAATACAAACATAACATTTGGTATTTTGCCACATGCTGTAATGTAGGCCAAATACAGAGAATACCAGCTGGTAGACTCAACAACAAAAAATATATATATAAAATGGAAATATGCAATGAAATGATTGAAAACAAAGCTTGTTTTTGCTACATATTTTTCAAAGTGAAGTTTTAAGATAAATATACTCAGAAAAAGATGGAAATAAACCTACTTCTTTTAGAAGTTATTATATAAAATCAGGGATGCACCAATATCAACTATTTAACCAAGTATCAATATACATTTCCCTGCACTTTCAACAACATGAAAAAATTAACAGACCATTCACATTGCTTCTCTGCTTCAAACAGCCCACAATCCTGCACTACATCACTGTCCAAACCTCTCCCTATCAAAATGCATACAAAAACAGTAACAAGATAACTGTGTGGAACAAACTGAAAATTGACAAACATTGGCGGATACCGAAGATAATGCAGATATGTCTGCATTCTTGAAGCTGAAAGTTTTTTTGTTGTTGTTTTGATTTTTTTATACCAATTGTAAGTTGTGGAAAACTTAAGCATAATATGGGATAAATACCCTTTAAGTTTAGGAGAAGCATTTACACAAATGCAATTACTGTGGTGGATATTATCACTTCTTCACATACAGTCACACTGAAACCTAATATTAGCTGGCTAATTAGTTGGGCTCCATTTGTCCTCCTGCTCTCTAACTAAATGCTCTAGACATTTCAGATATCAACTTTACCTTAAAAAAAATCACAACTTTAATAACTGGAGAACTCTGGGTGAAACCGCGCTTAAGAGGTTTCACCCAGAGTTATGAGAGTGGCAGGGTTGCTGTTTTATTAAGCAGGGATGGAAGGATAGGTGAGGAGAAACTCTGCTCCAAACTCAGCCCCCTCCAAATGTTCCCTGGCATTTTATTAATGGGACTTAAAACCTTTGGAACAGTATCCTGAAAAATCTTACTTTTTAAAGCTGTGGTGCCTGTGTGTGCCTTCTTCAGGTTGGTAACCCACATACCGATTTATTATAGCAGAGTAAGCGGGGAAGAATATAAAATAATGCCAAACTTCAGAATTTTAATTTTGCAAGCCATGACTCATGTCTTCCACACTACTTTGTGTTGGTCTATTAAATAGGTTTTCAATAAAAATCAGTTACATGTGTGGTTGTAATGTGACAAAATGTGAATAAGGATTTTTTTTTTTTGCCAGACAAGTGGATAATGATGCTCAAATTTTCATCTAGGCAGTTTTAGCATTTTTCATGTAAGATTTTTAAATGCTGTCAGCAATGCTTTCAGATTCAGAATAGTTCTTCCATGGCCTGAGGCTTTTCTTTGACAGCAGCCAGAACTGTTTTCATAGTTTGGAGCTGCTCTGTTTACTATAATCTGCCGATAACCTCACAGGAATAGCTCCCTCAGAATATGACTGCATTTTCATGGCAGTATGTCATGTAAAGGTTTACAACTTAATGACTCTACAAATGGTAAACGGGGCCATGATCATGAGCCTCCAAATAAATCAAAACTGAAGAAAAACAACAAACTTAATCATTTCAAAGCCGGCGGCTATCGGTGTCACCAACTGAATTACCACATTTGGTTCCCTTCTCACTTGTTTCTGTGCAAAAAAAAAAAAAAAAAAAAAAAAAAAAAGGGTACTCATGCAGCGTGTATTCACACACTGACACACATGTATGATCGCCATCTGTTGCGCTGTAACCTCCCCAAGCTCACCTTCCCTTGCTGCTCCACTGGGACATCCTCACTAATGATTCCTTAACTTTGTTACCGCCTCATTGTGGCAGTTAGCATGAGCCAAAACTAGATTTACATCTCGGTAATAGACAAAGCGTTGCACACTCATCTGTGTGACAGTTGCGCTGATTCACCAGTCCATGACGTACATGTACAATGCTGACATCCACCTGCTCTCGAGTTACTCCAGTCATTATGTCCATCTGCCTCATACCCTTTTGTGTCTGATAATACAGGCAGAACAGTCACGGTGCGACATTTTACCGAAATATGTTTTCAAATTCAACTCCTTTTACAAACAGCTTTCTAGGGATCATGATGACTGATTAGTTGAATGCCAACAGAACTTTGTCGCAACCTTCAAAATTAGTATTTTCTCCAAGAACAAACTGACTCCAGTGCCGTCTGCCTCATTAAGAATAAAGTAGGGAAACTCTTGTGTATATATAAAACAAGAAAGATGTGCATTTCTTTATCCAGTCTCAACATTTTTTGTCATTTGAAAGTTGTCATCATAGAATGATTCTCTAATTGCCAGAAATTCAACCCGCTGGTTAACTCATGCAGAGATCTCAGTAAGTGGGTTTCATTTTGCTCTGAACACATCAAGCAACTAGCAGTAAAGAAAGAGAGACGGGTTGGTGAGGGATAATGTGTGCATAGTGAAGTTGGTGAGAGCTGGTTCACTGGCACTAACACTATGATGACCTTTTGGTCAAGAGATGAGCAGTTGGTCTTTGGAGCAGATAATCCTTTGGAAAAGCTGGTCTTACAGACTTAGCAATATTCACTCCCCACTAACACACACACATACACACACAGGAAACATTAGTAAAGCTGCAACAGGACAGTTTGTAAGTATAAACGAATTGCTTCAATATGTTACCAGGGATTTATGGCTTTGCATATACAGCACTGTAGAACTAACTTTTGAACAGTTTATCAAGTTACTATCATAAATTTCAGTGTGTTTTCATAGAATCGCATGTGAGGCTGCTACTGGAAGGAAAATGACATGTTTTTAAAAACTTTTTGCAAGCAAAAATTTGTACAGTCAGTCAAGCATGAATACCGTTTGTATTTTACCCTCCTTACTTTAATACCCCAAAGGGAAAAAAAACAAACTGTGGAACAACACAGTGTTGGGAAAAATCCTCACACCAGTCTCACAGTACATAATATTAGCAGTATTATGGTATGGACACTCTTTTTTTTCTTCCTTTGCCAAAAGGCTGAGGAAAGCAAGAAAAGCCTGGTAGAGGATGCAGCTGATTCACGAATGGGGGGGAGGTTCACAATCAGTTACAGTTCAATAGTTTGAATTCATTTTTGTTAGAAGGGCCTCGTCAAAGTCAGGGCCAAAATCCAAATGAGTATCTGCGGCAAGACTTAAACTTTGATTCGCATAAATAATATTCATTTAATCTGATTAAGCTTTTGCAAAAACAAAAAAATTGGTAAAATGGAGTGCAGTTGAGCATGGGCTTTATTTAGGTTAATCAGAGTAAATGTGGCTGAATACAAGTGAATGCCTTAACCATGCATCATTTTCAGCAATCTTTTCATATTTTATAGAAGCCATCTACACAATTTGGTAAATTGTCACTACTGGCAAGTCAACTGGATTTTCTTTTCAATTAATTAAACAGTGAATATTAAAAATAAGATGGGAAACTTGGGGAAAAAAAGCATTAAGTATTATATATACATCATAAACTTTTAGAGAGAAAAAAACTTTTTCTTTAATACACAGCCTCACCAAAATAAAATACACTGCAACCTTCCACTCCAACACCTGCTCATATTGAAACAAAATGTAGCAGGCTAAAGATCAGCTTTTCACTAATTCAGCGAGTCACAGGGAATTAATTAAATATAACTACTAAAAAATTAGAGATAGGTGGGGATGATTCCTTAGATTTCTTTCTCTTTTATTAAGTTTAATTCTCATCATCTTACACAAATGGATTTAAAACTTTTTATGAAAAGGTCTGATGTATAAATAATTTTAAAAAACAACTTTTACATCACAATTGATCTAAGACCTAATAAGACCATGGTTTGGATCCAGACTTAGGATCTCTGATCTGTTGCCAAAATCCACAAAACAAACAAAAAAGAGAAAAAAAAAAAAAACAGAAGTTTTTGTGACGTAAAAATGTGACAAGAGTATAAATTATTTCGCAAGACACCTTTATACTGTATCATCTTATCAGTGAAAATAAAAAAAGAATTAATTAGGGTGTTTAAACTGAGGATACCAGTGCAATGATAGCTCGTTGTGTGTGCTTCTTCTACACAGCACATTAGCTATCTCCGCCTTGTTCTACTGCTTGCTTTGGCTCCTCATTCATTGGCTCTTGTGCCTGATTTAGCCGGCGCCTGGGGCCAGCAGCATCTAGCAGTGGTATAGAGGGCCATGTAAATGTCACCATCTCAGAAGCTGTGCTCTGCGGAGCGTGAAATGAAATCTGGCAGAGTTTTAGGGCCCTGCCTCTCCTCACATGGACATTCCACAGTTCATGGGCCCCAATATAAAATCCATCACCATGCTATGATTACATCAAAGCCCACACCTTCTTTCTTTATAAATTATCTATTAGCCATGCATGTTTCCGTCACATCAGTACGACTGTAAAACTCGCATAAACATGATTCTTGTCATGTGATGGGTTTTTTTTTTGCTAAAGGAGCCTTGTCAAAATTGTTATTAGAAAGCATTGATGTATAAGTTATGATTAATTAGAAAGGAGCATGCCTAAGCTTTGTACTCCAACAAATTTAGTAATATCAATTTAATGCTAAATCTAGACTGGCTGATGCTAAATCCAATGGAAGATGTTGGAAGAGCTGCAAGCTGGCACAGAATGACGTTGAGCAGTTGAAGGTTTTAAAGCAGAAAAAGCTTCTCTTGGCTTTTCTTACTGGAAAACCTGCCGGTAGACTCAAGAGGCTCTCTTAAATATTAAAATCAGGAACACAAAGGGGCCTTTAGTTTGGGCTGATGCCAGTTGGATGCAAGACAACGGCTTCAAACCTTTGTGCAGAGTTAGGACTGCCTCAGACCATCTATTACATTCTCTTTTCTCGTCAAGGATGAGATCAAAGAAAGGACAGGTCCTCTGTTTTCAAGCCCTTATAAAAAAATAAAAATAAAAATAAGAAATATTTTTTTAAAAAAAAGAGTATAAGCCATCCATCCACCTGGTGCTGTCAAGACTTGGGATGAGCTCAGTTAAAATCTCATATTTTTCTTCTAAAAGAAACATATGATCTACCTTGTGCTGCTTATTGCTACTTCATCAGCTCAGATTTGCACTTCTGTTTTAAAAATAGGCTCCAGTGAACCATTCAGAGACCTACCTTTTCCAGCTTATCTTGTGTAATGGGCTCTTGAAATAAATCTCCTTGCCTTAAATACACAGGATCTGGGCTCACAAAGGCTTACTTCGATGTTTGGAGACATGATAGTCTGACCTCCTGCGGAGACTCAGACCAGCATAAGGTAACTTGGGACCAAATACTTCTCCAAAGCAGGGAGACGTAGACAGATTCAGATCTAGTTGTGGAATAAGCTGATAAAACTCTAATAGATAACGATGGCATTGTGAAACAATTACATATTAGTGGAAGTATGAATAATTGTTGCTATACTTGCATTCAGGTATGACACTATGAGAATCTCATGCAGTGTGTTCGATGAATCAGGATTTTCAAAAAACAGAATTTACACAACAGATACACAGTTTGGTCAGTTACATGGTTCTCAAGCAAACTGACTTAAGAACTTTAAAATAAATGTAACTGTGATCACACGCTCCCTCACTATCTGACAATCTCCGGAAACCGAGTCGTCATCAGTGCCGGGGAGATCTTTGTTGTGCATCTGATTCATCGCCTTTCTCCATCTACTGTCACAGCTAGTGAGAGGAGGCCAAGCCAGAGGCTGCAGGCTACTGCAGAGAACTGTGGCATGGAGGGACACTGGCATAGAGGCTCCTCTGCAGCTCCAGAAAGTTAATCCATAGCTCTGGGAAACACTAAAACTGTCAATATAACCACGTGACTGAAAGTTCCCCAACTGATGATTGAGTTCAGCTTTCAGAACAATAACCATTGACCTACCATCATCAGAAAGCCTGGCTGTCTTTTTATGCAAGATTATAATTTTGTTATGTCAAATTATGTCAAACTGAAATATAATAAAACAGAGGTCACCAAGATATTTGGAAGACAAATTTCCCTACTCGGTGCCTGGGAACAGTGGAAATGTCACACTAATTGGTTATTGTTGCACATGAAATCTGTACTTTGTGGAGGTTAAATAGGCTGACATGACAGCAGCACTGACTGCGGATCATCACATCCCGGCGACTGCAGTAAAATTATTACTCCTACTAAAATAATTAGACAATGTACCTTGGGACTATGACACATTAAAAACACGTCTCACAATTCCAGGTTGACAGCAGACACCATTACACTGCCAAGATAATTGTGACAGTAAAGTCTTCAAGTGTCCCTGTTTTACTAATTAAAAATATACAAAGTAAAACAGATTTGAATCAACTCTTTTTGATGAAAACAATCCTAACTATTTTCTAAACTCCAAAATTCAAACTGTCCCCCCCCCCCCACTGGAAATAGTTCCAGGATAAATTGTTTTACTGGTCCATAACCTATAATGTCTCTAGTCATAAAAGAATAATGCGTAATTTTATTTTTTTTATTAAAAGGCATGAATACTTTTTTCTCATCATCGCCATACCGAGTCACATGACCCACTGGTTCAAACCTCTATTCAGTTCAATGTGTCACTTGACAATCCTATGTTCTGAACGACATGATACAAATTATTTTCTTTAGAATCAAAATGTCACAAAATGCGATATAAAATATAAATTGAATTGTAATTTGGGCGAATAAGCCCTGCTTGGCAATATTATGTTCTATAAATGAGCACCAACTATTATATCGTATCGTATATAATAGGTATTTTTGGGGGTTTTATTCTAAAAAAATATATATTTTTCGTGTTAAATACCCAGCTCATTTGACACTGAACTTACATAACAATGGTTGTTTTGTACCTTGTGTTGTTCACCTAATGGTTGTTCACAATTCATTTTTAAATGCTTGTTAATTGTTCTTTTTCTTTTGTATTTGTACGCTTGAGTTGGAACTGAATTGTACATGCACAGTTGAATACTCTTTCGAGTACAAATATGGCATTTGAAATATTTTTCTTTCTAAAATCACACGTGATTTGATGTGATAATACAAGTGTGGCAACAACAAGTGCATGATATGCATAGTCAGTGCTGTAAATCTACTGTGTGCTTTCTGCTTGTGAGCAGCAATGCCTGAGCTTATTAGATTCCAGGGAATCCAATACAGAAGCAGAAGTCTATATAAAATCAATCTTGAGCCACAGTAACCATAAAGAGACTTCTCACAGACACATTATTATCTGCATCAATTCTGCAGATGACCATACACTCCACAACACTTCATTAAAATCATCAACACACCATTATCTACGGGATGCCTTTACCCCAGAGGAGCCATTTGTATATCCACATTTGGCCATATATCTGCTCACCTTGACATCATGAAAAAACTAAATCAGAATCTACCACCATCGCTGCCATTCCTCATACAGGCATGGCACATTGCATTCTTTAAATTCAGAATTATAACAAGGTTAGTATGTGTATACTCCATCACACAAGTTAAGTAACAGTTGCTTAGCATTCTGCAGCAGACTCAAGCACTGAAAGGCATCTGGATCCGTACGGGGACGTTGATAAAGGCAGCTCTCCCCCAGTCTCCGGCGTAAGGCCTCCCTGGTGGATTATGTTACCCAACAATGGCACTGGCCTTTCACAGTAGGAGCATGCTCCAGTTGCTGGAAGGCATACAAACACGTCTTCCTTTCCTTCTCCCTACTTCTCCCACCACAATTTACAGTGTCCCCTGACAAAAAGCATGCCTAGAATACATTTTTATACTACCAAAGCAAGTCCTATTTTTTGCAACAAAGAAGAAAACAAACCGTTTTTGTTTTGTTTTTTAAACAGAGTACGTTCATGACTGATGTCCAGATTGTTTTGATTCTTGTAAAACGTAAAAAAAAAATAACAGTCATATTCTTTATGCTTAAGCTGACAAAAAATGGAGACAGACAAAAGCCTTGAAATAACAATGGAGTACTAAGCTTGTGCGCAAACATACAAACTACAAACAGAGAGGAAAAGATACCGCAAGGGGTATATTGTCAAACTACCGTCAGAGATCAGAAGGTATGAATTTTTTTTTATTTAGCATCATTTTAAACAGTCCTATTTTCCATCAGACATTAAATTAGTTATGATTTTAAAAAACCATGACACACAGAAATCTTGAACATAAACCTGCCTATCAAGGAAAGCAACAGAAATATCCAAGATCATGCACTTTTTACCAGTGCATGATCCAAATTGATCAAAAATGTTTTTTTTATTTGTCTCATCAATGATAATATCTAACATATAAATGAGTCATGGTAATTAAAGGGGCAGTATTATGTGTTTTCCAGACACAGTGACATATTACAGCAGAATCAAACCACTATGTTCTCTTCAGCTATTATAAAAATTCTTTATCTATATATCAAATATGACTGAAAAGACATTTTACGTATTAATTTAACACCTTGAAATTGGTCCCCTGTCTCTTTAAAACCTTGCCGTTTCTGAAATTCTGCCTACATGAAATCATCACAACAGTGCTCATCTATTAACCCATTAACATTTTTACCAGCGTAGCACTGAGAAGTAAAATTAGGAAATTACATTAGACTGCTAGTAGTTCTTTTACGACAGCTCTAAGACACAAAAGTGCTCTAGACAGTATATATGCTAAAATTACAGAATTTATACAGGAATACTTAGGGAGTCGCCTTATCAGCTAAAAGTGTAAGTATGTTCACCGTGAGATTGAAGTCTTGGAAATGGAACATCTCCTGTTCTCCAACGCAAGTGACAGAGGGTTAGCGAGACATTGTTGGGCTTGACGGGGCCTGATTCTCCAACAGTGCGGCGTAATTAAAATTTGGCAAAGGAAAAAAGCACACGGGCACGATTTACAGCACGTCGGAGAACACAATAACACCTGACTCATCAGTGCTGTCATCCACAAGCGTCATTACGACACAGCCGAGACTTTTGGCCTTCTTTAATAAAAGCTGCAGGGGGGCACAAGTTATGAGTAACAGGTCTGTCATCATTGCGCTTTGCAGAATCCTCTTGTGCGAGAACCCCTGGGGTGTTAGAAAGCAATCATTGTGCCAATGCTCCTCTACCCTCTGGTCCTTGAAAACGCAATGGCCATTTGTTACATTTATATCTAGATGTATAATTTCATTTTAATTTCGGTGTTCTGATGCTTCAAAGTCAATCTCAAACAGTGCAACAACAGGGCCATTCTGTGATGACGCATTTCATCTGGACAGCATTATCTGCATAATCAAGCGAGACGTGCTGGGGTATGTGAGAAGTGTGAAAAAGATGCAGAGATGTTGAATTATTAAACAGCTCTTATCTCACTTGAAAGCATCCCCAATATTCCACTGGCATCACCTACAAGGGCTTAACTAAGGCAGTGTTTGTAGGCATCTTGTAGCAGAAAAGATGACTATCAGTGCAGGTCAGGAAATGCATATACTCATGCAATGGCATAATGTGATTAAATTTGGGGTGCTAATGATTTATTTAAACTTTTTCCAGAGCGGAAATAAGCAGAATATATATATTTCAAACTTTCAACAGTCTGTTGATGGGGAGTATTCTCTTCATTATTTCATATGACTGTGAGAAGGACAACCCAAAGAATAATGCGGTCACCAATATGCCTGACAGTTAGTACAGTGTTTAGGTTTTAAAACCTCTAATTGGCTCCAATAAACTATTGTCAAACTGATGGTGAAATGACCCAATCTTTGTCTCATCTGGCCATAAACATCTTCCTTAATCATTTAGGCAGCTGAAAATTTCACATGTGCGTGAAGGTGTTAATTTTGGAGCATGGTCTTCCCACACAGATGTTAAGCTCACATTACTGTAGTGGCCCGTATGTACAATTTTGAGCCAGTGTGAATTAAAGAAAATCACTAACATTGTTTAAAAGCTTTATTAAAAGTGCAGAGATCAATCACACAGACATGCCAGTTATTATTATTTGAAGCACTTCAAATTTTGTTGTGGCTGAAAAGTGCAATGCAAATAAACATGATGATGAACTTGATGATATTATATGTAAAGTTGAATAAATAACTCAGGAGCAGAAAAAAATTATTGGCTCACTGACAACAAAAAAAAAGAGCCAAATAGGTTCCAGTCATAACATATTTGCAAAGAGGTAGATTCGTTTCATTTATTAGCAAAACTGAAGAGAAAAATATGGACCACAATGCATGAGCTCCTAGAGTTCAGCACAGAGACTAACATTACTTGACAGGCAAAAAAAAGCAAGACTTCTGTTTTCACAGTGCAATAAAACCCCTACAGTCAAGGAAGAAGCAGACAGTCTCTGGTGTGTGAGGGAGACTGCTGTGGCCTTGTGAATAATAAGGAAAGCGTGCATGTTTGGTCTTTTCACGAGTTCCACAGGCAGCAGTGGGAAGATCAACAGATTGCTGGATTGGACTGCTGCATACTTTAGATAAGAGAGCAGAAAAATGTCCGCCTTACACCTTTTGGTAGAAAAGCAAAACTAACGATAACACAAGGAGAGAAGAAAAAAAAAAGGAATTCAGTTCAACTGCAGCGTTGAGACGTGTTTTCCCCGTTATTCAGGCTTTGCATTCTAATTAGTTGATGAATTATGGCTTCGGCAATTTTCACTGACCTCTTATTCCTGATCTTAGGATTTCAGTCTACTTCTCCAGAAAGAAGAGGTTTATTGCCTTCGCCTCAGCTCAAACACTATTGCCTAATTACTGGGTATATCCTAATAGAATAATTTTCATCTTCATCTTCAACCAGCAGACAACTTTTTATCACCCAAGACAAACCGGTCAAGCATTTAGATCAGACAAGTGATCCATTCAAATCGCATCTGGATTCAGTCTGGAGAGTAATTTGCAGATGTAACATTGTTCTTTTATACTGGCTGAATTGCACTGGCAACGCTACTCCAGGCAGTGTTTTAATGACTGTAATCACACAGTCAGTGTGGAGAAGTGCTAGTAGGGAAGACTCAGAGAAACTGAACTATCTTTGAAGATAGCTGGGTACCAAAGAGGCTGAATAAGTTTGGCATGGACACATGAATGATCCATGTAGTCCCGATTACTAATATTACTGAGGATGAGGGCGAAAAGGTTTGAGAGTGTTCCTAAAAAACGAAGATATGCTGTGGAATGACTGGAGGCTTTGGTCAATTTAACATCCCACAGCCCTTAATGTGCGGTGAGATGACACGGAATAAAGCTGCGACCTCATCCCACAAGTGATAACAGCGTTAATGGATGGTAAAGAGAAAAGGTAGAAGTACGATCGCTGCAGAAAAACAGAAATCCTGCAGCTAGTCCTCATATTTAAATGCCAAATACGCAATAGCAGACGCAGGTCTGCCGTCAAAGCGCACGGATGGGGATGATTGGATATTCCACAACTGCCTCGTTATCACAGATGGCGATAGTAGGGACAGCTGTCAACGCGCCAATTAAAATAAAGCAGTCTACCAAGTTTGTCGGGCATGTTAACCTTATTTCTAAAATTACCAGAATTAAAAGTTGTACATCTCCGTGCAAGTAAAAAAAAATAAATAAATCAGACAACACGACAAGACATTACGGTCTGGGTCCCACCAGTCCAAAAGTGCATATTTCATAAAGTACATGATCACTTTACTTGATGACAAACAAATTGTCTCTGCAGAATGAATGAAGCGTAAGAGGGGGGGAAGCGCAACATGCACACATTTGCTGCCTACCTTGTCTGAGCGGAGTCCGTCCGGCAGCCCCTGAAAGAGTAATCCTGTGATTTCCGCTCAAATCTCCTTGTTTCCTTTAAAATGATCTGAAGTCAGCACTGATCACGGCTCGTCACTTGCACGGTACGGTCCCGCAGAGCGTAGTATCTTCCTGTACCGCTCAGTCTGTGGGCTGCAGAGGCATCACTGAACGTATGAACCAGCGCTGCACATGAAGGGAGAGAAGGAAAATCCGGAGCGGAGCATGTTTAGTGTGGATTCTCCAACCTCCAGTGCACACTGTGCCACACAATCAAAATGATGGAAATAGTAAAATATCACTCGAAATGTTCATTCTGGAGTACTAAGGAGTTCTAGATTTTTACGCATCTTTCAGCTCCAGCTCTGCACCTTAAAAGCCTATAATTAATAAAAGAACAGTGGGATATGTTGATTGGTTTTATGTTTTTGTGTCTACAATCAGGTGAACTAAAGACAATGGCAAAGACTAGATGTTTTTTTTTTTTTTTGCTTTATTCTTTTATGTGTTTAGTGCAGGGATATGGAGAGGATCCAAAGAAGCTATGTTTTAGCTCAAAATTCCTTTTTGTGAGGTGCATTAAATGCTTGTTTGATTCTCTGAACTCCAGGGTCAACAGCTCAATTTGTCCAGTACTGTGCTGTATGCATCCATGTCCTTTCAATACTGAAATAGTCCAGGGATCTTGTAAATCCTGCAAGAATAAAACTCAATTCGAGTAAATAAATCTATATTTTCATTGTTTACAATAATCTGTAATGTTACTGGGGTTTTTTTTTCTTTTTTTTTAAAAGATTACTTAAACAGTAATCTTTAAGGTCAACAAGGTTTTAATCGCGTTACAAAACCAACAGAGGAGGACTAAATAATGCAAAAATCTGCACTGGCAGTTCCATGATAAAATAAGTAAATCCATCCTGGAAAAGATTATTATGATATAAGCTCAAAATCTTTTTATGGGAGCTATTGTGACTAGATTGTTTTGGTCATTCTCGTGTTTTAAAAGTGGATTTATCTGTCATTACATATAGAATTGTTCACTGTTTAATGAACTTCATTAAATGGCCAGTAGTTTTGGTAGATGTTTTACAACACAAGCGATACTGTACATTTCTTACATAAACCCCCCTTTTGCCATCTAATTAGAAGAAGTTAAAAACGGCGCACCGCACCATCTTCTTCCACCTCTCTGTGTTTCTGATGCTGTGGAATGACTGGAGGCTATCCTGCTGGGAAAGACGAAAACCAACAAAGCAACCAAGCCGCTGCCTTTTTGCCTCCCAGGCAGCCTGGATCTAATAACAAGGTTGCATACTTTGATACCATAACCCTGGCAACAGCAGCCGCAGCAGCTGCACCAAAACCCTGAACTTGCTGGAGGCTACCTGGGTCTGCTAGTGTGGCCTTTGAATGATCAGAAATCAATGACAGTATGCATGTTGAATCCAAGCAATGACAGGGGCTTGGGCATGACACTGCATTAGAAAACATTTGCACTCGGCCGTTATTGGATCTCTTCACCATAGCTCGAAGCTTTTTCATCAGCTAGCTTTCAACCATTTATTGGTGGCAGCCGGTCAATAGTGGTGTTCCCTGGAAGTGTCGGTGGAATCAATATTTCCCCCGTGATGCGGCTAACATTTCAGAGAGAGAGAAAAAACAACTGGAGTGATAATGAGAGGCAGTACTTGCTTTGTATGCAGATTACATTGATTACTCGTGTTGCTAGTGGAGCGTTATGAATTAACTGAGCTGAAAGAAATTTGTATAATGCACAGCTGATATCATACTGTGTTAATATCAGCCATCAAGTTTGACGCCATTTCACTCTCTTTGAGGTTAATTGTTAGTGTGATGATTTAATCCTGCTTTATCCCAGTGTGAGAAGTCATTTTGTGTTTGGAAACAAAACTCTTACGCAAAGACGACTGCAGTAAATAACTATGGCTTTACCGAGAGGGGAGTGCATAATTTTTTGTTTTGTCTTCAATTCTGTTTGCACCAGCAGACTTTGATTAAACCACTATAGAATCTCCGATCCGGTTCGTCTGCGATTTCGTGGATGTTTCGCAAGTGCACTTCTGGAATAATTGTGGTAGGCTGGTCTGTCTGAGAAAAGTTCATCCCTGTCCCATGTTTTCTCCTTTAGTGTGGTTCACTGGAATCCCAAAGACTGAACAATTTCTAATCCTTTCCAAAAATCAATGACTGTATAGGATTAGATCCCACCGCTCTCTTTTCCTGATCATGACTCTAATGAGCCTGATGATGCTCATTAGGTAACTTCCACCTGGTGTCTTGGTGAGTGAATAAGTGATTAGCTGAAACCTACGCTTACTTAAGTTAATTATGTGTCATGGTGTCTCTCTTCTACCGTTTGATTTTTTCAGAGCTGGGCAGAATGTCATGATTTCTGGAAATCTTTCGGCCTACTTCATGTTGTCAGACAAGTGCGTTTCGTAGTAATTCTACTGGTCGGTCTATCAGGCAAGTCGGTGGCAGGTAAAATTAAACAAAAAAATATGGTCAGTAAGTGTTAATTCTGAATTTATTAATTGCATCTTCACATTTTTGGCAGTTTTTTTTCTTCTGAATAATTAAAATACTTAAAAAATATATGTATATTAGTTTGCATCATCTTTGTCTGGTTCAAAAAATTTGTCTGGTGGCCTGAAACTTCAGTGATACAAAAAGCAAAAACACAAGAAAGGGAAGGAAATACTTTTTTTCTAGTTTTGTGTCCTTTTAAGAAGCAAAAACCATAATAGCATGAGCATTATTAATAAGTTAGTCCCTTTTACTTTTGTCAATGCAAGCAACAGATGTTTAAGATGATTTCTGCAACTGACTTTTAAGGATTACAATCCATATCCTCTTGGCTGAGAGAATACGATAAATAACCATAAATTCCTAAAGTATCAACGATGATACGCAAAATGAGACATTCTGAAGACAAAGAAAAACTTGTATTTGTTCTATTAAAAGAATCCAATAAACAGCTCATTTTTAAAAAAAATCCAAAATCCTCTGATTAGAGTTTCCTGTATCAGGTTTTGAAGGGGTAAGGGGCTTATTGGTACAGTGAGTCTGCACTTGATTGTGTGTCGCTCTGTAAATAACAAAAGCGCAAGATTTACAAAATCCTCTTACTAATGAGCTCATTTACAAATTAGTTTTACAGTAAAACAGAAACTGAAAATAAATAATTTAAGCAGAAAACACAAGTGTCCAGAATGCATCTGCTTTTACATGACACAGGGGGAGTCTCCTTAGCAGCTAAATCCAGTGCAGGTTTTTCCTCGGCCTTAAGCTCAGCATGCAACAGCAGCTATTTATCAATAATTCAAACCAGAAAAAGGTTTGAAAATGTTTGAAAAATGACAGAAAGTGCAAGGTTACCTTTAAATCACTGTTAAGAAATAATAGTTTAACAGTTAAATCACATTTAGACAGTCTGTCTGAAACGGATCAGGCCCTAAGCAAAGAAATCTCAGAATCTCTGTTTACTACAAATAAAGCCATAATTGCATCCCAAAAATGATCTTCTTCAGCAGTTTACATGATATCTTCAGTATAATTACTCAGCCTATTGTAATTGCTATGCCTTTTATTTGAGTGATCAAATCAATAGTTGTGGTAGATGAAGCTCAGGCTATATTGTTGTGAATTATTGATAACTTCACAGTAAAAAAAATTATCTTGATGCTGCTATTGCAAATACAGCCTTACAGCAATAATGAAGTCTGGATATCAAAACAAATTACCTGCACATAAAAAGTCTGTTATATTTTCTTTCTATATGGCTCATTGCATGCAAAGTGCAATGTTTTGTGCTTTGCAAAGTATTCATACCCTCTGCACTTTTTCACATTTTGTCACATTAGAATGATATAATTCAAAACACTTCATTGGATTTTTTTTAAATTAGACAACAGTTAGTAAAGCTAAAGGAAAATAGTGCATATTTTTAAAATATTTTATGAAAAAAAGACCGGTCTGTAGCGGAACTCTTATTTGTTAAATAGGTGCCTTCTAAAGGTAGACACATGCATTAAATTTTATTTAGGGGTACTAATTTGAGGACTAGATAAGTATGCCACACTTTTTAGATTTTATTTGCAAAATAAAAGTGAAAACCCTATATTATTTTCCTTCCACTTCACCTTTACGCTACTTTGTGTTGTTCCTTTCCCCAAAGTAAAAATCTTTTTCTGAGAGACTCTGTATTTGGAATAGAGTTTTAATATTACCAGTAATAATTTTCTCATGACAACACCACCACCACAAAAACAGTTATGCAACCTTGATTGCAGCACCTTCTGCAGTTTTCTCAATCTCACTTTTCCTTCTGTCTTTATACCTATTTGAGGAACGATTTTAAAGACTTGAGAGATTAGCAGATCTGAGCTCTGAGGCATGGTTGGATACAAGAAAACACACACACACACACACACACACACACACACCGAATAGGAAACTGTAAGCACATTCCCACCAGTGCTTTCGATCGAAGCTGGTGAAGAGGTCCAGGGGGACATCTGCAAACCTTTGATGTTTCCTTGAAGACTCAATTGCTTCCCAACATGATTTAATCTAGGCCTCTTTATCTTGAAACACGATTAATTCCAGTCTAGGTGTTTGTGTGTGTGTGTGTGTGTGTGTGTGTGTGCGTGTGCGTGTGCGTGTGTGTGTGTGTGTGTGTGTGTGTGTGTGTGTGTGTGTGTGTGTGTGTGTGTGTGTGTGTGTGTGTGTGTGTGTGTGTGTGTGTGTGCGTGTAACCATGAGTGCGTAAATTCAAGCCTGCAATTTCATTGTTGCATATTTTTCAGTTCCCAGCCAATTATTACCCAATTCTAGAGATCCCAGGGTACCCGGAAGTTTTCGTGCATAGATGAGAGTTTTTGAAGGTAAGGATCAGAGCTGGGAATCTACTGTTTATGTTGTTCAGTCCATATGCTGAGGCTTCTTCTGCAGCCATACAAACACTCGTAAAGTACTAAGAAAAGAACTGGCACTGAAGCTGAATTATTCAGATGAAGGGGGTGGAATACACAATGAATTGTGAGGTTTCGAAACAAGCCATGGAAATGTTGGCAATCCATCACCATTACTCACAATGAACTATGTATCTGTAGGTGGGATGTGTCGATTTGGAGATTGTTTGATTGCACTTTAACAGAACTAAATAACATTCAAAACAGAATTGAATTCATTCACTGACACCCAAAACGTGTCAAGTTCATTCATTAACACCGACTTGATTTGTGATTGTGAGTCGAGGTTTAGTGAAAAATACACAAAAATAGCTGAGTGAACCCATGTGGATGAGGCGGACTAGTAAAGATGGACGTAATCATGATAACACTTATGATGCTAAAGAAAATCTCCGCTAACTCTTCCTGTTATTGAATAGAACAGGTAGAACTTAGAATTTTCTATTTCTCTCATTCATGCAGCTGCCAGCCTCCATCCATCATGTGAGCCTCTCTGTTCTCTCTAAGGGACACAAGTTTTTTCCTCTTCCCTAAGCTTTACAAAAGAAATTCATTGGGAGCTATTAAATATTGAAGACTGTCTAAGGGTATGTTACAGAGGTCTTTTGACATTGCATAGGGTGACAGAGTAAGAAGAAAGGGTTAATATGTCAGGTATTGATATATATTTTTTTCTTTTAAAAGAAGAAATATCATTCACAGAGAATCTATAAATAATGGCTTTTATTCAATCCTCAAATTAAGGACCAATGTGATAAAAATCTAATAAATGGGCTTGGTTTGAAAAACATTAGGACCTCAGAAAAATATACCTTTTAGTTTCTTTTTTTTAAATCTTTATCCTGGTGTTTTTTTTAACCCTTTAAAGTGCAACACTGGAAATAAATGTCTGAAAAACTGAATTAGTTAACACATAGCCAAAACATTTCTTCATTTTCACACAAATTTTTCTATCATTGTATCATAGTTCATACATTAAGCATTTATGTTGATGCTGCAGTTTTTCCAAACCAACAGGGTGCGAGTCGTATGCCTAATAAATTAATTGATACTTTGATACCTAAAGTGTCCAAATTAACAAGCACAGTTTTCTGTTAAACATTTAATTATAGCTTAAGCTATTTTCGGTGTATGTAAAAGTGTAAGATATACAATACAGCAGGTTTCCAAGGAAAGTGACAGTTTGTAAAAGATGTTTTAAGAAGAGATCTTAAAATAATATTTCAGAAATAATGCGTTTGATGTCATCATGTAAAAGCTCTACGTGTGGTGTGGCCTCATAATGTCCCTCACAACTGTCAACTATTCTTCCACACAACGTGAAGGAAATCGGCTTGGGAACCTCTGCGGAAGACCATAAAGTTTTATCTACAAGTTTATTGTCACTTGTCTCGGTATGGATGTTATTGATTCAGAGCTTTTAATTGTGAATTTAAGTTGATGACACAAAAGGACATGTGTGAGGTTTCAAAATCAACAGCGTTTTCAGAGCGGATTTTAGAAGTCATTTTGTCCCCATTTTTGTGGCTGCATGGCTGTTAGATAATTTATTTAATATGTCTGTGAAACTCAGCTGTGAAAAATGACTCGGAATGAACGACGAGGCATTTTTTTTTTTTTTTTTAGTCAGTCAAAATATTTTGAATGGTATAGAAACCGGAGGACATGAATGCACGTAGCGTCATCGCATGTACACAAATTGAAGCGTTGACCCCTGTTTTATGAGAAAACCTTTGTCTTTTTAATAAGCAGCATGCGGCTTTGAGAGTGAATGCTTCACAGATTCCTTACAGCTGAGCCTGGGAGTTTAGTTAGAGAAACTCCTGCTCCCTGGAGCCGGTTCCTAATACTGCCACGGTGGCACTGTGTCTTTACTTTCTGTCATCACTTTGCTGCCTTGTCCTTTTTGGTTGAGACAGGCAGGAGCAATTCCTGCTTGAACTATTTGCTGACAGCTAGAAGGTGCTGAGGGAACCAAACGGACTACATTCTGTTTGCTTCGCTGCACCGCTTTCTCTACCCATCTCCCTCTCTTTGCCCTCTCCGTCTCTCTCTTCCCACCTGAAATGACAGGTGTCTGAGGGACTCCCCTCACATTCTATAAAGACTCTGACCTTGGCAAAGAGTATGCGTCACATTCATTAAGACTTTTCTGTGTGCTTTCCATCTGTGTGCTTTCCATCTGTCAAAAAGAGCATGAATGTGCCCTGTTCGTGAATCATTAAAATCCACATTCAAGTATATTTTGAAAATAAAATGTGTTTTTTTTTTGTTTGTTTTTTTTTGTCACATGTAGTCTGACAATATAAGTAGCCACTTGCTGCAAGATGCATAAACCAAAGTGGGAAAGAGAGAAAAATACACACCTGTAGTGACAGCTCTTTTAATGTTATGAACTGTTGCAAGAAAACTCCAAATACAAATGACAAATTATATTTGACTTTCAAGCACTCAAACCTTTTCACTTCCCCATATGACACCGACGTCAGTTCTACCATTCTCGTCGAACAAAAATATCCCCTCAGCAAGATACTGCCACCACCTTGTATGGTGCGTTACAGGCTCTGTGCAGTGTTAGTTTTTCCACCGTACGGCGTTCATGTAGAAAAAAAGCTACAGCTATATTTGGTCTCCCCAGCTGTTCCAAACTTCCTGGGAGTATCTTGACTTCTCTCATCAATGCTCTCATGTTTGGGTTATTAGTTTCAGTGGAAAGTCATGTGTTGACAGATTGACAGTTGTCTTTAGGTGCTCTATAAAATGTGCGGAGTTTGGGATGTTTTATTTATAACCCAATCCCCGCTTTAAACTTCTCAACAACTTCGTCCATCACATGTCTGCTGTGTTCCATTCAGTGCTCTAACAATGATGCCATTTGTTCACTTATGTTCTCTGTGCAGAACAGCTGGATTTATGCTAAGATCATATCACACACAGGCGGACTCTATTTACTAATAATGTGACTTCTGAAGGCAATTCTCTCCAATTTGTATCCATATAAAGTATTGCAAGATGTGTCATTTTTCTTCCCCTCCAAATCATGAATAACGTTGTACTACATTCGCTCAAATTTGTGGTGGTTGTAACTAGACAAACAATAACATAGTTTAAGGTATATGAATACATTAATGAGACACTGTTTTATAAGACATCTTATAGCCATAACTTATCACTTAGCGGATGGAAGGACAATAAAAATTGGGCTTTTTAAAAGGACATTTCAAAAATAAAAGTTTTACAAATCGCTGACATTCTCCCTTAGAACTAAGCAGTTTTACATTTAAGGCACTAACAATGTCACTAAACCACCACGCAGCCTGCCGCTGGGAGTTTATGACTCTGACAGTATTGGATTCAGAGATGAAAGAAGGAGGGGTGGATGGATATGAAAGTAAATCACACAGGACAGAAAGAAAGAGAAAAAGAGAGACAAGCCGCTGCAGGCAGACATGTGTTAAATGTTAGTTTGTAAAAAGGAAAGCTTTGCTGTCAGGGCATCAGGGAAGGATCACGGCTCTATATCCACCATCAATAGAAATCACATTCACACCATCTTTGTGGGATGTATGCTGCACAAAAGTACACTAAATCACTGCAGAGATCAGAGGAGCTGAGCTATACTGCAAAGCACACCTCGTCCTCTTTCTCGGTCTCACCAGACCTCCTGCTTGTTTGTCATCTGTGAAGCTGCTGTTTTCTCTCATGCATGACAAACATTCAATTTGTCTTAATTTTGTTTTCTGGTCCAAATAAGTTTAGCTTCGTATGGAGTGCAAAGCTGGGGTAATTAAATTAAGGAGTTTGTGTTCTCCATCCTAAGGATAATGAATGCTGCTGTGAGTTGAAAGCTGAAAAGTGACTTTGACCTGACAGGACTTCAAATATAAATTCAGAAACGGAGGTCCATGATTTGAGCTAAAGCCTTGATGGCTTTACGGATGCGGAAATCTGACGTGTTGAAGGTCAAGCCAGCAGGAAGTTACTCGCTACAAAGAACGGGAACCGGAAGAAGACAGAACAGGCTCAATGCCCTTTAACCAAGGATCTCAGGAAATCTCCCGGAGAGATGAGAAGATTGAAAGACATTTGCTAATTAGAGGAAAGGTTGATCAAGATGGAGTTATTTTATCAATTCAGCTTGTATTTTTGGCCTTCCATGTCTGAAATATGAGAAGTCTTTGCCCATTCACACTTTTTGCACTCGTGTGGGTGCAAAAAGTGTCATGTTGAGTCACAACACTTTACATGATCCTCTTTTATTTGTTTGTGCATACAAACACCTCAGATCTGACATTTCACACACTTTTCACTGCTCTCTTCCATCACCTTGTTAATGCTGAACTTTCCAAGTTAGACACAACAGCCTCTTCACACAATCCTACAGATGATGGACCAATGTGTTGTACTCAATGGCTGTTTTGGTTTTACTAGCATTTAATGTAAAAGAGTTCTTTTCATATAGATGAAGTTATTTTTATAATTTAGAAATTCTGACAATTTCCAAATGTCATACAGAGCTGTTTGCAGGTTGGTGAGTGTTTTGTGTGCAGCTTCCTTCTCTGATTGCAGGGTGCGACCGGCAGGTGTGTCTTCACAACTGAAGCTAAATAAGTTTAGTCAGGAGGAGTAAATTCCCTTGAGGCACATGCCAGATTGTTCTTACTGCACTAGTAATCAAGCCTCCACTAGTTTATTGTTTGGCATTTGGCGCATACCCTCTTTGTTATCCTGCTATTGGGAAAATCTGTTCCTGTTCATACTCCATTCCCGGATTCCAGCGTTCTACTTCCTTGTTCTTTGAGTGCATTGGCGAACTCACCTCAAGATCTTCTTCATGAATTTCCTCACCGCTCCTGTGATTCATGCTGTCTGGACTTCTCCTCAACCATCATATCCACGGACCTATCATCCAATGTTCCACTATCTCTCCATCTCCTTCTGGAAGAAAGAACAGAGAAACCATGACCAAGATGCATCACATACCACCTACTGCCGATCTCAAACTTCGTGGGTGAACTTGTTTCTTACCTGGCAACTCTGTCATCTCACAAACAGTATTGTCACATTTTGTACCATCTCGTCATATAGTATCTTAATGACCACTTACCTTTCCTCCACAGTGTAGACCTAGCATTCCTGAATCCGGACAAACAATTCACGCATTATCTTGTCAGTAAACTGTTAAAATCCTTTTTAGCCTGTTATTGCGGCCTTCGCTATTGACTCACTTAGAACCAACACAACACTGCATCGCCAAGCAAACCCCAATGAATACAAAGGATATAACATATATAGCTAGTGTTGTATAGTTTTGCATCAGAACAATCAGGTATGTAGATTTTTTTGTGTTTGATGTCAAATAATAAGACAGTCAAAACAATTCTTGTCTTGTTCTAATGCACATTTATCAAATCAAGGCCCACCAGGGGCCAAATCCGGCCCGCTTTGTGGCCCTGTCTAGCGGGACACATGCTAGAAATATACTTTATTTTATAAATCAAATCAAAGCAGTTTGTATCTATATACTGACAAATTATAATACCAATATTTCAATATTTAATTTTAAGAACTCATAAAATGTAGTTAGCTTTTAATAATTAACCAGTTTGTAAATTAGAAGTTATGTTCTGCTACAACACTTTGAGGACATTTGTGATCTTGATGTGGATTAAAGAAAAATTAAGTTTGACACCCTTGGCCTAATGTAATTAGACACAATTAGAGAAAAACACAGGGAAGAAAAATCCTCAGCAGAAGTAAATGCTGTACATATGCTGAGAAGATAATAAAAACAAAAACAAGAATAAACATTCTAAATAAAACAGTAAACAGCTTCTTGCCAATCTTATTGCCTTTCAGTCAGACTTTACTTGAATCAGCAGGGCTTAACAACGCCCACTACCGCACATCACAGAACCCAAGGACCCAAGCAGGTGAGCAGAATTTGCTGCTTTAATATTGAGTTTCTCTCAAAAGATGGAAAACCGTGGGAGTCAGGAGTGTTAGACTTGGAAGGCAGACAGAGACCGAAGAAAACAGCTCTCCAACGAGATAACCAGGAGGTTTGTGGAGTAATTAATAGACAAAGTAAAAAAAAAAAAAACTAAATCAGTCCAAAATGCACATGTTTGAATAAATAAACAAAACAGCAAACATAAACGGCAGTTACAGGACTTGTAACTTCTGTCCTGTAGTCCTGTAACTGTTGTTTATTATGAACTTGAAGTAACTGGTGAGATAGCTCTGATTGTAATTGGGTGAGTGAGCGCTACATTTTTGTTTTTCTACATTTTAATAAAACGATTTTCTCAGTCACTTTATAAGCTTGGTGTTTACATGTTGTGTTTGAAGCGTTCCAAGTCATTTACACACTTAAAATTGAGGCGCACCAAAAAGGGTCAAGCAACGCATCTGGTGGTATGCATTGGATGTTCATCTATCGAATAGTGAGAGTGTCACTTAACTCAACTACATGGGTGATATAAATAAGTCACATTGTAAATATGCTACACAGCTTCTTCAGCTTTTTTTTCACCTGAAGATGAGAACAATAAACTCCATCTAAAGCAAACTATGGTACTGGCCTATCATTTTTGTCCAAGTTATAACAGAGTCCTGCCACAATATCTAAAAAGTGTTTCATGAGGCTCTAAATGTGAAAAAAAAAGAAGTGAATCATTTTTTTCTGTACACCTTTGACCCTCACCAGCAGCCCCAATGATTTGACTGACAGGAAACTGTCCACATAAGGGCAATTTCTGAACAGTGTCTATGTCCTAAGATCTGAAAGAATATGTGTTGGTTTAAACTTGATTTGAAGCTCTGCAGCAGTCTGCCGCAGTTATTGGTCTTCTTTGTAGCATGAACTGATTATTTTGACAGGCTCTTGAAGACCAAAGAGGTTTCATATGTGAGGATTTATTTTATATGACAGCTTGTTGAGGATAGAAATGTGGGAGATTTAAGGGAGGAAAACTGTGATCCCTGTAAAATTTCCATCATCAAAATTCAGAATGTATTGCCGCAGGCCGGCCATATGAGGTCAATAAGTTTTCTAATGAACAATATTGGACAGCGATTTACTATTCTGTGGATTCAGCAGTCGGTGTCCTTGAAGTGCGAAACAATGAGAAGCAACATACAAGATGAAACAAAAAAGACAACAAAAATGGATTATGTCACAAAGGAGGCAATTATTAAAAGTTAAAGAATCAGCCTAAAAACATAGGTGAATAAAAGTGAGGAAAAGTAATGAAATAACAAAAATACAGAAAATACACATGCATAACAGAGATGACAATCTACCCCCCACCCCCAGAGACTTCTAAACAGCTATTATTCCAGAAGGCATGTAAATAAAAACCTGCTGTGGCGCAAATGTGCCCCTAAATTTAATTGCTAACATAAAATTTCTCTGTGCACATGGAAACAGAGGATGGTGATAAAAACAAGATCCCAACAAAACATAATGATGTGTTGATTAAAAAAACCAAAAGAACACCGAGTTAAAGCAAGTCTGAGAATCATAGAAAGATGGTGGAAAATATATATATTGGTCCTGCAGGGTTAAAATTGTATGCTTTACAATGATGGGTCTAAATTGTCTTAGGTCAGTTTGCAGATAATAATAAGCTCATAACCACAGTTGGTACCAAATAGCACATGAATACTTAAAACAATTTTCTTCATGTGTAATCCTAAATTGGAGTAAAATCTTAGTTTAAATTAAGATTACAAGAAAGATTCCCATCTACTAAGATGTAGAAAAATGCAAGAGGAATATTTTACACATTTTTAAACTTTCTTCATATTCATAGTCAGATGTTTACTTACATTTCCTTGGTGTTTGGAAGCATTGCCTTTAAACCTCAACTTGACTTGGAACAAGTCGTACATTTTGAACTTCTTGATACGATCTGCTTCAAATACTTTGCAGAAATTATTGACCCTTCCAGGCATAACTGGTGTAATAAATTTTGTTATCCCAAGATCTACTTTGATCTACTGGTGGTGCACCCGGTCATTGCCCGTTAGGAAGACTCATTTGTTCCCAAGACTAAATGTATTTTTTGAAATACACCAGTCCCCTCTGCAGCAAAACACTCACAAAACTATAATCAAATCAAACTACAAAACATCCTAAGGTTGACAAATGCAAAATTAACTTTTTTTGACCCTTAAAATTTTTTTATTGTAGTTTGAGTGTCTAGGAGTGCAAAAAAAAAAGTCTTATCTCCTAGTGCTGCGTAGATATATTTGTATTCTTTTTGGGACATGTTTTTCAGTCTGTTCATTTTTCTCTATTCCCCCGTACAATTTCTTGTCTCGTCACTGCATTTGTTGTGGGCAGAGGCGGTTCTAAAAGTTTCTTAGGGAAGAGTTTTTGTTTAGCACTTTATTATTTATTATCAAACAATTTTTAGCAAATATTCTACTTTTACACTTCTATGTACTTTGAATCTTTGGCCGATGTAGCTGTGACAAAACTTCTCCCCCAGGGATAAACAAAGTATTCCTGATCTCTGATTTAAGTCACCGTTAAAGGAACAAGAAAGGCTTAGATATCAGATAGGAGACAGAGTAGTGCCTTGCAAAAGTCTTTAGATCACTTGAATGTTTTCCCCATTTCAACAACAAATATTATGGAGCAATTAAAACCTGAATATTACAAGTTTTTAATTCATTTTTTTCTTACAAAAAAAAAAACGTAAAAATTGTTACATGTATAAATGGATTTAGCCCTTTGGGTTAATAATTTAGAGCACTACCTTTCACTGTAATTAGAGTTGCAAGTCCTTTGGGCTATGGCACTATCAGCTTTCCATATTTAGACTGAGCATTTTGCTGCTTACATCCACTGACCTCTAGGGGCTCTCTTAGTCGAAAAAAGTGTCTATTTCTGCTTTGTTTGCAAGCTTGTTGTTACACATTGATGCACAGCTAAAGTCACTTTCTCTTCATCAGTTAACTCCATAAAACCTTCAGTCATTCAGTGCCAAATCAATTCCTCGACTGTTAAACATAATCCTGTGTACCAGTTATTTTCAAGATAGCTTGTTATAGATGGAAACTATGGTAGCTATTCTTTGTCATTTTCTTTTACTTGGTCCTTTCCTGTTTTCTGGCCAGCCAGATAAGTAATGCATTGTACTTTCATTTTAATTAGATAAGGACTGTTTTCATTTTCAGTTGGGAATATTTTTGTGCTTTGTTTATGCCTTGGAGACCTTGAAGTTTACTGCTTTCCTATTTGTTAAGTTGTGTGAATCTGAATTTGGACAATGTAGTCCAAATTCCAAAAGTGACCAGGGTAAAGTTCAGTAGATTTACTTTATACATTTTGTATAACATCATGTGAATCCTAGATTTCCATTTTAGGTTTTGTAGCATTGCCCATTCATTTTTTTTCAGACTTACTAAAGTCCAGCCAGATTTAGATCCCCAATTTGCTATTTTTAGAGACTTTAAATTGGATTTTGATCAAAACTTTGATTGGCTCTTTTAAACACATAATGTACTTTGATCTAAACCAGTTCTGGTTGTATTTTTAAGGTAACTGCACTCTAGGAAGATGAATCCCTGTTGTGGTCTTAAGTCTCTGTGATGGAGACCAGGGGTTCCATCCCATGTTGATTATTGATATTATGTTATTTATTTTCAGTTCAAATGTATTTTGTATCAGTTCTTTATTTCAGTTACTTTGACATTTGGTGAACATTCTTTTTGGGTAGGGAAACTGGCCATCTTTCCTGTTCAGAGAATGTGTGTGGGGGCGGGGGGGATGTCAGTTTGTTTTGATTTAGATTAGTCAATTTGAGTTAATTGAGTACTTGCCTTTCTGGGTGTGTCTCAGCAAGGTGGAGCAGAGAGGGAGACAAATGCTCCTGGAACATACCAGCTTCCATTAAGAGGGGTAACACTCTGAGGATTTATTTTGTTACCTTTACTTTTTGATTGACCTTAGAATAGTTTAGTTTTAATAATTTGCATGCATGTAAATATTTGTTGGATCATTTATTGTTGTTAGGTTTGTGTAAATAGTGTTTGTTGTTCTTTTTTGATCACCCCTTCACCTGGTGTAAGTGGAACTTGCCTTAGGTATAAATGTAAGCTGCTTTGTTTCACTAAAAGTTGATGAGGGTGTTGGTGTAACTTGGAGCTCCTGAATAAAAACACCTCAAAGACATATTGTCGCCTCACTTCCTCCTTACTAACGCAGAGCCTCCGCCGGTCAAAGTGACAGTCTCTAACGAGTTTTCTTCCTGCTCTGAGCTCTGTCTATCTTCCCACCAAATTTGACTGGTTTCTGAAGACAGTGGTGTATCAAAAAAAATAGCTGAATACAAATACATACCACATTTGTCAAATAATTAGAAAATAACATCAAACCATGTTTTATCCCAGTTCCCATGATCCTTTGTGTTGATTTGTAATATAAAATCTGAATAAAGTGAGCATTCAACTTTGTGGGGCATTCAACTGGACAACAGGGGAAGAAATTCAAGGGGTATTGCACACTTCACCCATACTTCCTCACCTTTATTGTCCTCTGCCATCCTCATTTGTAATCTACGTGGCACAGCCACCAGTATTGGTCATGGCAGTATAATTGTGACATTAACAGGCACCTTGGTTCTATGGGGATCCACAAATGTTATTCATAAATTTGCAGCGTGAAAGTCACATAGTCTGCGCTGGGGACAGACGAATTCACGGAGCCTATTAGTCAAGGTCTCTAAATACCAAACGTTGTGTGCAGGATGGTCCCTATTATCCAATAAAGCCTACACAGAAATGTCTTATAAGCATGATTTTTCAACTTCCCTGATTGAAAGGTTTTGCAGCTTTTGCAGAAATATCAGATAAAAGTTGCTTTTCCTGCAAACAACAAAAAAAAATATATATAGGAGCTGTGCTGTCATTAAACAATGCTTCAGTGTAACTACAGGATTTATTGTTGCAAAGATCTAAATGAGTCACAATGTGAATCACAACATAATCCCAAAGTGACAGTGATCTTTATTAAAACCCATCATGCACATATCCCTCATAATGAAAGTGATCAAAAGTGGCGGGCGTGTAATTGGATGTGATTTGGCTCATTAGATGATGAACAGCCAACAAATTGGGCCTTGTCCTTTGCCAGCAGCCTGGGTCACAGTAATCAGTCAGTCAACATGAAAGAGTTGTCCATTCTAAGCTTTTGAGCACAACTTCAGCTGACACCAAATATTGCTCTGACTGTAAGGTTTGTAACAATGTCAAGTGTTCTTTTGGTATATTTAGCTTCAACAGAGTGAGAAGAGCTCGTTGACTTAAGTGTCATGAAGAGCTGTAACAGCAGAGAGCTTTTTATCCACTCTTCTATGATGACTATCAAATATAATCATTAGTTTCCTGCAGCATACCCACATAAACACTGATTGAATCTGTGCTTATAACTAAAAAAAAACCCAAAAAACTGTAATCTGAAAAAAAAACAACTTTATAAATTATTAGAGACACATCAGAGGAGTGCAATCTCTCTGTATGCGTACGGCGTGATGCTGTTGTAGTAAACAAAAGTGGGCATATAGATATTGGATAATGTGACAAAAAAAACGAACAACAGAGCCTTAGGGAACCCCAATTGTCAAGTTCCACATTATATTTTCAAATTAGACTTTACAAGTCGGAACGTTAATATTCGCTTTGATGTTTTATTTTTAAAAGCAAATTAAGAATTAGAATATTTTCTTATGCATATCCAAAAGATAGATTCTGCGGCTACACTTAAACGAAAAAACCAGCAACTCCACCTCTTAATTGATGAAAAACACCACAGAGGTTTTGGAGTGGCCTCGTCAGACTTGAATTGGATTGAGATTGTAGCTTAAATTGGCTGTTCATGCTCCAAAAGTCTCGCAAAGCTTGTTGGTGATTGTTGCCACCAAAGGAAATACAACGAATTAGTGGATTTTAGGGACAATTCAAAGCACTGTACAGAAGTGTGAACACAACACTAGTTCAACCTAAAACTCGGTGAACATTTCAGTGCCTCGAGCATACCTGGGCCAAAGTTGAGTGGGTCGATAAAAAGAAACAAAAACCAAAAAAGTTCCAACGTTTAGAGCCTTAGATTAAAGTACTTCACATAATCATAGTAAATTATCACCATGAAATCTGCTTTGTTGGAAGCAAATACAGAGAAATTAAAAATGACTCAAAACTTATACATAGCATTGTGTGTTTTGTCTCCTGCTGGCAGACGGAAATCCACTCCAGCTACATTTTCTCAAATCTGTGCACTATTTAGATGAATAAAACACTCAGAGTGGTGGTAAGTCTCGTCTTCTTAACTGACCATGTATTTTTATGCAAATTCATCTGCAAGCTGCTGGTCCACACGTCTCTTGACAGCTTCACAATGCCACCGTATTAAGCAATGGTGCCACTGTGTGGACAAAAGCTACACACACAAAACCTGCAGAGGCTTATCTTGACTTAAAAGGAGTCAGCACTCCTTGTAAACAGAATTTGAATCTTAACCATTCAGTTACTAAAAATACAACCTGCATTTGCAACCTGCCCTAAAAAGCCAAAGTAGAGACTGTAGTAAAAAACACAGCAAACATTTAGAGAAATATAGAAATGAACAATTTAATAAACTTTATATATTTTTCACTAAACTATGAACATTAAAAACCAACAAGTTTGTGGCACATCTGTTGTCTTTACAGAAGAGGAAGTTTGCACCCATGGGAAATCATCACTCTTCCTTTATCTTTGTTAATCTTAGAAAGCTTTATTTCATTTTTTTTAGTTTATAAACTCCCCACTGCAGCCTTCAGGGTAACATGTGTTGGACACATTCAACTGTTTCTTGTGTAAAAAGATCAACTTTTTACACAAGTTGATCTTTACTCTTCACCCTCCTTTTTAACAACAAAATAACAAACTGTTTATGACAGAGGGAGATAACGGATGCTATGAAAAGGACACACTGTGACACCAGTTATGATAGGTCTTGTCCTTCCCTGTTATACGGCTGAGACTTTACTCCGTTTGTTATTTGAGAGCCATAGGACAGATAAAAAAAGTCAAATAGATTCAACTTTTTTTTTGTTGTATTTTTAATACTTTTTCTGACAAACTTTTCCTCCTGTGGATTTTAACCCCCTCACATTCACCATGGTAAACCACAACCCACCCAGGATTATACTGATGCTTGTCGGATTGTTTGCCTTATTTCCTGCAATTACTTTAAACTTTCTTTCTGGCTTTGGAGATCAATCAGGTGAATATTTTTTTTGTTTGTTTGTTTTACGTGAATCCAGTCATCTCAAGGATTTAAAAAAAAAAGGATCCTCCAGAATAAATAGGTAACTCTCAATGCAGGTGTCTTCAGGCAGCGTACAGAAGATGTCGCACTCAAGTACAAGACATCTGTGACTCCTGCTCAGTGGACGTTTTTCGTGTGGGATTTTGTTCACTTTTGGTTTTTTGCCATGTTTGTGTACTTTTTGGCTGGACTTTGTAGAAGGTAAGCACTTTTTTAAAAAAAATGTATTTATTCAGTACTTACAACACAAACTCATTGGCGTAAAACCACATGCTCAGTTTTCAACACTTTCGAGTTATAGACGTAAAGGTTCTACAGCTTTTTCACAGAAGGAGTATTTCTTTCTGTTTTAATGCTTTACATTACCCTTCTGTCCTGTCACATGTGGGAAATCAGACTTTCTTGTACCGAGTCAATTTACTTCTCCCCTGGTACACTCATTCTCTCTTTACACCTTCCAGATTGCTCAAACATCGTAGGAAAAGACCGATTATTTCCCCACAGGCTCCTTCTGTTTGTCGACATGTGCTTAGTATCTTACTGTATTATCTCTGCCCAGTGCAGGAGTACATATGAGTGGATGTACGCCACACCTGCAGTGTTGCCTTATGGGTTTCATGTCAGCGTCATCACATACCTTAGCTTGAACATCACCTGGCTCTTTCTGTATGACAGAGAGTAAGTATGCCAACTCGCACCAACCATCAGGTTCCTCCTGTTGTCACCTCTTTTGATTCATATGGACGCTATATTTCTCTGTGTCCAGAATGCTGCTCCCAGTGCTCATAACCTCAGCTCTAATGACGCTAACTGATTACATGATGCTATTTTTCTCCTGCCATGGGCTAAAGATTTACGGTGCCTGGTTGAGCAAACATCGCAACGCAGACCTCTGGATGTTCAGGATATTGGTAAAACTATAAATATAGGGCAACATTCCTGGGCGACTTTTTATTTGGTCTTTGCAACATACTTACTATGACAGGTATGACTAAAAGCTTGTAAAATCACATACTGAAGCCAGCTTTGATAAGCAGTTGTAAAAAAAAAAAAAACACATAAATTTTTATGCTGAAAATCATTAAGATGAATTGTAACTTCCTCTTACTTTTTACTTCCCTGTTTTCTGTTTTTATCTTGTTTTTATCTGCCGAACTCACCCATCAAAGTCAATGGGTGGGGCTGACACCGATTTGTCGGACTTTCTATATTTAGAAAATTGTTGTATTGGAGGATTTTTTTTTTTTTTACAATTATTAGACAACATAGAAGCAGCAGATTGTGAGCTAGTGAGACAACATAGTTTACGTATGTGTTCTATCTGATGCCACCAAAACGCAAACAACTGTTCATAAGCAAGTAACTGGAAGAGTGTCTAAATAAA
Organism: Poecilia reticulata; assembly: GCF_904066995.2. Classification (NCBI taxonomy): domain Eukaryota; kingdom Metazoa; phylum Chordata; class Actinopteri; order Cyprinodontiformes; family Poeciliidae; genus Poecilia; species Poecilia reticulata. The sequence goes on from NC_088849.1 coordinate 17,552,990, forward strand.
TTAATCAAAAACACACATCTTTGCAGCATTTTACTAACTGGTTTTTGGTTCACTCGAGCTGTCTCTCATTGTGTCAAAACAGGTGCAAAATGGAGTGGCGGTGTATGCCACTTGGGGGACACTCTCCACTTTGCTGAACCTGACAATCTACTTGCAGCATCAGACGGAAGCATCTCGATATCACTGCACAATGTTGTCACTGCTGCTGCTCCTGATGGAGCTGTTAGTGTGGTGAGTCTGACTCCCAGCTGCCTTACGCAGTTTAACTGCTGCTGTTGCTTGTAAGACAGGAAAGAGCAAAGGAAAAAAAAAAACAAGCCTTTTTTTGTCTACTGCTGCTTTCAGGTTTCTGTTGGAGAACTTCTATCTTGACGAGCACATGCGCTACACTGCGGCCATCTACCCTGTAGTTATCCTGTGGCTGACAGGCATCCTGGACAACAATGCATCTCCTGTAACCAATTTGTACATCCTTGAAGGTAAAATTTCAAGCGTGCATCAATATTGAAAAGATGAAACAGATAAAACGTCATTTTGCATGTATGGTTAATTGTGGGCAGGTTGTGTTTTTCTTTTTTAAGAAATAATTTTATTATTGAACAACTGCAGTGCTTCCAGTAATGCCTAAATGTTAATGAACCTCAAACACGGGTACTCAAGAGAGTACAAGTGAGGTGACGAAAATATATGTGTGGACAATTAGTGGGAAAATATTAAAGTTATTATACAGCTAAATGAAATAGGAAAAAAAAAGGTCTCACCTCACTGTAAATCTGCTGTTTATGAAGGGTCTATAAGTTCCAAGATCATGTATAGTTGAGTACTTGATTTCTGTCTCACTCTGCAGTTTTGATCCTGGTGATTGCCTGTGTCCTGCTTGTGGTTCGCATCATCCTGGTGGGATGGAGGCATCACAAACAACCGCTTTACATGGACAATGAACTCAGTCTGACTCCAGTGGAAATATCGTTGTCACAACCCAATCTTTTCCTTTGAATACCTTCCTGTAATGATGGTAAAATATTACATCTACATAGAGAGAAAGATTTTTACATCATGAATGCTTAGGATGGCATTCCACTTTCTTAAGAAAACTTGAGACAACATGCATACCTCGGACTGCTGGAGATAGACACCATGTCTCCCCACAAAACTGAAAGAATAAGCAGATTTGGACAATGACAATGTTTTTTTGTTCATGGAACATAATATATTCATATTCTTGAATGTTTCATTTTACCCACAGATTGCATTAACATTGTTAATAAAGAACAGGTGGAAATCACTGAACTTGCTTAGGAAAATCTCTGAAGATAAAATCCAGATAACAAATATAGTTTTGTAATGATTTAATCACCGGAGGAAGCATGCACTGTGTCATTACACTCCATGTTGGTTCAGAACTTCTGTAAACAAAGAATGACATGTAGGTTTAAAGTCCAGAACCTGACGTGCTTCACTGACAGCTGAGAGCAAGCCATATTTTATAAGCTCATAGAAGACATACATGAGTGAAAAGAGGCAGCTAATGATTTTAACACCATTATACTTTATTCCTGCTGGGAGTTAAATGTACGGCTAAGAGAACAGTAAATTGTAAGAGGTGTAATAAATGTTTAATTCAAAATAACTATATTTTTTCTCCTTGGAGAAATTCTATTTATGGGTCAAATAGCTGGACTCAATAACCAAGCTGTTTGCAACATGTCATGGAAAAGTAATCAGAGCAAGGTCATAAAATTTCTCAGCAAAAGCCAAGTTTCAAAGTCCCACGAACAAGATAATAGTACTAATGCGTTGTCTTCAGAATCTCCCTGCTGCAGTCGGTCAGTATATCACAACGTACAACGACTTCCATCATGTTTCCCCGGATTGAAAATACTGGTTCCTATTTGGCGATGCACGCTGGCAGCGTCGTTCTTGCAATCATCACTCAAGTAATCTCAGAAGTCTTTTTTTACCTGGCGAAGGAAGACAAAGTGCCCAACGGTGAGTGATACATCATGCACGCATATTTCAGTCATGGAGTTAAAACTCACAGATTGTAGGAATCAAAGAAACGCTGTTGTCTTCTCACGCAACTTTTGATACTAGCGTTTTTTGCGAGATCGTGAGTACACGCAGATTAGTGATCATTAGCTTTTGGGTCCTCAGCTGTTTTTCAGACTTCATCCTGGAATGTGTCCGAGACTTTCTCCCTAGAGTTGACTATGGACTCGTGGTCTGAGAACTTCTGGATCTGGATTGACCTGTGGTCTAAATTGTGGCTTGTTTATGCAGCTGTGAGCCTCTTCAGAAGGTACATCTGCGGTGCAAGAATAAAGGTTGTTTTTGCCTGAATTTCTGATCTTGACATTGCTCTCCTGTCTATAGAAATGTACTCGGCCCCCAGTCGTGCAATCCTGAAATCCACCCTCCCAAATTCTTTCTGATGTGGGCCATCTTAAATATTATAAGAGTGTGTAGCATGCCTATGTGGGATAGACAGTAAGTTGTATGCAACACTGTAGATTGAACAAGTAAACAATTTACGCCAGTAAATTAAAGCTATTTCTGCTTTCTACAGCTATATCCTACCGGCAGTGTTGTCTAGGTGGATTTTACCGCTTCACAGCTTCTACATGCTTTTCCTCTCCTACTCCAACCTGAACAAGCACGAAGCCTGGCTGGCAATCAACAACCCCGGTGTGATTCCATGGACACATTATCTGGTGATGAGACTGTGATTGCTTTTGCAGTGTTACAGTGCCTTACAGTAACCGCAATAACCATTGAACTTTTTCACATTTTGTCATGTTATAAGCAAACATTTGGATGTATTTTATTGGGTTTTTAGGCAGTAGACCAACACAAAATGGTGCCTAATTGTGAAATGGAGGAAAAAGAAATGGAGGAAAAACATGAATGCTTTCTTTTTCTTTACAAGTATTTGAATAGTGTGGTATGAACTCAGAGCCTCTGAGTCAGTACGTAAGAAGAAGAATCTTTCACTACAATTACAGCCACAAGTCTTTTGTGTTATTTTTTTTCCTAACAAAAATAGGTTTTCTTTGTTAATGACCAGGAGTGTGGCCTGGGTGCCACTTCCAGCCCTTCGATTGTTTTCTATGGCTTCTGACTACTGTTCATGAATAGTTCCAATTTCACACCCCAACTTTACACAGTTTTTACTCTAAATCACACTAGTTAAATACAGCAGGAGTTTTCAAAGGAGAAGTTCTTATTGCTCACAACAGAAAGAAAAATATCCACTTATACACTTTTCTATTGATGTGGTAAAGTCTCAGTCTTTTTACGTTTTCGATCTGTGACTTAGAGACCTTTTTGCTCACTTAAGACACATTTTTATTGATTCAATCAATCAAGTCAGTCAATAAAGTTCAATTGTATAGCACATTTCGGCAACAAGGCAGTTCCAAGTGCTTTACATCATAAAAAACACAAAAATCAACAATCGAAACATTATATTTTGCCACGTGCTGTAATTACACTTAGTCTAGATTTAAAGGAACACCGTTTTTCAGCTGTTTTACTATTTTCATTCAAAGTGTGAATGAACTTTAGTTGAAGGTATCAGAGTAAAGGGGTTGAAAATAAATGCAGGTCACACTTTTAAAATGTTTAATAGAAAAAAAACTGATAAAGGCAGTGATAGTTTTCCTTTGTCACCAATTATGCACTATGTTGTGGTCTATCGGAGTATAAATCTGGTTAAAATATACTAAAGTTTGTGTTTGTATTTGTGAAGCATTCAAAAGTTTGCGAGGTATACATAATTTTGTGAAGTGTTGAAGGAAGTGAAAATTATCAACGTTCAAATCCCTCTTTTTTTTCTTTAGACACAGAATGGATTAGCTGTGTTTGCCTGGTGGTCTCTCTTTCATTCTGTGGTGGGCTTCGGCATAGTGCTTAAATATCATGCCGGCGTGCAGGACCGAGTGGCCAGCGCCACTGTCCTTTTCATCATCTCCGTGTTCATTTTTACATGGTAAGCGCAGAAATTCAGAACGTGCATTTTGCTCGGGGACGTGAAACTAAAAGAATAAGAAACTGACCATGTTTGTTGCTGAACTCACACAGGTTCACCCTGCAGAACTTCTTCTTGATCAAGTACATGCGGCACACATTCAGCATTTATGCCGTCCTCATTCTGGGACTGGGTGCGATGTTCACCAGCAGCTACCGTGTCCAGGATTTCTCCATAAACACCGCCGTCTGTGGTAAGTTGAGAGAGCGTGATGGATTATCCTGACAGACCACTTCATCGCGGAGTTTCACACTGAGCATTTTTGCACCTTCAGGAGTCCTTATGCTTCTGACAACCATCATGAGCTTCATCCATCTGATCTCTGCGTGTCTGGAGAAGTCCCACAAGCCTGTTGCTGCAAAACTGAGACTTGAAGGCTGTGAGACCGTGTGCAAACCGGAAGGGAACATTAAACACAAACTAGAGAGCTGAGTTGAATTGCAAACAAAGAGACTCATCATTTGACCAATAGATTTATTTTCAAACTACAGGATAATTAAATCCATCGCGTGTCTGACCTCATTCGCTGAAATTTTTTCAAGTGTGTGGTTTACATCATTCACCAAAAGGTGGCAGCAAACGCTTAGATTAATGTTGAGAAATTTCAACTGGAGCTGCACCAGGAGATGGCACAATGACGCAAGCCTTGCATTTAATGCTAATGAAGGAAAACAGTTTTAAAATGAGAAGAATCAACAGTGGCCTACTACAGATGTTAATTTTATTAACCTTTGTGGCTGGAATTGTGCTGCATTCTAAACTCTCAAAGTAACTGAGTGAAGCTTGAAAACACACTGTGTGTGTGTGTGGGGGGGGGGGGTGTTTGGGGGGGTGCGCGCGCGCGTGTGTGTGTGTTTGGGGGGGGGGGGGGTGCGCGTGTGTGTGTGTGCCTCGTTGTGTTTACATAACTGTAAAATCCTCTTAATAAATTAGAAAACATCTGTATTTTTCATCTCCCTCTCTGCTCCTCTCTGGGGTCTGTGACGCTGCACCAAAGACATAATCACACTCAAGTTTAAGAGCTCTCTCTCTCTCTCGCTGTCTTTCTCTCTCTCTCTCTCTTCATCTCTCTCTCTCTCTTTCTCTCTCTCGCTCTCTTTACACTGCTTAAAGAATGGAATATCAAACATGCCCTTTGGCTTCAGGGAAGAGCAGCTCAACCTTTGATGAGGACACTGAGCCTTATTAAAGTAATAAATGAAAGCAGAAGAAACAAAGACAAGAGATCATACAATGAACGCGACCGTGGCAGTGACATTTGTTCGACAAATAAAGATTTGTCATGCAAAGTGGGTACTGGTTTGAAAGATGGAAATGCAAAATTCAGCCACTTTCTGCATCATCCGGTTAATTTTATTTCACATCTGCTTATTACGTGTGTTTTTCTCGTTCTTGCCTGCCAGCACAAGGCTGCATTAGTATTTGGACGCAGACATTAACTTGTAAAACTGGCCTCTGTGGTGGGCGGATGTCATTGACCCTCATCATAAGCTTAAATTGGCAATTTGTGCAACAGTAACATGTTTCTTATCTGCAGGAGATTATGAGCTCTGATTTTTTTAAAGCCAGATACATTTGCTTTGAGGATTGTTTAAAGACACTACATCAAAACCAGAAGAAAATCTACAAAGAGATCCTGCTTACTTGCACTCTGTAAATATGCTATGGCTAACTAAGGGATTTTTCAAACAAAGTTTAGTCTGAACCTCATACTATGTAATAGTATCATACTGTAAATACTCTCACTGTACAGCTGTTTAGCTGCTCATGTCCCATTTCCTCCGTGTAAATTACTCATTACTCATGTTGTGCAGAGAACACCTCTGTTCTTACTGTACTTTGCTTCCCTTGGTCATTTTAAAAGAGCCACAATAAACTTATTTTTCTCAGAAGACATGCTTTTACCATTAAACAGCTCAATTCAGGAGATAGAAATGTATACACACTGATCATTTGTTGACATTGTGGCAAACAAAACAATTTTTCCTTATCAGCTGTCTGGGGCAAAGCAACTTGCATGTTTTCCAAGCTGTGCTGTTTTTTTTTCATCTTTTAAATATGGACAGAAATGAAAAGAACAAGAGTCTAACAAGAAACCTTACCTAGCCAGATTGAGCACAGGACCGATCGCCCTCTTGGGATTAGATTTTTGATGTTTTGTGTTGTGTGCTTTTCTGTGCACATCTAATGTGTGTCTTGAGGAGGGAGCCACCTTATGACAAGATTCACAATTGTGTCAAGATTCTGCTTTCAGTTGATCAGCTTAGCTAATTGGTGTAATCATAATCAGAGATGGATTTTTTTATTAACTCTTTTGGATTCTTGGTGGGTCGCCAGTAAATATATATATATATATATATATATATATTTTAAAGACTTTTTACCTGCATTAATGAAGGTGTAATAAAAAGGAGAACAGAGCGTGATCTCATTTTTTTGGAGATCACACAAAATTTTCCCTGAATAGTTGAAGAAAAGCACGATTCTTCTGTGTCCTGCTGTGGGAAACCTGTTCACACGAAGAAGGCAGATTCTCACAATATAATTGAGGGGAAGTGATTGTGTGTGAATGTGTGAATTGTGTCATCTTGTAGCATTACACTCTGGATTTTGCACAAAAAGATATACAGATTGCTGTCTTTGCTCAGTATGTGAGGCTGAAAACCTCCAAGATAAAAAACATCTCTTCTCTGCAGCCAATTAATGCAGACAAATGTATTTATGGAACATTCTTTCATTTGGAGTCTTAAACATGTGCCCTTATATGATGTCCACAAAGAAAAAACAATTCTATCAGTATTATACCATTCTGCAAAGAAAGATATTATATATATATATATATATATATATATATATATATATATATATATATATATATATATATATATATATGAGAGCAAGAAAACTTTTTGTTTTCTCTAGCTTATTCCAATTCAATTGATTATGCCCGTTGTTCGCTGCTAACTGTTTTCTGGGTCCCTGCTGCTCCCTGTAATTGCGAAGCAGATTCAGCGCTACGCTGGCCTGTTCCCCCTGCTGTTTTTAAACAGAGGGAGAGCAAAAAGCAGACTTTTACAGCTGAATTCACTCCGTTCCTGTTCAGCAGACAGAGCCTATGGATGAAAATCTGAGACAAAGACTGGTGGAAGGCAGTTCTTTTTGCTGAATTTAGATTAACCCCGACATTCACACAAGTTAAGAAACACAAGAAAGGTTTGCATGGTTTGTTTTGCTCCCACAGTACAGTTGTGCTTTAAATACCCCCCCCCCCCTTCCCCTCTTAATTGAAATCCCATTTCCCTTGAAGAGAACCCAGAGTTTTATTTTTTTTATTTTAAGATTAAAGTAAAGTTTGATTTTTTTATTTGGAAATCAAAGTCCCAGACCTTGAAGGGTAGAGAACCACAGAATCCTTGTTACTTGAAGTGCCATGTCATCTGCTGGCGCTGTTCTAATGTGTTTTCTGAATTTACACAGTTGAAGTCATCTGGGAAATATTAGAAAACCTCATGCTTTCTTTTGACAAGCTGTATGGAGATGCTGATTTCATTTTCCAGCAAGAATTGGCACCTGTCCACACTGCCAAAGGCACCAAGGTGATTCAGTCACTGTGGTGTTACTTCAGTTGATTGGTCAGAGATCTTGGCTGATATGAACCCAGGAGAAAACCTAACAGATACTGCCAAGAGGAATATGAGAGACCCCAGACTCAACAATGCAGATGATCTGAGGTCACTATCAAAGCAAGCTGGGCTTCCATTACACCTCAGCAGAACCACAGACTGAATACATCCTTGCCATGCAACACTGAAGCAGTAATTACTGCAAAATGAAACTCAAACAAACTCAAACATGGAGTTCATAGAAATGAACATACGTTTCAGGAACTTGACATTTCTTTATAAAATAATATTTTTTTAATTGATCTAATTCCAATGTTTGTTGTGATATTAGTAGCCCCAAGATGAGTGCCACAGTTGCCATCTTCATTATCATGCTTGCAGGCCAAATTAGCATACTATAGAGATTCATATGGTCTGGATGAATGATCCATTATATCACATTATGTTGTAAAGTAATTGAAAGTAATAGATTAATAATTACAGATTTGTAAAGCCTCTGATTAACTTACAAGAGCTAAGTATATAAAAAAATAGTTGTTACTTTCACCTTCACAAAACCATTAGTGGTGAAACATTAGTGTTTCCTGACTAACTAGAACATTCTCAACACCCACACATTTTTTCTAAGGAGCTTCCGGTTTAACAGGACACTCTGGCTGTTTCACCTCCAACAATTCACTGCACCAGACCAGAGGATTAAAAATATCTTTGGATTTTGGCACAATAGTCTTAAAATGCTGGAGGGGCGGGGTGGGGAAAGAAAAACGCCTCAGCGTGACTATAAAAATGAGATTCTCCTGCACTGTGTACTAGCTGCCATGGGTTCCAGAAGGTATAATCTCATTTTCTTAAAAACATAATTTTCAGTGCTTGCTTCTCTGCAAAACAAATTATAAATGCCCAAGTGGTAATTTTAAGATTTCAGGTGAAGGCCAGTAAATTGCTTCACGGACGGCGCTCATGCGCACATATTGCACCACAGCTTTATCACATCTCTCTGGAGCTCTGCGGCCAAATCCTCCCTGGGGTGAAACACTGGCTGAAGGCGGCAGACGTGTTGCGAGAACTGGTGGTATTTCACTGTCTGGCAGCCCTGTAATTGTTTCTGTACTCTCCAAAGACCTTTCCCTCCATAAGAGAAATAACCTAGATATGCAAATGTGTATCCCCAATTAATTTCATTCATATAATTATGTAGAGGAAAGAGATTGGGTCGGGGGAAGAAAAAGAAGTGTTACCTTGTGCCAAGTTGTCCTCCCACTTGAGCCCTCCCGCTCTACAGGGTACAGCTAAATTAGCTTAAAATATTGAAGCATGCTTGGCTGCCCAGATGAGCATCAATTATCTCTAACATTTTAATGTGAGGTCTTCAGAGTCTGAAATCAACAAACTGTGCTGCTGGCAGAAATCAGTACAAGAGGTTTAAATCCAGCGGCTAAGTTCCTGAACATGACCCCATTTTCAGATGTTCTTAAAGCTTAAATTAAAGTAGAGCTTTAACGTGAACCAAACGGCTGCTCAGCGTAATGCTCCTTATAAAGGAGCTGATCTAAAGTGAGGAAAGCAGTCTTTGTTTGGGACAAGAAAACATTCACGGCTGCTGTGTATTTAAGAAGTGGCCTCGAGGAGTTTTTAGAGAAAGCAAAACTTTGTTTTGGATTTAATGATGTGTCATGTGTGGGTTATGATGTGTCTTTGAACAATTATTATGAATAATATTTTTTACTGCACCAGTGATCATGTGAGAAAATATTTCCACACAATTTAAAAACAGAACTACAAAGAATTGCTTTTAGGACTTTCAATTTCAGAACATCATTTGCAAATGCCAAACGGTGAGATGATTTTTGCTGTCTGATTATTTTGGTAAATGCCATCCTCATTAAGGTTTCCTCATCAACTAAACCAAAGGAGGCCTCATTTGTCATTGTGAACACTTGGGGAAAAAAAAAATAAAACAAAAAACATTTGAGTACAATTATGCATCGTTTGCAATCAACCATTTTTATGTTTTTTATTTTTATTTTTTTATGATTATCATTCACATAAACATGTACGATCAGTATGAACATTTTGAAAATAAATATTAAGGTCTTCATAATAAAATATATAAATATATTTTAATCAGGGGGATTAAAATATATTTTAATATCAGAGTCCTGGTCAGTAATGTATGAATGATTATAAGCTTGTCATAAAGTACAGGGATGTATTCCTCCACTTAACAAATTTACTTAATATTTATAGAACCAATATTATATTTAAGCAACCAAATATGAGGATTACATTGCTTACAGAGGCAGGTGGGCATTTAAATGAATTACTCTTTCTAAGAATGGCCAAACTGCATCATAATTCTGAAACGTTGACACCCAATGCAATATGCATTTGAATTTTGAAATCCTAAGAGTGAGAATGCAGAGTTTTTTCACCAAGGAGAAAAGGATCCCAGACAGCTTCCAGCAAAAAAATGAGGATCTAGCTGAAAATGAAGTAAACTTTTTCAATACTCGCACACTCACGCACACACGTGTGCACACACGTGTGCACACACGTGTGCACACAGATTGTATTCTTATTGGAAAGCATGGGTTGACTTAGCACACAAGTGTCAAGCTGAAGTCTTTAAGGGCCAGTGTCTTGCAATTTGTAGACGTGTCTCTGTGTCAACACACAAGGATCACATAATTGGGTAATTATCAGGACTCCGTGGACTCCAGAGTTCAAGATGAGGTAATTCAGTCTTTTGATTTGGGTGTGTTGGACTTGGAAAACATCCAAAAGTGTGCAGGAAACTGGCCCTCGAGGAAAGAAGTTTGTTACTCTGTCTCAATTAATTAACATTCTTTTAATTAATGTTGATGATGCATTTTGTTTGTTAATGACTTTCAAAACTCCCAAGGACACTTTTACAAGAAAAAACAACACAAGAATGCACAAAATATGAAAACAGGGGTAAAGACAAGAACAAAAAAAGACATAATATCTTCACGAATAAAATGACAAGATGAGATAGAAACCATTACCCTAAAATGTCAGTAAGCAATAATTTTGAATTCCAGCCCTTTTTGGACCAAAACTAAGAGCAGCTGATGTGATTCACACAGAAGTTGTAATGAACAAACTTTGGATGAATTGCATTCAAGTGGTATTTTGGGTTTGGTGCATTTCACAAAGCTAATGGAGCAACAACAACATGCATGTGGCTGACATATTTACTCGTTGCTGGTAACAAACAAACTTAAGAAGTCCTCAGTATTTCAACTGTGGCACACAGATGCCAATTAGTTTGCCAAGACAATTAGAATATATGTAAATGCTTCGAATTAATTAATCCCATGGCACACGAAGACTAATTAGCCAGTAATCCCTGACTCCTTTTTTGCTCCATATTTAAGACAAACCCACCCAGTCCAGATACAGGGACAGGAGATAGAAAAGTGTGAAATCTGTAAGAATAATTATTCTTTTAAACGGATGTGGGTTGTTTTTTTTTTTAACTATATTTGCCTAATTAGTGGTGATACAATTCTGTTTTTGCAGATGTGCATTTTAAGATATCTTCTAGGACTGAGGCAAACCAACAAGGACAATCTTCATCTTAATCAAAATATATGCACTTTAAATTACAGTTGTAATTAAGGCAAGCAATAATTATTATGAGCGTGGTTCTCTGGTGGTCCACGAGTATCTTAAATGAGACAGAAACATAAATCATTTATAAGAATTATGACAACTGAGGATCTTTTAGAAGTTTTTTTTAACAGTATTGCTTTGAATTCTTACATCCCTGCATCTTTGACCAAATTCCCTGCATGTTTATAATAATATTCATTTTGTGCACTCACTGTTCTTTTTTTTTTACGAAACCAGTGTTGCTATAAATGTGCATTTTGCTCTCATTTGTGGGAATTTTAGAAACTTACAAAATGTTGATTTGAAAATGTGAAAGCAGACTAAGATTTGTCTCATTTGTGGACCTTCAAAGACTGTATTCAATTAACAAACACTATGGGCTAATTCACAGACAGAACATCAAGCTGCATGTTATAAGGATTTAAATAGAATGATTTAAATATTTGTACTGTTAATTCTGAAACACGGAAAATAATTTAAATGCCTGGACCTTTTAAAACACACACACAAACAAACCAATTTGGTTTTGACCCCATTTATTAAACTTCATCTTGACTTGGTTTAAAAAAAGAAAACAACAAACAAATCAACAAAGAAACCATGCTAGTGACCAATTAAAGAGAATTCTTAACCAAAGTTAAGGATTGTGATATATGATCGCATAACATTTTACAGTGTATTTAAGTAGACGTGCCGTGTTCTATGACGCATTTGTTTTAGTTTTTGTGCTGCACCATTGTCACACAAAGTGTTTTCTTTTTTTCTTTTGTCAAACTTGTTATTACTGGTTTGTGCGAACAAACTTGACAAATAAAACTGATTTTGATTTTCTTCCTGATCATAAATTGCTTGAGTTGAGTTTTTCTTGTTACTTTGAAGCTTATTTTGTTTCGTTGACTTGCTGTTTTATATGATTTTTGCGTTTACTGGTTTTGTTTGTTCACCACTCAACTTCCTCGTTAACGCTGCCCTGCAGCCGTTTCACATTAAGTTAATCAATCTCACACGTTGCCACTCCAGCAATTACCTCCACAAACATTACATTTACTCTGTCTGCCAAGTCATTTGTCAGACTTTCCAGTTGCTGTTCCTGTTTCTGTCTTCCCTGCCCCACTTTGATGTGTACTATTTGTAGCTTTGTGTTGACATTCATTTTTAAGTTTTCTAAAAAAGAAAAGAAAAACTGTTACTTTGTCATGCCATTAGATCTGATTAGTTTTCAGCTCCACACATACTTTATCAATGAGCTTGTTCCCTGTTCAGTTTCCCCTCCTATCATTGAATTTTTATCTTCTCACTTCATTCCTTTTTGTCAGATCTGTTTGTTTACCACTATTTTGTCAATTTGTTCCATGTATTCCAGAAGTAGTGCTTAGTGAATAAAACTTCTCCACATGTAACATTTTTGTGTTCTTGGGAGTTTCGCATTTCCTGTTTATCAAATTCAGAAAGGGTTTTGTGTTATTCTGCATAACATCTGCCATCATTTGGTTTCTTTTTTTCTCAAAATTGAAAAATTTGTGATGCATTTCATGGTAGCGGGCCAAAGCCCATAGCAACATGTTGATTAGACCACAAGAAAGTCTGAAGAAATGTTGATAAAGAACCCCTTCTGATCTAACAGAAGTCTTACACAAGAAACAAAATAATACTGCAATGTTTAATGTTTTGCCTTTTGGCAAAATATAAGAACCTCTACTGATATGCTGGAAAGTATGATTGGAAACATTACAAGAAACAAGAAATCATCAAGTTTGTTGCTTCTCCTGGAGAAATAAGATGCATTAGATCTCTGTCTGCAATAAACTACATTCTTCAAACAGTTAAAGCAATCATTTAGGTAATGGGGAAAAACGTTAGTAGAAATGTGTTAAAATTTCCTCTGTGTATGGCTGAGCTAAATCTGATTTAAATAAAATTTTGAGCAGAGTGGCTAAGTATTGATTTATGCTATATTTAAAAAAATATATACTAAGGGACAGAGTAACTACCAACAACAAGGCAGGAAAGAAGACACCTTTCAGAATTAGAGATGTCAGTGATGACTTGATGTTGTTCTCACCAACACATCAACTCACCTAGATCAGGAGGAGAAAGCAGTCTGTTACTGTATGTTCTCCGACGGGGATCAATTTCAAGTATCTGACTCAATGTACCCGAAAGGTCTGAGGTCTCTGATTGCAGCAAATTACAGATTAAAGGACCCTTCATGCTGTTTCAGAAGTGGCCGTGACACACTGGTGTGAGTCTGACAAGAATTGTGAACAGTGACGCTGGGGAGGGCTGTGTATCCATTGTGTCATTTTCTTGGAAATCAGTGGGCTTATTACTTCTCTGAACAAGGTGAGAGAAGAACCAGATTGTCCTTTCAGGTACCAGATGGAAGACATTCGAGGAAATTATTAGACCCTGACATCATATTTTAAATGTTAAACTCAAAGTGTGTGGTTAATAACACAGCCGGAACAAAGCCTGGGTCTGCAAGCTAATACACAGGGTTATGGGTTTGCTGGAATTATTACATTTTTTTTCATGCTTTGTTATATCATCTTAGAGGGATTTAATGGAGCAGAACAACACTAAGTTGTACCAAATCTTACAGTAGAACGAAAATTATACAGGGTTTTTCTACATTAATTTTTAAAAAAAGTTTTATCAACAACAATGCAAGAAGGCTGTAGTTTGTAGAACTACATTTCTACACTGGAGTTACAAATAAAAATGGTTTTGTTTATCAATCTACCTGCTTTGCACATTTAACCTCAAAGTTTCCCCATTTTCTTTTAAAAAAATGGCAGAAGCTCAGTCCAACTGAAAGAAGAGAGTGTGTGTCGTATTGCTTGTGTTGAACTTGTTTCTATGCTCTTTCCATTTCTGGATGATGTGCTGGATGGTCCACTGTCAGTTGTTCAAAACGTGGGATTGTTGCTTTATGATCTAACCCTCCATCAGACCTCACCATAATTTCATCTCTGTCCTTTGTTCTTTGGTCTTAATGATATCAATTTGCATGACATTTACATTGAAGCAGAAGTGTGACAAATGGCAACAAAGATCTAAGAGGAATGAATATGTTGGCAAGGCATAACTACTTCAAACCCCAAAACCAAGAATGTCATGTGTTTTTCATTGGACAGTCTCTAGGAGCCACAGACAGATAGCTCCTCTGCTAATTCCATGTCATATGACCTTGACAATTTTGTTAATTTTCATATGTTTTTTAGGGCAAACCCTCAGGCTATTCTGTTAAAAAGGTAATCAGGGGATCACTTGACACATTATATGTGAAATTAGACAATTACTAGTTAAAGTACCTTAAGTAGTTCATTAACTATTTCAATTATAGGTTTTTGTTAAAGAATAATTAAATTAAAGTGATTGAATTAGCCCCAATACTTTATGTTCAAGCTTTTCTTTCATTTCAATTAGTCAAAATATAGTAATTATTTGAGGTGTTTCAGAGTAGATTGGCCACCATTCAATTAAATTATGCCAGGAGTATTTGAGGGGGGAAAGAAAATATCATCCTCAATTTCATTCCAAATCTAAAAGCTTAGCACTTTCATAAAGAGAGATTTGTGGAAGATATTCAAGCGCAATAATCCTACTTTGAATCCACTCATTGCAAAGGTTTTAGTTTGGGAGAAATGTAAATAAGACAACTGGAATTGGAACTCAAAGTACTCCCTCTGGTCTGTGGATGTTTTTGTAATTGGATTCTCTTATCACAAACCAGTAATGAAAAAAAATAACAAATGGTCGACAGGCTTTTGCTGAAAATAAAACTTTTAATTGAAACACAAACCCCTTTTTTCTTATTCTAAATGGTAATCGGCCTGCTCTTGTATAATGCACCTTATCATGTCCGGAGGAACACACAGCATTTCACACCATATTCACCCTGTGCATGCATTCACCCATGCATGAATGGGTGAATGCACTGATGGTGGCAAGCTACTAGAGGTTACCCACAGCTGCCCTGGGGCAAGTCTGACAGAAGCGAGGCTGCCATGTACCTGAACCACCGGACCCTCTGGCCACCAGCTGGAAAAGTGGGTGAAAGGTCTCGCCCAAGGACACAACAACTTAGAAAGACAAAGTGGGAGATTGATCTGGCAACCCAAGATGGACTCCTATCTCCTGAGACACATAAACCTTTCTAAAGTCTGAAATTGATGAGCAGAAAGTTACTTCAAAAGATTACAAAGTTCTTACTCATCTGCTTTTGACCAGAAGAAACAAAATACTGTTTTTCATTTTAGTTCAACATTTTGTAGTTTAAAACATAAATTCAACATAAATTCAAATAACAGTTGGTGCATTTTTAAAATCAGGATTGTAAAATATGGGCAGAATAAGAAACAAACCTGCTTCCTCTGTAAAATCTAAATTCTAACAGAGAGCAGCAGCTACTTTTAAGTAAATATAAACTGTAGTAGAATTTCTGGGTGGGATTCTCAAGATTAGCCTGTGTGAAGAGTCATAAATAAATAAGCAGTACATCGAAAAATGTTATATACTAGCAGTTATATTAACTGCAAGGCTAACGGTCTGACTCAATTAGTTTTTTTTATTTTTGGAAAGTAAATAGGTGGTAACGAGCAGACACAAACTTGCCAGTTTTCCACTGCTTCAAATTCAACTGAAAACATAGGAAGCTTGGTAAAGTATTTCTATTCCTGGCTTGTACACTGCATCACATGAGGGCCTGGGTAATTTATCAATCTGATGGTTGCACAAGAAAGAAACCTCTGCAGTACCAAGTTACAAGCATGTCCAGAACCCAGATAGCAAAAAGAGGAATAATGCAGGAGCATCAACTAAAAATGTAACTCCTGTATTAATGAATCACATACAAGCAGGAACACAATGATAGGCGACACAATGGGTTTGTTCATTTTTTATTTTATTTGTTTATTTTTTTGAATCCCCATGTGGCATTGTATTGCACTGGGTCCTGAAGGGACTTGTAAACGTTTGCCTAGAAACAAAACAAAGCAGTAGGGTTTATCTACAGGAATTCACATAATAACAGAAAGACTGAGACAACATAAAACATAAGAGCTACACTGAACTGAGTGCCAAAGGATATGCATCAGGAGCAAGTAAGTAATGATAAATACACAAAAAAAGATGCAACCCCAAATGCAAAAGCCATGATCCAGCCTATTCCTGCTGCAAATGGGTCATTTCACATTCTCCTCTTACTTTGTCTATTTTATTTCTTTTGTGCTACAAAGTTTCAAAATCCAAAGTTCACCACAGACTGTTAGAAAAGTTACCTTTACCCACATGAAGCACTCTTCTGGATTTATCTGAAATGCCTTGAAGGTATTTCACTTTTCTTTTTTTTCTTCCCATGAATGTCTACATCAAACCTGATGTCAACCATTCAATGCAATTTTCTCATGACCTCGGTCTCTTTTCTTGCCAAGAAAAATTTCAATGCATTTCATACTCCAGCACCAGGCAGTTATTTCTACAGCTATAAACATAATTTTAGACAAGGTCCAATTCCACTTCAAAAATGTGTGTCTTTGAAAATTCCACTTTCGAAGACACAGATTCCTAGACACCTTGCTGCATGTAGTGGTTTAAAAAAAATCCAATCGAAACCAGGAGCTTACACACTAAATTAAAAAGACAAGACATGCACCTTCATCTCACTGTGACATCAGGCTGATCATCTCTTGTTTTAATTCAGTTAGTTACCAACATAATTGCTCCATTATTATAAGCTATCACTCCAAAATGCACATAGGGAAAATACCTTTATTTTTGAGGACATGTCTTGTGGCCTAATGAAACTAAAGTAGAACTGTTTATTCTTAATGAGTATTATAACTGTGCTGCCCTCATCATATGTACTCTTTAATGGCTCGACAGTCAGTTAAATGCTTTCTTAATAACAAGACTGTGAACGCAGCTCACTCCACGTCCACAGGTTAATTGATGTTGCAAGGATGTCGTAACCGAAGCACACAAACTACAAACACACTCTGCCCTTACCCATTTAACTTATGAATGAACAAGTAAAAACATTGATCAGAAGTCAAATAATTAACTTTGACACCAGCTTTATCTGTTCATTTATTTATTTATCTGAGGTGGTGTAGCACATGAAACAGCCTTTTAAAGTAGATTGGCAATGTTAATTCACCACCAGTGAATATGTTTTCACAAAAGAACATTTCCCCAAAAACGATAAACTAAAGCTACAAAGAATAGCTTTGTGCTCTGGGGAGCATAATCTTAGTAAAGCAGAATACATTTTTTTTTATATATGTAAGCCTGTTGTCTGCAAAACAGACCTATCGCCATCCAGCGGTTAAAGCAGTTGTCATCTAATTTGCAACTGGAAAGAATAGCACATTTTAGGAAATCCAAATAATATTGTTTTGGCAAGATTTATGAAACTTTCATTAACTCATATTAAGAACTTAGACTTGTCAGAGGGCTTGTTGGACTCTTGATTGGCTGGAACCTGCAGTGTGACACGCTGAATAGAATTGTACAATTAACAAGACGCCATCTGTCAAACGTTCCAGGGGGTTTGTTTGTTGGTTGGTTTAGATGCAAACTAACCAACAACAGCTGCTTCTCCAATGTGTATGAAAGGTCTTAACAACTCAGTTCTAACTAATTTATGAAAACCAAAATAATGGGGAAAGGAGTGTCCAGTGTTACTAAAACCCTTAGTGGCACCAAGGCTGAATTTCATCATAATTTCATCATAATCTTCACATCCCAGCTCTCAGATGATTTTCAAAATGCCATAAAACCACAGTACATTCAAGCATAGAAGTGATTGCTGTAACAAAAAAGGCAAAAGCTTACCCTCTCCTTGGGTGGCAACAAGTGTTCATATCACAACACATTTACATAATGCTGCTTGCCCAGTGGCAGGTTTGGTGCATCTTCAAAAAAGAGTGAACATCTGTTTTTTTTTCTCTCTCTGCTGTTTTGATGAATGAGAGCAGACAAGACCTATTGGGAGAAGGGCCTTAAAATAGACATGAGCTAAAATAAGGCAAAAACAAAAAACAGTGACAAGAACTGCAGCAGCACCACTTCAAGACAAGCTGTAGATTATGAAAACATGCAAACCATTCCAAAAATATAATTTCATGTAATGTAATGTTCAATGTAAAGTTGAAGGCTGTTTTAATTTGTGTTCATTTATATAAAGAATGAGTCTCATAATCTATTTTAACAATTAGTTCTGAAGGAGGTATTTGTCATTTCAATTCAGTTTATTTAAATAGCACCTGCTCACAACAAGTCATCTCAAAGGTCCTCTTGACTCTGAATTCTAGACTGGGGTTGCATGTTCCCTTCATGCATGCATCATTTTCTTTGTACTGTCTTTTTGTGATTATAGAATACTCTCCTGCAGCACTGGTATTGCATTTACATTCGTGTCAATTATCCAAGTAAACAGCCTTTTCATCACCCACACACCTTCTCAGAGTCTGGTGCAAGCTGACAGTCTATTTCTGCTTATTCCTCCTCTAAGTACAAGGTCATGCCTTTGTCTTCTTCCCACTCAAAACAAGTCGATCGGTTCCCACACTGTGCCTCAAATTGGCCCAATATTTCCCTGTTCTCATCCTCGTGACCATCACTGACAAACACAAAGGTGGAGTAATCTATGTGTTTCTGCAGGTGACACATGTCTTGACTTGTACTCAAAGCTTAAGATGTAGAGTGCGACACGCAACCTCTTCAGCTCATACATTGTGGTCAACCTGTCGGTCGCTACCACGGGCAGTTGTGGAGGCCTCTCGTTAGATTTTCTGGAGCTTTGCACAAAACATGGCGGGCTAAGTTGTTTCAATGCTCTGGAGAAATGAAAGAATGTGATTCTCAAAGAGGCTCTCTGAAGCATGAAGACAGATGATGGCATCTTCAATCCCTAACCAGTTGTTAACATGTTGGAGTGGCTTTAGAAAAGTGGCTACTTCGCCCCTTAGGTCCGCCAGCAGGAGTCTTACAAGGATATTCATTTTCTGGGAAGTCAAAGGAATTGGGTTGATAGTTTACAGCCAGGAGGTTACAAAGATCAGGCAAAACATCATCCACAGCTTTTATTTCAGGCTTGACTAACGCAGGCCTTAAAAAGTCGTGGTCCCCCCAAGATGTTTAAAACACCTGAAAATCTAAATCTATCTTTCATTAAGATAAATTTAGCATAAAAGTGTGGGTTGTTTCATAGAAATCAATAAGGACAGGTATACTTTGCACTTTAATGGGAGGTATTGTGTACTTTTCAGGTACATAGTGTCATTTTACAGGACAACCAATAACTATGTTAACTTCAGTTGTTATGAAACTTCTCCAACATACCAAACATAGTAAAACGAAATTTGGCTTCACAATTTAACCCCTTATAATTGGCCTCTGTCACCTTCTCATGCTTCTCATTATGCTGTTTACAACCGTTCTTAGGAGTGTTGGACTAAAAAGTAATTTGTATGATGAGCTCAGCAGATTCACAGTTCCAACAAGTGTTTTCTAATTGCTGCTGCTGCTAGTCTAGAGGAGCTGAGCGAGGAATGCGTGGGAGAAGGGTTCTCTATGAGACAGAAGTTCAGCTTGGGGACTTTGTGAAAATGTACTTGCTTTGAGAGAGCAAAGTGTACAGGCACCCCTGAATGGCTGCCACAGAAAATAAAAGGATTTCTCAAACATATATGATTTGAGTTGAGTATATTTGAGTTGAGAATGAAATTATGACATGATGTAAGACCCGAAAATGGGTTTTTTGTTGTTGTTGTTGCTGTTTTTTACCCTCCCTTTAACTCCTGCCTTGGTTTTTTGTTTTCGAAAATGACATAAATTACAGGTTATATTTTTCTATCTACTTTCAGTGTGACATTACATTGCTACCGAGGAAATCTGTTCATCTATGGACCTTTGCCACGTCATCACCACAGGTGGCAATAAGTGTGGTGGATGTTGGAAAAGGTAGTTGAAAAGGCATGGAATTATGTTCCACTTTTCATAATGCAGCGTGTTGGTGGAGCACAGAATGAATCCAACAGTTTGTTTTTTTCTCTTGTAGCTGCTGACACACTGTTTATAAAGTTAAACATCGTTCGCTGTGATAAAACCGGCATGGTTTGGCTCTCCAGAGACTGACGTGAATATATTTCGACTGTTGTTTGTAGCCTGGCTGCAACTGATCTGATGATGCCTTTTGCTGTGTCATCAGAAGCTAAAGGCCTGATATGTGCTGCCCTAAAAATAACACAGTAGAAATCTCTGGGTGAATGTTACGAAGGAAAACTGGAGGCTAACAGTTTAATGTGTACAGCACAGATCTGCTCTTTCACAGCAATACTTCTGAATAAAAAGTGTTTGTCTAAGCAGCTGTTGTACCAAACGTTACTTCCAGAAAAATATTAAAATAATTTTAGAATATGTAAAAATATAAATCTATATTTAATAATACATGTTCAGCCTATATTTGGAGTGTATTTTGAAGCTGTTGCACTGAGGACAACAACAACAACAACAACAACAAAAAAGAGTAAACAGTTCATAACCCCAAAACGGTGTGCTGCAGCCTTCGGCATCTATACAAAGTCTTCAAAATTAAATCCTCAGCTTGAGGGAATGTAATATTTGCACTAACTTAAATTTGAGCAACATTTCTGAACACACCACAAGTTCAGAGCGTCGTTCAGGAGTTTGTGCTCTCTTGGTGTACTCTGCCAACAGCCTGTCAAACAGTGTCTGTTCCTCTCCATCCTCTCAATGTATTGAACGTCCTCTGCTTTTCCTTCGTTCGGAGCTGCTTGCCTCAGCACATCACAGCCTAACACCTTGCCTTTCCGAGCCTCCACTGGCTTTCACAGCCACTGACATACGTTGATGCTGTAATTAGCTATGGGTGGTAGAGTGGAGATGCATGTCATTAAGCTTCAAGGGCAGCAGAAAGTGCAGCATGATAGTTTCCTTTTTGTCTGCAGTGCAAAGGAAAAAAAACAACATTTAGTCCTGATAAATTTAACCAGGTACACAAGTGAACACATACAATTGTTGGAAAATGTGGTACTTACAATAGATGCAGCCAGCGGCGGCTCACTCAGCCAAGTTAACCAGAACAGGAACAATGCCAGCAGGGGTAATGATTTGGTTTGGTGTCTTAGACACAGAACTTGGACCTCTTAGAAGTCAAGAACACATAACTGAACCTATGATTTTCAAAATTAAAAAGTGGAAGCAAAA
The DNA here is from genome assembly GCF_904066995.2 of Poecilia reticulata. Classification (NCBI taxonomy): domain Eukaryota; kingdom Metazoa; phylum Chordata; class Actinopteri; order Cyprinodontiformes; family Poeciliidae; genus Poecilia; species Poecilia reticulata. The sequence goes on from NC_088849.1 coordinate 17,574,509, forward strand.
GTTTGACGTCCTTGTGTATTTTTGTGTGATTCACAAAAGCATCAAAGTTACAGATCCAGACATTCACTTGGATTTAATTAAATATGTGTTAGCTTTCTTTACTTCAACCACTCACTTATAATCATCAGCAAGATTCATGTATAATTTTAGATGAATATTTAACCACTAGTGTTGGCAGAATCTGAATACTTATTTTTCTTATGCGTGGCTTTGCAGCCGGGATCTGGCTTGAGCTCTTGGCTGCTTCTTCTTTTAAAACCCGGTTCTTTTTTTGAGGTACGGTTGAAGGATTTGGATTCAGTCCTACGTCTTCACAGACTCTTCCAGACATAGAACTTTGTGACCTCATAGCTTAATCTATGAAATGTTTCACTATAAGCCATTTGACTTATCCATGAAAGTAACTGCAAATTTCAACAATAGATTTTACAATTTTACACATTTTTAAAGATTTTGCAGACTTTTCTAATTCAGTGCTCTCTCTTTCCACTGTTACACGACAGTGTCTCACTGGACACAGTGACACTGGTGGTGTTCCAGCAGGCCCCTGTTCATGGTAAGCTTGGGATTTGGTGCTTCCCATGTTCCTAAACCTCCAGATGACAGTAGTGTCTGCTTCCAGACCTTGATGACATATCTTAGCTTGTGCTTGCACAGCAATGTTTGAACTGATGCTCTTGAAATCTGTCACTGCTTAGAAATGGCTCCAAAGGACTTTCTGATGAAGTATTCCTCCTTTTAAGATCTTCATTTCATTCCTTGGACTTTAATATTGGATTTTTATATTGTTTTTATAGATTTCTCAATCAAATGAGTTCAAACATCTTTTTCATGCTAGCAAAATAAAAATAATAGCTTCAAACAATGGTGTAATTAATTACATGTATATAATAATTTCAGAAGCTTACCCAATCATTGTCTTATTTTATAAGGCCTGAATACTGAAAAAGGGACCCAAACACACCTGTTAGGCATCCTGTATGTTGATTTTGTGTGGAACTGAGTGAAATCATAGCCAACTTCAATTATCAGAAATTGAAGTTGAACAAAGGACACGTAAAGGACTAAATCATGGCACTACTTTAGCACAGCAATCAAGATTTTTCTCTGCAGATCACAAGTTTACCAAAGTGTGACGGTCTGGGATCACAGAACATACAGAGGACACCCTAGAGTGAGAATCCATGTTTAATTGTTTTTTACTTTCAGTCACACCTTACATTGATACTGTAAGTCACACACACACGCACACCCCTACACACACACGCACACTGGCACACATCCAGGCTAGAATTTATGTGACATGTTTACCGGTGAAGTCCCTCGCCCAAGGCAGCGCCATATTTCCACTCTGGTCATTTCACAGGACTTGCAGAATGAAGTTATAGTTGCTGATGGCCTTATGCTCTGGTTGCAATAGCAGTAATTGATGATGAAGGCAATTTATGGGGAAGGACAAGTGTGGCAGGACAAGGTCGGAGATGTGATGAGTGAGAAGCTGCACAGATAGAGAAGAGAGGACTCCGTTTCGGACAAGGAGGAAGGATTTTCATGAGAGTTGATTCCCAGCAGCTCAAAACAGGGCAAAGTACACATTTTCCCCCAAGCAGGTACACAAGTAGTAAAAGGCATGATTGGAGCTTTCACTTTCCAGTGCAAAACTTTACTTACCTCGCAAGATGTGAGCACACTGTTTTTCTTTACTGCAGTGGATTTTTACCTCATGAGGCCTTAACAGTTGAACACTTTTAGTCATGGTATTGCATCTGCATGTGAAGGCGAAGTGTCACATGATGTGTGGATTGCCACGAAGAGTATTTTTTGTGCAGCAGCACCTTTATAAGAGAATTAAGGGAGATTTTAGAGTAGCTGAAAAGATGCTTTTGCCGCCTGAATGTTTCCCCCCGTCCCCATGACAGGGCTTATGTGATAAATTCTCAGTGTGCCTTTGCATGTGTGCAGCTGCATATTTCATAGTAAGTTAGCAGACGCTGTTTTGTCTCGGAGAAATCCATTGGATTAGAAAAGAAGTAAGTGTCAGAGAGTTGGATAAACCTACTCCACACACACTAGAGCAAATGAGTTGGATGGTGTGTGTGTGTGTGTGTGTTTGTGTGTGTTTACATATCCGTTGCAGATCCAGCGGAAAAGCTTGTAACTTCATGCAGCCTGTGCAAAAATAAACTGGCTTGCTATTGTGTGCAGTAAAATGGAAATATCCCTTGGCGCTGACCGTGGTGCTGGAACCAGCTGTTCAGGAGGTACATTTATTATCGGGTTTCTTGTTTCTGTTTTGATGAAATTGCCCATCAGGTTAATACTCTAAACTGATTTTTTTTTTGTTATTGTTATATTTATAGCCATCTGAATGTCAGCCTACCCCCCCTCCTCTCCCCCCAATTAAAAACTTGGCATTATAACGTCTTAGAAGAATCATATTTTACTAAGGCAACCTCATCTATCATTACTTTGCTTGCATTATTTTTGTTGTTATTATTAGGTCTTTGTCATGATTTGTTTGTGGTTGATTGTGGACTCAACTGCAAAATAGCAGAGGTCTGGAAATAATCAACATTTGTTTAACAAAAAATGAGAAACAAGAACTTACAAATATCCACTGGGGGCCAAGGCAGAAAATAATTTTAGAATCTAGGAAATAATCGCACGGAGACACGAGGGGTAACAGAGCCGAACGAGAAGTAACAGAAGGAACCAGCAAGGAGAGACTGAAAGAGAGGAGCTTAAGAACTGGAAAACAAAGAACGGGGCTGATTGGCAAAATTGATTCCATGTGTGAGGGGAGAGAGTAGAAAGGCAGACTGAGGAGCAAGAGAGAGAGAGAGAGAGAGAGAGAGAGAGAGAGAGAGGGAGGGAGGCACAGGGGACGAGAAAATAAATCTAACACTAAAAGAATAATAGTCACAAGAAATGATTAAACTGTAGTAACTAAGAATAACCAGAAGAAATAAACACAACTAAAAACACTAAGAAAAACTGAACTAAAGTAAAACCACAACATGACTAATCCAAAGTTCTTTGTATAATTCAATCTTTATGGGCACCAAGGGTGAAATAGTCGCAGAGATTTTCTTTCTGCGGTTAGACCAAAGCTCAGCATTTGGGTTCATTTTATGTAACTCAGCACGTTTCAGGGTGTATGAAGGCTGCTACATTAATGAGTCTCAAAGGAAAGTTCTCAACTTATTTTTTGCAGGGCAGCATGTGTCCCGCTGGATCTTGGTCCAATCAGCAAGAACTCAATTAGAAGTTATACAAGGACGCTTTCTCCGAACATAAATTGGATTTCAGTTACTTTCTGCGAAATAGGGGTTCATCGTGTTAACCTAGAAAGATACTGCAGGGGGTTCTGAAGGATTATCAATCACAAAGCAGCGCGAGCGGTTCTCCTGAAGCAGGCTCTGATCACTGCATGGTCAGACTAATTACAAACAGGGAATCTTTCCAAGACGCGCTGCTGACGGAGAAAAATGTATGCGCGTCGTTCCGTTTGTTAGAGAAAATAAAAGTTGTGTTCAGGTGCAGATCATAACCAGTCAAGTCTCCCCACTCGCGCCAGAAAACGTGGCGTTTATCGTTTAATTGGCGCGAGCTCCCCCCCCCTCCCCTCCTTCAGCTCGCGCCGTGGTTCATTCCAGCCGCTCTGTATCCTCCGGAGCGAAGCGCGTTTCTGCCGTTATCCACACACTGAGCCAGGCGGTTCAATCACAGCACTGAAACACCAGCAAAGTGAATATGGATGAAGAGATCAGGACCGAGATCGTCGGGACTGCTCCGTGTTTAACTGTCAACGGGGTGAGTTGTTATTTACAGAATGATGACCCGAATGTTGTTGTACCAACAGGACATGAAAATTGTGTTTTCTGACGACTGTTGTCTTCAAAGGTAAAGGTGTGTTTCTGGAATGCAGTGTAACAAGTGTCTTCCGAGATTATCATGGTGAAAGTGGTGACTCTGAATTGCAATCCTTTCATCTTATTGTTGTTTAAAATCGAAATTATTTTTTGGACGTTTATACATGTGTAGCAGAAGCTGGCTGAAAAAAAAAAAAAACACTTTGCATTGCTTGACAAATGGGTTCTGCTGTGCCAAATTGGGAAAAAGTGAGGCTTCGCTTTCCTCTTTTTGCATTTTCCTTTTGAGGTTTTAACACAAGTCAGAGGACACATCTCAGTACCTCCGTTTCCTTTCATCCGCAAATGTCAGCCTCAGAGAAACTCTCCTCAGAGGAAATTGTTCAACAGCTGAGCAGACAACAGTTTTCCTAATGAAGAGCTTTTTGCACAGAGAGAATGTCATTCACGCTGGTGCAGTTTTAATCACAGGACTGGCTGTGACACTGCGTTTGGACCCCAAAATGTGAAATGAAAATGAGATGTCACATTTGCTATTGTGACAAACTTTGCTGATAAACTTTCTAAAGAAAAAAAAAGTCACATTTTTATCTGCAAACTGTAGCAAGAAGAGACAGGAAAACAATGGAAGAAACAGACATAAAAGAGAGGTAATCACCGTGGAGACAAAGTGGCTTTCTTTCTTTCAGAAAATAACGTTTGCATCCAGAAGATACTGGCTGCCAACTGAAAGGATTCAGAGGAAATTTCAAAAAGGAAACATGCCCCTGCAAGTTTTTGAACTCGGTGTCGGATGAGCCCTGGAAAGGTTTAAGCTCCTCATAGATTGCTGTTTTTACACCACAATCTAATGCATTCTTCAGCTTGAAACCCATCCATGCCTCTTTCCTCCTACTAAATGGTAGACGTGGACACCTTTCCGTAGGTAATGAGATTACAATCGCAATCCATTTATGCCAGCTAAAATTCCCAGGAGTATTTCACCCAAGAGCCAGCTGGTCCTTTCAAAGTACTAAGCAATGTATTTGCTGCTCTTTGACTTAAATGACTGTAAGGCCATTTGGAGTCATTTTCTCCATTCCTTTCACATCTGTGTGTATGTGTACAGTTGTGTGTGTGTGTGTGTGTGTGTTTTTCTGTATCCTTCCATTTTGGGTGTTTAGTTTTTGCAGAGCGTGTGTCCTCTGCCCTTCCTGACACCTGGCCCTGCTTCTGTAATGTCAGCAGAGCTACTGCAAGATGGGTGTTCAGAGTGCATGCATGCTTTATCACCTTTTTCCCTTCACAACAGCTGTCCCTTTGTACAGCCTTTTATTGGGCTTGTTCATGAGAGAGGGCAGGAGAAGGAGCACAGGGGTTAGTGGTGTGTTGAAGTCATTGATCGGAGGAAGCAGATTGTGTCGTCAAGAGGTAATGTAATACTTCACTTGCTGGCTTTCTCACGTCATGTCACATCCACAAATTTTGGGAATGTTTTGGTGCATTATTGTGAAGTGAAAAGAAAATGATGCGGGTTGTTTACATTTTTTTTTTGAAAATGAAAACCTCAAAAGCTTGGCAATCAGTCCTGTGCAATCATCTTTCTCTTCAGGTCCTATTGGGTATGTCCAGTTTTGAAGACGCAGTGACTAAATATGTTGCCCAATCTTACTTAAACATAAAATTTCTAGCTTTGCCACAGAATTTAATTTGGATTTATGCATTAGGGCTGTTGTCCTGTTGAAAGGTAAATCTTGACTTCAGTCTCAAGTGGATCTCTGCAGCTTCTTGGTTACTTACGAATAGTCCAACCAGTAGATTTAAGGTCAATAGCCATGCAGTGGTAGGTTTATGGGTATGCTGTTCTCTTTCTGTTTTTAACCTCTGATGCCTTCACAGAACAGCAGAATTTGTCCTTAAATTCGTTTGCACTCTGAGGGCATTAGTTTGGTGACTTTTGACAGCAGTGAGATTCTACCTAGGAGTTGAGCTTAGATTTAAAGTAATATTTTTAAATTTGGCCAATGTGCTCCTTCTAAGTGGCTAAAATATAGATGTCAAAATATGATAATATAATTCAAAGATTTTAGCTATGTTTGACTTTAATTTTATGTAAAACAGCATGCCCAGAAGTATTCATACTCATTTCAAATTGTGAAGTTAAAGGTTCTGGACGGCATTGTTTTTAAAGCATCCCAATTGCCCATTTTATTTCTGAAAAGTGCTTTGCATCAACCTAGGACGGTGAAGAACATCTGCACTTATTTTCTGACAAGTCATGGTTAAAGCTTAAAGAGCTCAGTGAGAACATGTGGCTGCTCAAAACTCAGCTAACAAGCCTGCCAGGCCTCATGTAAATTGTATGTATCTTTAAGTTCCAGAGGCTGCAGTATTAGACGTCCCACTCTGGAAAATCTTAGAGGATGTAGTCGGAAATCAAAAGTGACACCTGCACAGGCAAGGCCGATGGTGTGTGCAAGGTGAAAAGGTATATAAGGATAATCACCATTCTGAACAACATCAGCCAAGCAGGTGGCAACATCACAAGGAAGACAAAGCTGGGGGAAAGAAGCCATTTCTCAAAGTAAGGCCCACAGAAGTGAGCATCGCCTTTGCAAAAGCTTATCCGGACAAAGAATATAATGCTTTGGATGTATTTTTAGCCAATGGGGCTGGAAACCTAATGAAAGTAAATGGCATAAGGAAAAGAAAACATCAATGCTGAACGTGAGTTGATCTGCTTAGAAACAGTTGCTGCTTCAGAATGGTCTTAACTGTATGCAGCCCATCTTTTTCAGATTCTTTTATTTTTTTAGTATTTTCATAGTTACAACACTGAAATGTGCCCCGCCACCCCCCAAAGGACCCTCAAGAACAAGCACGAGTGCTTGTGGTAGTAACATGACTGAAGGTGGAAAAATTTTGGAATAGGAAGAGACCTAAACTTTTACAAGACATTATTCTTACAACAACTGATGGGGAACGGTGTCTTTTTGTGAGGCGCAGAGAGAAAATCCATCTGATTAAACCTTTTGGGTTAATAAAGCTATGATACATAAAGATTTTGACCAAAAGATTCCTTTGCTATCTGCTACACAGATCTGTTTTTATTCAGTTGATCAAAATCTGAAAATCTAGTTAGACGTTTATTGTACTGATGGAATCATATTACACAAATTAATTTACCTTGTTATGAACAATTGGAATTCAGAGTAGATGAGAAACCAGTTGTCATCTTGCAAAGCATGCAAAATGAGTGCTTCTGTTAATCTTTTAAATAACTCGTAGGCGTAAAGGTCAAGCAAAAGTGTTCTCAGTTTTCCCAGAGTTCCTGGGAGACGTTAGAATTTTTAAAGCATGCGAAACCATTCTAACGTTGCACGTAGAAATAGCTGTTGTGATTAACTGTAAAATTAGCATCTTAAGGAATTGTTAAACATGCATGGATATGTTTTCCAAAACACAGTGCATGAATTTTTTTTACACTGGTAGTTTAGTTTAGGAAAGAAACACAGAAATAAAGATTAATGCCAGATTAAGGGGGGGGGGAATTATATGTCACATAGTAACAGCAGCACTTGGTGGGTTGAAATGTACTGTTTCTGCTATGCTGAATATCACGCTGTGCAGACTTTAGAACTAGGTGTGCATCCTCCTGTGAATGTGTTGACATAGTTGGCACTTTTTTTTTTCCTTGGCTTGAAATTGGAGTAATAGTATGTTGCAATAGAATCTTCTCAAAGCAAAAAATCCTCTTCATAGCAAACATACGCATTCCTAAAGCTTATGAGATACACATATATACACACAAAAACATGTGACATTTCGCTGTTAGAAAAAAATAAAACTGCTACAAAAACTGTTTGTTTCATCGTGCAACACAGGTCTGCTTCTAATGCAAATGAAAGCGCAGCAGTGCGATGATGAAACTGAATATTTATGGTCTTTTTTTGAGCTAGAGATGTTACCCTGAGTGCCTCTGAGCCTTTTTAATAGCAGATGAAATTGCACTTGAAAAGTTGTAGGCAGGTTGCTTGACTGCTGAAATGAGAGACTCAAGTGTGTTTTTACCATTGTGAGCAAATCACTAAACTACCTCTCTTCTAGAAGCACAATGGTGCACTGCAGCGCAGTTTAAGAGTGTAAAAATTATACTAAATGCAACACATTAAATAGATATTCCCATCTTTTAACCTTCATTTGCGTCAGCGAGACTCTGTCCAGATTGAGTCACAGTCCCCGTTTCTGTCTCCTCTCTGCAGAATGCATCGGCTTCCTGCAGACGTTTTCTCTGAATCGTCTCGGCCCTTGGCTGTGGGGTCGTGAGCAGCTACCATGACATACAGCAACTCCAGCTCGCTGACAGCCAACTTCAGTGGGGCTCTGGACGGCTACGACTCCGGGGGAAACCTTTACCGTCCATTTTCCGTTTTCAGCGTGCTCACTCTCACTTTATTGGCAATGCTTGTGGCGGCCACCTTCGTGTGGAACCTCCTGGTGCTGGTGACCATCCTGAGGGTGAGAACATTCCATCGGGTGCCCCACAACTTGGTGGCCTCCATGGCCATCTCAGACGTGATGGTAGCCGCGCTGGTTATGCCGCTCAGCCTGGTTCACGAGCTGAACGGCAGACTGTGGAAGCTCGGACGCGTGCTCTGCCAGGTGTGGATCTCGTTCGACGTGCTCTGTTGCACGGCTAGCATCTGGAACGTGACGGCCATCGCACTGGACCGCTACTGGTCCATCACCAGGCACCTGGAGTACACGCTCAAGACTCGAAAAAAGATCTCCAACGTGATGATTGCGCTGACATGGCTGCTATCTTCCATAATCTCCTTGTCGCCGCTCTTCGGCTGGGGAGAGACCTACTCAGAAGGGATGAAGTGCCAAGTGAGCCAGGATCCATTCTACACCATCTTCTCCACCTTTGGGGCATTTTATCTCCCACTTTGTGTGGTTTTGTTTGTCTATTGGAAGATCTACAAAGCTGCTAAGTTTCGCATCGGCTCCCGCAAGACAAACACAATCACCCCTATGGCTGAGGTAATTAATAATTTGTATTTTATAACAATCTCCTTAAAGCAGCTTGTCATCCTTACATAATGCCTTACAGAAATATTTACAAACATGGACATTTTCTGTGTCATGTCTCACTACAGTTACCAACCTCATTGCATTGCATTGAAATTTTATGTGACAGAGGAACACAAAAGGCATGCATCCTACTGCAGTAGTGTCAATCAAAAAATCAGCAACAGAGTGGGCGAGGGCCTCCAGAATTTCCATTTTCAGCTAAGAAGTATAACTGACTATTCACTCATAGCAACTACACTTTTCAACTTGCATAGCTTCACAATAAAATCCATCGAAAGGTGAAAATGTAAAAAACTTTGAAGGAATTTCCCAGACGAAGCGGTCCGACGTCTCTTGCATCGGCAGGGGAAAACGGAGAGGAGACAGCGTTGGAATTGCAGAAGAAAAGCTGGAAGACAATAATGGGCCTAGAGAACCTGGAAAACGCCTTGAAGTAGCACATATTTGCAAAGTGAAAAGTTAATAATTCATAATTGTTTGCACATTTTCACAAATACAAATGTGAGAAATGTGGCATGTTTGTGTTTAGCCTCCACGGGTGTATCGCTACTACTGAGTCAAATCGCATTTTACTGTAATTGCAACTGCTCGACTTTTGGGGGTTTATTTCTATCAGCACAGGTAGCAACTGAGTTTGGACAGAGTGTGAGAACATTGCTTTTCAAGTCTTCCCACAGTTTTCTATTCTGAGTAGAGTGTGAATTTTGACTTAGCCTTTCCGAATATGCATTGGTATTCACAAAGCTATTTTAATCTGAGGCCTTTCATGGTATTTTTAGCCGTATAGTGTTTTCCTGCTGAAAGTTGCTCTCTCCCACTCTCATGTCATTTGGACCCTCAGTAAGTTCATTTCCAAGCTCATCCTATATTTAACTCTACCACCTATTACAACCTTCCTGTCCCTGCTCACGGAATCATCCCCACAGCATTATGCTACCAACACCATGTTTCGTCCACAACAGGGAAGGTGTGTTTTGGTTGACCTGTGATGTTAGTTTTCTACCACATATCATTTTGCTATTCTATGTTATTATGGCGTCTTCTTAGGTTGGTTGCAATAGATTTTACTTAAAGGAGCTGCAGTAAGACTTAGACTTTTTAAGAAAACCAGATCATCTAAGTTTCCTTCTACAACTCCGTTATGTACTACTTTGAGTTACTAATGCATATAATATATTGAAATTTGTAGTTGCAAAACGAACAAACCTAAAGGTTCAAGAAATCCAAATCCTTTTGCAAGATACTGAACTGTACGCATTGTGACGTGTGTTTACATTTAGCCTCCCATATTTAGTTCATATATAAGTTGCATCAAGCATGCACATCTTCTTTTCAACCTATTGTTTATTACCATCTCTGATGAGCAGCTCATCAGTAATCAAAGAAGTGCACAAGTATCTGATGTGTGAGCGTACGGAAAAATAATTGAAGTCATTCCGCTCGTCACCCGCAGACTGTTGATGTGTGCGTAGGCCGAGAGTTGAAGGCTATAAATACTGTCTCAGCATCATTAATAGGGGCCTGCACCTTCCAAGCTTTGCCGTTTAGCTAATTAGCGCACATAAAATCTGGATCTGTTCCACTTTACATTAGCAACTGTTTAATCAGGGAAGTTTTAGCTGAGGAAATTGAGCAACCCCTTACTTATTATTTTATTTTTTTGCATTTGTAAAGCCATCTGAAATTAACATTGGCATTGGTTAGTTATTCATTACATTTTTTTTTGTCCTTGAACCTAAATCTTATGTTTTCTTTTTCTTTTTATCTGAAAATCTTTCTACAGAGTTTTTTTTTATTATTATTAAATGTTCCCTGACAACCATTTTTATTTATAAATATAAAGATGCATATATTTGTTATGCATCTCTGGCATCAGCTCACCCCAAAATGAAAGCTCTTGGTTGAGAACTAAATAAATTAGCCTCATCACTAAATAAATTACCTTCTCTGATATTTCACTACCCTCCTTTTGTCAGGTTTCATCAATCAGACAATCAATCTCCAAGCAACAGGTAATAGATTTTATTGTGGTTTTTTCCCCCACAGACGGCTGTTGGATTAGCCGCATCTCAGTAAAAATTCTTCTCCCTTCATTTCCAGCCATAACCTGCAAACTGTCAATTTGAGCAGCGATGAGCAGTGGAATCCAAGAAAATAACCCTCCTGCTCTCACACATCAATACGCCCACTCAAACATTATGACGTACCCACACTTATAGACACTGCAGCAGAAACATTGGAGTATTAATAGGTGTGATGCACATATTCCTGACCTAGATGCACAAATAACACATAAAATTGATTGCTTCTTAAACCAATACTTCAATGTGCAAATATGCAGGAAAAAATTGAGCTCTGAACTCATAATATTCATCATAACCCATCTTTTGCTGCTGATTTGTTTTGTTCACTTACACCAAACAGATTGAGAACCTCACAAGAATCTTAAATCCTTCTTTTCTCTCTCTGTCTCTGTCTCTCATCCCTGGTGCAGTTCCATAAAGCTCCAGGATTAGTAACCTTTTTTTTTTTTTTTTCACTAAAGTTGAAATATTTTCTATTTCTCTGATGATACTTTTCCATTAACTTGATGTGAATTGCGCTTTCTGCTGATTGCTTGGTTATGGCACAGATCCCACCGTTTCTGGCTGTTGCTTAGCCAATGTAGCATATGCGCTCCAGAACTCAACAGCTGTTCCTTTCATATAATCACATAGAATGAACTAAGAAGCATGACTTGGCATGACTTAAAGCAGAAACCACAGCAGTTGTTTTCTATTCCTTACAGCTTATCACACGTTTACCAAACCTTCGTAATTATAAACTTATTTTTCTTGCAAAAGTAATGCACACAAATTAATTATTCTCTAGGGATTAAAACAATTCTATCGCTTATGTATATTTCAACGTATAATGTTATGTAAGTGTTAAATGTATGTGTTGTTGTCTGCACTATATATTTTGACTCATCATCTCCAGAGACTGTTTGCTGCTTTGCCCAAATGGTCAAAATAATAAGTTGATCTCTGAAAACTATTTTTCTGGGCTCCAAATGGTTCTATAATTTTGTATTTATATTGAAACTATGTGTAGCTGTGCTGGACTCTGTGTTTTAAGGTAAAACGAAGCAATATTGAAGGTCATCCAACTTATTTACTTTTTTTTTTCTTCCTCCTTTTAGTTCAGATATCATCGAAAGGTTCAGTACTAAAAGTTCACTTTGTCAAAACTCTGAACATAAAACCGCTTTTATTTAGTTGAACGGTTTTATGTTTAAAATACCCTGAATGTGCAAAGAAACACTTTGCAGGTTGTTTTTTTTTTCGTCAAGATAAAATGCGTAAAGATCACACGTCTGTGAAACTCTTCAACAGAAGTTATAACGGCTTTAAATTTTATATGGAAACCATTTTTTTTATTAACTCAGTCATATATACAACCCATGAAGATGTGACCTTTATGGTGTTTGATTTTTTCCCCCCAGCTCATGAGCAGAACATTATCAGCAGTTTTCCAGCAAGAGAACGTTTTTGTTATATTTTGGTGCATGTTGAGTTGAAGACTTTGAAGTTTAATAAGCTACAGCCAATTTTCTTGAATTCTAAACAAAACGACCCAGAATTAAAACCCTAGTTGGATCATTTTATTTTATGGGTTAATTCTTATTGTTTGTGAATGCAATGTTAAATGAAGAGATGTGAAAATGCTTTTTGATATATTTGCAGCAATGGGTTTCATATTGAAGATGGGCCTATTTTTACATTTTGGTTTGATGGTGTAAGGACATTAGAGGAGGCTCAAGAGGCTTTTTTGATCCCACACACCATGATATTCTTTCTACTCCTGATTGGAGCAGGTCAGGTTTTTGTGACTGGAAAGGAGGGACACTTTTTAAGCTTTTCACCTCAATGCCACATAAATTTAAAACACTATACCAAGCAAGCTAAATGTTCCATCCACTATATGTATACAACACATTAGTTGATACCTTGTCTACATCTTAAGCAAACCCTGATTATTTGCCTAGGTTTTTCCTCTGCAATTTTTTATACTCTCACCTAATGTGACATGTTGAGTTTTCTCAACAGATGCTAATCATAAAACACAAACTTGTTCTTCTCGACAGGAACTCAACAGAAAGGTTGGCGTAGTAAATAAAATATTATTCAGATCACAAAGCTTTTGAAATGCCCTCTTACAAAAACAAAATTAGCATTTTAAACGTCATCCGTCAAAAGATATTTACTCATGAAAATGGTTTCATTTCCCCCATTTGTTTCTTACTGAAAATATTATGAATTGTCTCCATCAAATCAGTTTTCCAAGATTATTTATTTATTTTTTTTCATTTAGTCATATTTATATTTGGTGCTTCTGTAACACTTAGGATGTGATTACAGTACTAGACTCAGAACAGAACCAGTGCTAGGTTCAGCTACGGGAGTAGGGAGAAGTGCAAGTGTATCAATGACCACAGACCAGAAAATAAGTTTAAACTGCCAGCTTATTATTTTTGTAGAAAAAAGAAAAACAACAATTATACAGTTTACATTCAATGACACAAATTCAATACAAAATAGTTCCCCTATTTCTTTAGAATGATTTATTTAATCCCTTCTTTGAAATCTAAACCTATTATTAGGTATTAAAGGATACTATTTATTTAAACCTAGTAGGCCTGTCGCGATAAACGATAAATCAATTAATCGGACGATAAAAAAACCTATCGAGATCATTTTAATTATCGTCTTTATCGTCTCTTCCTGCCTTTTTTTCTTTCTGTTGATGACGTTGAATGAAAAAGGCTCAGCTCCGGTGCTCTCCACTGACCCTCCCTTCCTCATTTCCTTAGTCTAATGTCCAGCGCACATTACACGAGTTGTCAGCCCATTTTCAAACCCTGAGAGACACATTAGCTAATTAACTAATTTTAATATCAGGCATTAATCAATGCTTTACTAGAATCTACCTGTGATGCATGTGGCTATAGAGTCAGCGTAAAGTCCTGAAGTCCACAAAGATCTATCGTAACACACCACACACACCGCAGGATGATCGGTTAGATCGGCCAACGATCTAAGATTGTCATAAGGGGAAAATAGGGGCAAAAAATGGTGTAGTGTGAACTATTGCATTAGGTAGTCAGATGTGCCCGTTTTCTCTATTTAAATCTGGAGATTACTGAAGGGCAATACAGACTTCATAATCTGCACTCTTTTGGTTGAATGCAGTGTTTATTTCCACTTTGGCTTTATGTTTTTTAGTTTTTATTCAAGTACGTTTTTTGTTAATGGAGACTGAGAATCAATTTTATTTTTGTTATTTTTGTTATTATTTTGGTTGTTTTGTTTATTTAGTTTATCAGTTCCAGTGTACAACACTTATGCTGTCTGTAATTATTACTTTTTTATATTTTTAACTGTTTTAAGACCTTTTTATTCACTATTTATTTTCCCATTTATCTATTTATGTTTAGTTTTTATTCAAGTACGTTTTTTGTTAATGGAGACTGAGAATCCATTTTATTTTTGCACAATAATATGCAATAATAGAGCATGCTTGACGTGATGGTGCCCAGGAAGTCATTCAAACAAGAACAAGTTGGGTAACAGAAAACCTTATCAACAATATGTTAGAATTTCTACAATTATGCCACATATGTTGAAGTAGCTCTGTTTGTTTTCGTAAATTTTTGTTCATGTTTTTTTCTTTTTTTTGTTGAGGCATTTCTTTTTGGAAAATTATTTCCTCTGGTTTTGAATGCTTTGCAGCAGCAAACATTCTTTTTTTTTTTTTTGAATGGTTGTTCTCATGACCTTTCGCAATACAGTTGAGTTTCTTTTTTTTTTTTTTTCATAACTCGAAGTAAGTGCTTAGCATCCACAAAACACAAATAATACCTGAACTATGGCCCCCAGATCCCAAATGAGTTGAAATGGAGGCTTCATGGATGCAGAGCAGATCTGATCACAGAGAGAAGGAGGAAGTTCAAACCGATTCCATCGATCACAATAGGAAAGGATCATATCCCCTATTCCAACATCTCTCTGTCTGGCTTTCTAACCATACAGACAGACAGATATTTAAAGAGGAAAGACAAAAGCAACATTTTATTTCACTTTGGGAAAAATAGTTTTTTCTTTTTTTTATTGAATTGAAAATGAATACTCCCCAGTGAGTTGTGGCGATACCGGGGTCAGCTGTAGGCATCCTGTCATCCTTTGTTCATTGAGCTTAGTTTATTCTTATTCATTTATGCTGTGTTATATTTTTATCCAATACTTAGTATACTTTCAAACCATATTCAGCTCCTCAAACTTGCAGATAAAGGTACAGTCTAAAGAGTGATGATGTTGTGCTTAGAGTACAGGAGGGTTCAGTGTCCGTCCAACATAATAGTTGGACGGACAACTTTTATAATTGTAAAACTGTATTTCAGTTCACAAAGTTGAATGTGATTTATGCAGTTAGGAGGAGGAAGTCAGGAGAACTGTTGTCTGACTACAGTGCATTGCAGACATAGAAAAATCTGGCACCCTGCAGAGAGATTTATAAGTTCTCCGTAGTGAGCCCTGTTGGCCTGTCAGGTACCACTGCGGGTAAAGACGGCTTGTGACTGAAAGTGTAATTGGAAATTCTGTCTGCGTTCAAATTCCCATTTTCCAGCCAACAATAATACTTTATATTGGCGAACCATACACTGATCATGCATGCACCTTCACACTCTTAAGGAGTTATACTGCACTGCAATAGTATAGTTGTCTATCTATAACCTTATGTAATCCTTTTGCCACACAAAGTATCAGCATAATTTTACATTTTTAATATCCTCTTTATGCTACTATTTAGTATCAGAAATTAGGTTTAATTCCAGGATTATTGTACATATAACAGATTATATTGATGGCGTCCGGCTGGAGAATTTCCTTACAGTAACTCATGAAGAAATGTCAAATCAAAACGTGCGCACCTCCTTCCTCTTTCCTATGTTGTTGTTTTTTTATGTTGTGTGGTAGTAAAAGTGGAGGCAAGCAGGGGAGACTTAACTGCCACATAAGTTGGTTATCTTGTTGGCAGTGTTGCAGCCTCAATGCAAACAGCACTTGACAGCATTACCCATGTGGGAGGGGAGGGTAATCAGTCACAGGAGGCTGCCTCCTTTGGATTTCACTTCTGTGTACCCAAACATGCTCTATGAGATTGCTGGAAAGGTGGCAGGAGTACCATTAATTTGGAGGGGTTTCAAAAGCAATTAATAGCAGCTAATAATACAGCTGTTCAAGAGGATACAACATTTTATTATCCGATGTTAATTTGTTTTTGTTTTCTTCTTTTTGAATTGTAGCTGATATTGCAAAGAGTCATAGCTTTGTTGAGAGGCTCTCTAACTGGTGACCGCATTGCTCCCAATTCTGGTATTTTTTAAGAAAATTGTTTTTCTCTCACAAAAGCTTTGACCTTGGTGACTTTGCCAAATAACAGGATGTCTATTAGTCTCGAGCTATGCATGGCAACAAATTAGTCAGAAGGAAATCAAATGAAGGTTGAGTTTTGTTTATCCTTCTCTACCTCAAAAGGAAAATAAAAAGTAGTACTCTAAATTCAAATTCAACTTAAAAAAAGCCCTCTAGCTTAATTTCCTTGCATGTTGTGTGCTTCCATGTATTGAACGAAAATCTTTGGTTTGATTCATACTCTACTTGGAAGTCTGCAATCCATCTTTCTGTTCACGCAGCATTCAGCGCAGTAATTGGCTGTTTGTCCTTTTGCTGTTAAAGATTTTCAATTATTGAAAGCAAACCAGGATTGCTCTGAATGATAAAGTGGTGAAGTGTCTGGCTTATCCTGTGCTCCTAGGTAAAGGAGGAAGCCCAACAACCACAGATGGTGTTCACCGTGCGCCACGCAACCGTGACCTTCCAGACAGACGGGGACACATGGCGGGAGCAGAAGGAGAAAAAAGCAGCCCTTATGGTTGGCATTTTGATCGGCGTGTTCGTGCTTTGCTGGATCCCGTTCTTCATCACCGAGCTCATCGTGCCGCTGTGCTCCTGTGACATCCCGCCGATTTGGAAGAGTATCTTTTTGTGGCTGGGTTACTCGAATTCCTTTTTTAACCCCCTCATATACACCGCCTTTAATAAGAACTACAACAACGCCCTAAGGAACCTCTTCTCCCGACAGCGCTGAGTAAATCTCGCAGTGTTACCCCACCCAACCAGACTGATCCATCTGTCACTTTACCATCTCGTCAAATAGGTGATAACCAGAGATCATCTAAAAAAAGAAATGTAAAAAAAACTTTAGTGTGCAACGGTTCTGTCATTGTCAATGTGTTTTGTTTTAAGACTGAGACAAGCATCTGCCTGCATTTTTAAAGTGGGGAAATGATTTGGCATCTAGTTCAGCAATGCTCTGAAAAGGAATCTGCCCCTTTACTGTCATCATCTCTCTTTATATTTACAGAAGCTATCCGAATTAATCTGGCCCTATGAGGAAAAGTGATCACTCAGCTTGTTAAAAATCATAAATTAACTCTGATCAATCGGAGGTGAACCGTGCCCAGGCCTGGATTCTGCCATACCTGTGGAACCAAGATATCACTTCAGCAGAACCTGACAACATGAAGTAGATTAGAATATCTCAAAAGTAACTCATGTATCAGCCTAAGGAAATTCCACAATGGATGAAAAAAATTTATTTTTTTTTTTTTCATCAGGGGGGAAAATGTGTTTTCCTTTTCACAGATAGCATCAGCCCAATGCAGCCTGCAGCCAGGAACACCTGTCAGACAGAGGAAGCTGTAGCTGGCCCTTTGTGACGTGAACCTCTTGGCCAACTGAAAGAATATTGTGCCAGTTTTGTGCAGCCTTGAGCGAGATGGTAGTTACAGGAACAGGATGAACAAGATTGTCTTCTGCCACACAGATGGGATTGTTTAGATTACTGACCGTATTGGAGTTTCTAACCATACTTTGATTCTCTCCAAGATAATCGGTAAACCAGGATACTTTTCCACACACGGTTCAATCTGAAAAGTTTGTAGTTTGAATTAGTTGATGACATGTTGCCAAAGGCTCATCCATTATTCTAGTTGATTTTTCTTTTTAAATATTTGATTAGAATAAGTAGATACTTTTTTGGAGGGGGAGTTGTAGCTTTGTCAGCTAACTGTGTGGAGATCTAAATGCAGACAAGATCAAGACAAGTGCGAATAATCTGTTTTACTTAAAAACAGACATGTAAAAAGTCCAGAGGGACCTAAAATAATACATCACAAGAGGAACACTAAGAAACAGGCTGGTGTGAATAACAGGATGATCTGACAGAAAAATATTTAAGCTGGAGAGTTAACTGCTGCTTCAGGATTAGAATAACTTGCTGCAACCATGGACTGTGCTCTCTCAAAAATCCTGCAAGAGAATTTCTGATTATCAGTTTGTAAAAGTTAGACTCAATCACATTTAGGTTTTGCAGCAAGATGATATCGCAATAATCCAACGCATAAATGTACATCTGAATAGCTAAGAATATTCTAACCTAGATCACAGAGGACCCTCCACAGGTGATTAATGCTCATAAATTGTCCAATGTCTCTGGAACAATTTATAGTAAATGCTTGATGGCAGTTCTTACCACCAAAGGTGGCTCAAACAGGCTGGGTAAAGAAATTGGCTAAGGCGTGATTGCTTTTTCACAAAGAACCAGGTTTGTTTGGATAGCCTTTTTTCTCTTAATAATTTAAATCCTCATTTGAAAACTGCATTATGGCTGTATTAAGGTTACTTTTGTCTGTTTGATTTTTTTTTTTCCTTTTTGTGAAGAAAGTAAAACAAAAACAAAAAAGAATCTGTTAGAGTGAATATTAATTTTTATACCTGTGTTTATTGTTCAAGTGTTGTTTTTATTCTGGTTCATGCTAATGAAAAATAAAAGCCTGGTAACTCATTTAAACTGTTTCATCATCATGCCTGCTTAAAAGCAGAGAAGGGAGTATGCCTCAGGAAAAAGAAAAACATCTGTCAGAAGTAAGCAAAATAAGTCTCGTAAATAATAAACCAAGCAACAACTGTGTATTTTGTGCAGAAATAGATACAGAACTGCTCATCATAGATAACATTCAAATGAATTAAAAACAAATTACAAAAAGATGGATTTTTTTTTCAGCTGCACTCTTATCTGTGTGTTGATAAGCTGTGTTCCTTTTCGATTTATTAAAACGTGTGTAGATGGAGGTACACTCTGTTCTCTGACACTCATTAGCTATACGCTTTACCTCCCACACACAATGTACATCCACACACCCACATTCTTTTCAGGAGAGCAACAAAATAGCAGTGCAAGTCATTACTTACACCATCTTTAAATAAATTGCTGCAACGAGGAAATGATTGGATTTAATGTCGGTTCCTACGAGCAGAGAAAATCACAGGAGGCATGTTGTTAAATCAAGACGATGTGAAAACTTGAAAGATGGCCACCAATCCTAATACCTAATACTCTCGCAATAATATATATATATATATATATATATATATATATATATATATATATATATATATATATCTGCAATGGCATTTTATGAGTTTCTATTTTGCTTAACCTTTATTAGTTTCATGAACTGATGCCAAGGATTTATCACTTTTAGAAAACAAAATAAACAGCGGTGCATTCAGACTCGTACCTTGGAACATTAATTTGCGGAAACAGCAGAGAGCCTTGGCAAAAGAATAACGGAGGCACAAGAAGTCAGGAGGAATTGAACCGAAAACAAATCAATGTAGCAATGAGTTCTCGTTGTGTCGAGAAGGTGAAGTGCCGCAATTCAGTTTTGTAGTTATGTGAAGCAAGGACGCTACCAGATAGCATCCCTATGTGCTCTCAGATGTTCACTGAAAACAATACTCTTTCATCTCGTCTTTTCATTTTCAAATGTTGTACAAAATGACTGTTTTCTTGCACAAATTGCCGCTTTCTACTGAAAGCATTCACTACTGTACTGTAGAATCAATGCGTGGACCTCTATTCACTTGTGTAGTGAAATGTACTGTGAAGAATTAAGCATGACTCAACGATTCTCGACAAAGTTGTACCACATGTAGTTGTGAGAGAAACATTAAAGCTCCTTGCATCAGTTTTTGCCAGGAGGTAAATAAATTCATTTGTTCAAAAAAATAAAATAAAAGATTTTTTTTGTGAAATTGTCCTTTTATTTGTTGGGAATGTTTGTGGGGGGAGGAGGGGGTTCAAATCGTAAGTAATAGAGGTCTTGTTGACAGAAACTGTGTGCAGAGATAATAATAATAATAATAATAATAATAATAATAATAATAATAATAATAATAATAATAATAATCAATTTAATTTATAGCGCACTTTTCATTAATAAAAATCTAAGTGCTACATGGTGCAGCTGAAAACAGATGAAATCAACAATCAAAAACAATAATAAAAAAAAAGAGTCATTTAAAAGTTGAGTAGGCTTGTCCAAAAAGAAAGGTTTTCAAGCCAGTTTTAAAATCGGACAATGATTGCGGGGCTCTCAAATAGTCCGGGAGAGAGTTCCATAGACAAGGAGCAGCCACAGCAAATGCTCGATCACCCATAGTCCTTAGTCTTGATCGAGGAAGGTGGAGAAGATTACAGGCTTGGGATCGTAAGGGTCTAGAAGTTGAATGTGAAGTAAGGAGGTCCTTCAGGTAATCCGGTGAGGTTCCATATAGACAGTAATGGGTGATGAGCGCAATTTTATACTGAATGAGATCATCATTCTGGGATTGTTGAGGCTCAATGTTCTACATTGAATAAAGTAGAATATTACTAAAAAGGAACTTTATCACAAAGTGAAACACATTAAATAGATTAATTACACAGAGATGTATATTTGAAAGCCTTATTTCTGTTATTTATGATGGTTTCCCCCTTACAAGTAATGGAAATATGACATTGAAAATTAGAATTTTACATCAGATCATACTTCATCTGTCACGTTTTAAGGGCAATGCTAATAAGTGTAGCACGCTGACATGTAAATACTAATACAGTGCTTTCATGTCAGTAGCAAGAGATTCTTGTGACAGAAATCATATATACTAAACTACAAAACCCCAAAACCCTTGCTATACTTTTAGGTTTGACATTTCGTGCAAATATTTGGAAGTTTTCAATGTGCCTTCGCAGTTTGATGGATGAGAAGTTGGAAGCAAATGTTCAAAGTAGAAAAGTAGAAACTTTGAACATTTGCTCAAATCTGTGCTGATTTGCAACTGGCTTAAAGGTTTCTGATACAGTCAATGTTTTAAGCATTGCAAAGCTTGTTGGGGTCAGAAAAATATAATACTGTACATGAATCCATAAACTAATTTTGTCAGATCAAGACAAAACAACCCAAAGAATATATCACAATGAATTTCTTTACCAGTTGTGTACCGCTACAGTTTTTTTATTTATTTTTTGTAAATATTTTATGTTTCTTTGGGAGAAAGTCTGCATGGGTTGGATGAACTTTTGAAATATAGCTGTAGGCTGTTTTTGAATGAGCAGAGGAAAAATTATGCAGGTGCTAAGAATTAATGAATAGAATTATTAATAATTAACCAAAGTCAAGCACATTAAAGCTTTGTTGTACTTCTTTTGGATTTGTTAACATCTCATATAAAAATTATTAAAAGACAGAACTCTCGATCAAATGGAGGGTTTATTAATAAGAAGTTTAGCAGATTAACTTCAGAGAATGGGGCCTTCTTATGGACCATATCTTTAAAACATTCTTTCTCTCTTATCTTTTTTTTTTTACGTCTTTTGATGCATTTGCAGATTTTAAGCCCTTTTGTGTTCAGTTTTCTTTCCAATCAAGTTTACATTTTAATCATCACATATTTCCCCTGCTGCTCGACCGCAAAAACAGTTAAGCATTGCAACATTTTAAACAAAATACCAAATTAACTACTTTTGGGTAAAATCCACACTTTCTCAGTTTAAAAATGGATGGACAATCATCACCCCTAGTGTGACGATTTCTTGCCAAATATTTTCAGCAGGGATTGTATTGGTGCTATAAACACACTGGTACGTAAGCCTACTGTAAGAGATAACTTCTAAGTTTCTAACAAATATGTCATTCAAGCTGAAGGATTAGGTGACGAGATGTGAACTGTGAAATGGCATTTGACTAACAAGGTGCATGTGCTGAACAATGATTACTGCGGTGCGTCGCTATGTGCCAAACTGTTGACTCAAAAGTTATTCAGCAAACAGTCATTGACGTCTCCACAATGGGATTTGTCCACAAAAGCTCTTTTGTGAAAACACTGCCTGTTTATGGAACATGGTAGCCAAGCACATGAATCAAAAGTTGAGTGATACAAGCTTCATAGAGCTGCTGATTTCATTTTCCAGCAGGACTTGATAAACCTGCCCACTTTTCAAAAGCAAATATCAATAACTGATATTAATGTGTTGGATTTGCCAGAGAACTATCCAGACAAAAATTAAAAAATAAATAAAAAATCTATGCCCTCTGTTAAGACCCAATAGTGTAGACAAACTGGGTATCTCCTCAGCTTTACTACAGGCTGATCATCTGCATGTCATGCTACATTAATGTAACAGGATCTCCAACCAAACGCTGAGTGCTTATACTCTGCGCTAGACACGTGTACTTTTCAGTAGGCTGATATTTACGTAATGTTCTGGGTTTTTATTAACAGCCATACGCATCGACGGAAGTAAACACTTGAAATCCATTATCGTGTATGAAAAGAATCTATATGAGTTTAGCTTTTTAAAATAGATAACCAGAAGTTTATAGAATTTTTTTTTTTCTTCTGAGTACTTTTATGATGATTAGTCAGCCGATGGAGGCACCTCCTAAATCTCTCTGTGGTGCCTGTGGTACATTTCAGGGCCAGGAGTGAGTGTGCTACTTTTCAAAGGATCACATCCATTCATGTCCTCAGGGGAAGACAGCATGCATGAGGACGTGGCTTGGCTAAAATGACTGAGAATTAGAACCAGGCGCCTCTGGCACACAAACCTGTGCTTCAGTTGCTGAATATTTCAGAAAAAAGATTCAAGCAGCCTTCACATGACAAATGCAGAGATATGCAGTAAAACTCCCTGAACGCAGAAAAGGAAAAGTGTGGAAAAACCTTGACTTCACTAGAAAAAACACTGGGAGGAGTGTGATGGTTTTGAATCTTGATCTTCCTCTTTCCTAAAACTGCATCCGATCTGATCACCTATAAAAAAATGTTTTAAAAAGAACTGGATATGTTGAATCTATGTAGTAAAGACTGTTTGTTGTTGTATCTTGCAGTGACTCATCTTTGTTACAGTATCTCCACAAGAAAGACGGCTCAGTCTCTTACAGTTAGAGGTGACATCGACTCTCCGAGTCTGTTGCTGTGCCACTTGCTATTCTTCTGCAATGGCTTGTTTTTTTTTTTTGTTTTTTTGTTTTATCAAAATAGATCCAGATAGAAACAGCCCAGTGGAACTGGGGAGAAAAGGAGATTCCGCTGAGAATGTGTATGTTTGTGTGGTGTGGATGCATCTATCAAGCTTGTGCTCTCATCTTGCTGGCTACTTTCCATCCAGGTTCTTGGGGCAAAACCAAGGTGATTAAAAACAAAAAAAAAGAAACAAATAAAAAATAAAATGAACTAAAGACTTGGTTATACTTAGTGGAAAGCTGCAGGCGTCCTGTCATTCACTTGGTTTTTATAGTTTAATAAGTTTTGCTCAGATTCCAATTCCTTTGTGAATGGTTCCTATAAAGCACACAAACAAACAGAGCAGAGTAATTAGGGTATTCATTACAAGATCTGTGCAATGTACTCGTTAATCTTCTTCCATTAATTTAATTGAATGCTATTAAATTGAATTAAAAGATTGCCTATTGTTGCCATAGCAACAATCGGATGCCGTGAGTTTAATCTTTGTGTCTGAGCTCAGTTTGTTCACAAATACGTCTCAGCAAATAGTAATAAAAATGTGTTTTTGCCTATTAAATGGCCTACTACTGTATGGCAAACAGCACAGAATAGCATGGCTAAAATGTGAGCTTAATTGAGTAATTTGGATCTGCAATACCACACCAAACTATTTGCTGATCTTATAAGATGAAAATGGTTCTAATATTTTATCACACTAGTCCCAAGAATCTCATCACTTCATGGTACATGAAATAGAATGAAACACATAAATGAAATATGCTATGTAATATAATGATTACAATGAATATTAATGAACTCTTCAATGTTTTCATTATACCACGGTGATATGAATAAAGCAAAAGATTGTAACTCGGGAAAGACACATGGAATTAGTCCAGGGGGATTAGCTATGAAGAATTTCAATAAAAAGGCAAAGAGAAAAATTTTATTAATCATGAGCTAAAAGAAAATCTATGTTTTAATCAACATATGCCAAGAAATGCCTCGTTGCTAAAGTTTAAATTTGACTTAAGAAATGTTTGCTATTTCGTCACATTTCTTCTGTACCAAATCATCAGTCTTTTTTTTTTCTAAACTGTAAACAAAACAAAAATCATCTGTCATTTCTCTACAAATGGACACACTGATTATGCTTTGTCTTTTGTGCGCTTTTTTTTTTTTTGTTTCCATTTTTGCTCTCAGGACTCATCAACTCTAATAACTGTCCCTCCATAGCATGAATCGGTAATTCATGCTATGCAGGGAATATGTGGTAAGCATCTTAATCAGATTCAGCAGATGCTGCTGTTCTGAAGAGCCGGTGTTGAATCACGATTAGCCTCTGACAAGTGGAAGAACTCTAAGGTGCCTGTCATGCTTCAAAACCTTTCAAAAATAGTGATACGTTATAATGGGATTTTTGTGTCATTGAAATGAATGCGTTGCTTTTCCCGAGCACTTCCTTCAAAACATGAACACACTGTATTCAATTTTTATGATAGGAAGACGGAAATGATTGAAAGACCTAACAAGTCAATAACTTCACACAAGTGCCGTCAAAGTTGTTGTGTTTTTTCTTAGCGGAAATACTAATAAAATGTTAAAGCAAAGTTACACATATTGAGTGTTTCTGCAATACATTTATTAAGCATAAAACATCAGGTGAGAGATGTTTTCAGGTTCAAAGAATTTAAATGTTCAAATGCAAAACAAAGAAATTACTTCTTTTTTTTTTAGGAAGAGTTTACTTTCAGCTCCTAAAAAAAGAGTGTTGTTTTTAAAAGTCAAATCCTGCCAAAATCTATTAAATATAGCTTTTTTAATAACCTGAACAGTTTTGAATAATGACATTGACTTGTACTCAGTGTTGGATAAATGAAGATATCACAGTAATACCTTATGAACAACTGTTCATAAGGTATTACTGTGGTATTGCAGATCCACTGTTCACTGAGAAAAGCAGCAAAGAAACTACATAAAAGTTAACTTGTATATACTTTTAATAGAAGACAACTTCCTGCTGAGATTAGACTGAATTTTATGGTTTTTTTGCCGTTTTGAGATAAATGTGCATCTCAAGCTAAGGGAGATGTGGATTTCTTGTAGTTTTTAAGATGTAGGAAGTCTTACTATGTCTTCATAAGAAAGACGGACAGTCGGAGACACAATATCAGAGAGCATTAGCGTTCGAGTTGTACAGAAAACCGACACTCCCGCAGGAAAACATAACAGGCAGAAACAGGCAATCCCAGTCTTTAGCTAATTTATCTGTGAAGCGAGTTGCAAACACATGAAACCCAGTTGCTATGGCACCAAGACATTGAAAGCAAGCATGATTCTTATGTTTAAAGATTTGTGAAAATCCGGGTTACATACAGTTAGTGTGAAGTCAAAGGAGGGGAAAAAAATGATGCTTGTGTAAATTGTACTGCTGCCACTCCTCAATAATCCATTACAACAGGTGTCAGTTCAGATAAAAGGTAAAAAAAAATAAAAAGGTGAGTGTAAATACTCTTTTCCATGCTCTGGTTAAATATCAGCACTTGAAAGCATTTTGTTTTGCACAGTCTGACGGACACTCCAAGTCTGAATAAAGGGCCCAGAAAAATCTGCACTGTTAGGCATGGAGAGGACACTTCTTCTGATGTAAGAGTCTCTCTGAAACTCGTAACTAGAAGGGGTGTTATTATTATTATTTTTTTTTTTTTTGGAGCAAGCATGTTCATGTGAATGAGCGCGTGCATCATCAGTGCTTATGCTCTCCACCTCAATCAGCCCGGAGGAGCTTGTTTGCAGGCCTCCTCTTTGATGTCTGATGACACGCGTGTCGGTGCCATGTTATCGTCGTGACTCACGTTTAATCCAGTGCGAGCGTCTCTCTCGGCTTTGAATTCCCTTGAATAAATATTACAATATGAATGAGACCTGTTGTGCAGAAACAGAATGTGGCTGATTAGGGAAAATCAGTTTAAAACAAAAGGGTGACTACAGCATATGCACGTGTTTTCTTGCAGGCACAGGTTTGTGCAGAGAAGACCCACCTTGGTGTCCACTTGTAAGTTTGTTAAAGACTAGTAAAACTACCCTAGAAACGATATGAGCAATCTGCTGCTGTGGTAAGGGCCAGAACTTCAGTTTATACAGTACGCTACAAACACAACAAGCACCGCTGGGAAAGCAAGTCTTATTTATTCTGCATTCCATTATTTGATTGAATTCCTCCTTAGGAGATGCCTCTGGCAGAGGCACAAAGAAAATCCACAACATGGCCCTGAAAGTCTTCATTTTTAAAACACAGAAAGCATGACTTTGTGACTTTTTTTTCTTTTAGTATTTTTGCTATGAAAGGCAAGCTCAACTGGAGATGTTTCCATTATTCATGCAGAGTTTAACACAAGTAAATCCCTCTTTTCCATAAATCCAAATATTTCTATCAACTCTGGCTCTTGGCATGTTCTGTTTTGTATTTAGCAAAATGCAAAGAAGCCACTATTTAATTAATTCATTGTTTCAGTTTGCAGATAACCGAAAGTTTTCACAACACGGGATGGAAGACAATTTCTACTTGTGGCACTGTAGCATTTCCTATCCGAGATGTGCAGGCTGATGTGTGTGTACACGTGTCTCTCCTTGCCTCTTTCTTCACAGGGTGTCACTGGCAGGTGCCCTCCCGCAGCTGCTGCTCATCAGGAACAATAAGGAGGAGCTTAAACTGTAGCAGATTCCCCGAGGCAGATGCCAGATTGTTTTGCTCTCGTGCATGGTAATCAGGCCTACCTTTCCTTGTGTTCTTTCCTCCCCGCGTGTCTGACGCTAATTCTTGCTGTTCTCCTTTTTTACAGGAAGCAAATCCATGTTCGTCCTCGGCTCATTCATTTCAGTGCTCTGCTTCCCGCTGTTTGTCGGAGGAATACTCCCCAAATTCCTCTGCGTGATTTTCTGGTTGTCCTGCTGATTTCAGCTGTTTGGATCATTCCAACAACTTATCACTCACTTCCCATCCCCTCTGGAAGAAAACAAAGGAAAGCATTACTAAAGCACCATTCACTTCAACCTGCTGACCTCAGACTCTGTAGATACTCATCTCCTCCTCAAACAGAGACAATCCATCAACTACAATATCTTATTTTAATTCTTTCTTTTCTTTATCTAACAATAAATACTTACCTCTCCTCCTTAGCGACAAACCGGAATCCTTCCAAAATCCCAGAAGAACCGTCAACTTGTACACTGCTGTCAATAAACCTTTCAAAACTTTGTGTTGTGTCCATAATTGTTGCTAGAGCTGAAGGAAATATTAAAACAAGTATGACATTTTCATTTCACTGTCCTTGACAAATTATTCATTGCTGGAATATTTGAAACGGTAATCTTCAAAGAACATCAAATTGAATGACTCCTGTCATCTTCAGGGGTCAGGCAGCACAACAAAACCTTTAAAGAAACCATTTTCTACTTTATTCGAAAATTCTAAGGATTGTATGTGCATTAGGATCATACACATACAGTGTGTCCACTTAAATGAATATTTGATTCATTTAACCAAAATGAATTAAAAAAAATGTTTTTTTTGATGATTTGATCAACATTTAATGTTTTAACAGCATGAAAACAATGTCTTTATGACAGTGGTAATATGCACAGTACTTTGCAAAAATGTTTGGTCACGTTACATCCACAAATTTCAATACATTTGGAATACTATGCAACAGACCAAAAATGCACTTCTGCATTATTTTTGAAAACAAAGAAAAAGGGCCTGTTTTCTTAATGTCTGAAAAGTGTGGCATGCATTTGTGT
The DNA here is from genome assembly GCF_904066995.2 of Poecilia reticulata. Lineage (NCBI taxonomy): Eukaryota > Metazoa > Chordata > Actinopteri > Cyprinodontiformes > Poeciliidae > Poecilia > Poecilia reticulata. The sequence goes on from NC_088849.1 coordinate 17,602,689, forward strand.
TCAGTCACCTACTCTGATACACTTAAATAAAATCTGTTGCATCCATTTATCCTTAGAAGTGCCAAATTTATAAACAGAATCCTCAATGACTTCTTTGGAGCAACAAATGACCCCTGTAAGACACATTGGACGAGTCCAACTGAAGTGTGAGGAAAACCTCCATTTCTGTGGCTTTTAGTCAAATGGTGTTACTTATTTATGACATCAGGGAGCATAGCATACCAATCAGAAACATATGGTAAACAAAATGACGTTTTCTGACTCACAATTGATGAGACTGTGAGTTAAACATCTCTTCATATTTTTCAACTGAAACACAAATCTTTTCTTAATTTTTTTAGAACTATGGTTTCACCAGAAACAGCGATGAAAGCTGGAATCAAGTGGCACTTCCCTTCGTGTTCTTCTGAGGAGTGTTGAACAGGCCCAAAAAGAACTGTGGTGATCACTTTCATTACGATAATTATTTTCTGCGTTAGATTAGTGCATAAAATCCCAAGAGATGAGAAGAGAAAAAGTTTATTTCGTATTAGTACTCCTGCAAGACCCTGAAGTTTCTTGCTATCCAGAAAGCCATCTGTGTTTTGTGTCTGCACCTCCCTGCACAATGCTTTTTATAACCACAGTTGGTCCACGCCAATCCCACACCACTCAGCCCACTTCGCACTTAAAATGGACTGCTGGGCTGCTGGGCCACACCGCTCCGCAGCATGTTCTCATTGCCAGCTCAGGCAGGTTCAATATCGCTCAAAACGAAGAGCAAAGCTTAAAATGAATTACACATTCAGCCCAGGAATTATTCAGTTCATGCACTCCTGTTATGTTCAAACAGTCAATATAAAAAGCTTCTGATAGCTCGCACCCAGAGGGCCGAAAAGATTTGAATTAATTGCTATAAGAACTAAACTAGTGAAAATTGGGAGCTAAATGGCTCCCCGTGGAATGTGATCAGGGAGTTACTGTTATCTTACCACTGCAAGAGTATCTCTAATGGCTGGCTGCAGTCGCTATCCACAGACCATTCTGTCCCTACTCACACATGACTATATTGTTTCAGCGTTTTCTAAAGGAAGCCTGTAGGGTTCATTAGTCCTTATTGATTATTTAATTAACCGGATCACAATGTGCTGAGTGAGCACAATCATGAGGAGTGAGGAGTCCCATTAATTAAAAGATGTCTTCATGTAGGAGTCTGGGTGAGAGTATGTACAATAATAAGATGCTAAAACAAAATGCAATGCTTTTTTGTTTCCTCTATAGTACTGAAAAGTGTATTTTGTGAAGGAACAGAGGCAGGGAGGGACAGGTAATGAGTTTTTGAACTTGTGCCTCTTGACTGGGTTTGGCTCCAACCCTGGGCTTTGCCAAAACCCAATAGAATATCTTCTTTGCCCCCAGTAAAAATTCCCAGGGCAATTATGAGCCAGTTTTAAACAAACACATTGAATGAGGATCCACTTTAAAGATCACTAGGTAAGGCAAATATACTTGTATAGCACATTTTCATAAACAAGTCAATTCAATATAATGTTAGATCTACATGACGCTGACCCACTTAGAGTGAAATATCAAATAAAAATGCTTACCTAGTGATACTCCAGAGTGCATCAATTGACATGAGTGAATCTACTCCCGGCGTCCAACACTTCCTAATCCACTTTAAAGTACAAATTAAAAGTAGTGACATTATTTAAAGATTCAAATGTGTCAGTACTTAATGGATTAGATTATGTCCTTGAAGTCTGCAAAGCAAATGAAGTAAAGCCCACTTGAGCACCGACAAGTGGTTTCGGTAATGAATTCTCTTATCCTGCAAACTAATTGCTGTCATTATGTCGGTTGCGATTTATTCTGAAAATTGTAACTTCAGCCTGAGAACATTTTTTAATTATATTTTTAGAAGGCATTATTTGCCAATAAGCGATTATAGATTATATTATTATGGAACAGCAGGTGAAGTTAGTGACGTCACAGCAGATAACACGAGTTTGGCTTAGGTTTACTTTGATTCATGCAAGGGTAAGGAAAAAAAAACACTGGACATCTACAAGTTAGCAGAAGCTTTCAATGATGTGGCAGATAACAGAAGACTCCATAGCGTTTAAATAGAGCAGATCAGAGGTTAGTGAAATTGCACGGAACAGACAGACATCAAATCATATAAATATTGAGAAGTCCAATTTAATCCTTATGGTAGACTTTGAAAGAGAACTTTCAAAGTCCAATCTATCTGCCTATCTGGAAACAGTTTTTTTTACGGGAAGAAACCTCCGGCAGAACCAGGCAGAGCAAGAACTATTTGCCCTGATTGGGTGTTCATGTCCTGCATGAAAAGAAATTAAATATTGTAGATTATATTTCACTAAACTTAGCCTTAATAAGAAGATCATAAACAATGTCACAGGATTTAAAGCAAGAGAGAACTGTTACATTTCTAACTTCCTGTATCAGTCAGCTGTGCTCCAATGCTAATGTACATTGTACATTGTTAGGAGAAAAATGGAAGATTGTTTTCTTGATGTTGTTGTCGTTGTTTTAGTTTCTTTACTTGCAAAAAAAAAGGGGTTTTTGTGTAAATTTACCTTCTTCAACCACTCAGTGGACTCATGACATTTTACCTGATCTGAATGGAGGGAATATTACTATGATTAAAAAAAGGAAAATATATCAAAAAAACATATGTAACATAAATCCATTATGACAAAACTCCCAAAATAAAAACCTTCAGAGCTAAGAAATGTAACTGGTACAAATACAATTACCTGGCGCTGTACCGTTTCCTCTGTCAACCCTTTTACTGTTTGTGTCTGCTTCAGTATCCGGTTTGCATGAAAACATATCATTTGTCATCATTTGGACAGGAAGGGACTGCCAGACAGAAGCAATTCCAGCCTTCATCACAGCTCTCCGATCCCCGGGAAATTTATATGCACGCGGGAACAAAGCGCGGACAAGCAGATGATGATCTTCAAAGCGCAGAGGTCATCGTCAGTATAACTGCTTTTGTGTGCATTAACAAAGACAAGTGAGATGGGCTCTCCATGCAATGACTCAAAGGAAACATTTATCTCTTTTAATAGGTGAAAAGCTATACATGTCAGCAATATATATATATATATATATATATATAACAACTTTTGTCCTTTTTTGTTTTCCATTTTCAGTCCTGTGTGATGGTCGCAACTAAAGACAGTGTGTTGTTTGTAGTTAAAGAAAATAATTGGACATGTCACTTTTTCACCCTAATTAAAAAGATTAAAAGTCTGTTAAATACTAAACAAATGCTCAGTGATGTGTGGGTTTTAACTCTTGGTGAAAATACAGCCATCCTCACTGGATGACATTAAAGCATGACTCTTCAAATGGTTCATTCCATTCCCTTGGCTATTTTTCACAGCCACCTACCTACTGGAAAAATCCAACCTCTTTGACTGGTTGCTCTTAATCTGTCAGAAAAAAAAAAAAAGTCCATATTTCTTACTCTTTTTGTTGGATCAAGAGATCAACCACACACACCCAGAAAAGTTTCCAAAGCCCCAGCATGGTGCCGTGTATCGGTAAAAGAGATAAAGGATCTTTTGCGTGCTTTAATTGAGATTCACGGTGGAATTTGGAGCGGCATGTGTGGATTCATGTGTGTCTCCAGAGAACGCAGATCAGTCAGCTACAGCTCCGTGCGCCTGTGCCTGTGATGTAACTGTGGGACATGTACGAACGGAAGGACAGACGGACGGAGACACCAACAGGATATAAATAGATAATGAGACCATTTGTTTGAATTGGTTGTTCCACTTCACTTAGCGTACAGATGATTGCCTCCACATTGCAGTGTTCTCTATTGCCAGCAATCTTAAATAATGTCCTAATCTACCATGTTCCAGCCCTGTCTGATCCGTTACACCTCACAATGTGTGGCTCTATGTAATCGCACAAATATGTTGCGAGGGATGAATTTTCTCTGTTTAATACATGCAGATAATTTTTTTTTTATTTGTGCGATTATGAAATATTCACATGAAGTATAAGACTAAAGTCCCATAGGAAGGAGGGAGTTGTTTTTAATCTGTGTAGTTACAAGTCAATAATAGTAAATTTATTTAATCCCAGAGAGACATGAGGTCATATTTAAGTTAAACAAATATCTACCTTCGTAATAGGGGCCTTGTATATATAGAAGTATAATCTGCTGAAGATATCTTTTTTTTTCTATTTTTGTGTTTATGCATTTGGCAGATGCTATTATCCAAATCAATTTGAACATGAGTATGTAACAATAATGTTAATATAAGAAGCTAAAAATTAGCTACCTTGAAGAAAGTGAGTAATTTTTTTTAGAAAGTATCTGTGTGTGTTGAACTTATCAACATCAGCAAAATGTTTAACTTACGCCAATTAAACTCCATGTAGGGTCTTTGCTGAATGTTGAGTACAAAAGATTGAAGTATATTTGAATTATTTGTCATTGTGTCAGATGGAAACCGAAAGAATCACAAATTTCACATGAAAAACGAGACTAAAGCCCCCATCACCGATCTGCCAGAAAAATAAGATGTAGCAAGAGTCCCTAAGAAGGGAACCTGGATTGACAGGAAACCTGGAGGACTGAAGTGATAAGCACTGGCAGAAAACTTGCGGGGTCCTGATTAGACAAGACAGGTGGTGATTCTGAGACTGACAGGACATCGGCAGACTCCAAGCTGAGAACAGAACCACATGGAGCCTTTGGTACAACCTGGAAGATGGACAGATACAATGTCTACATTCTTGCAGAATTTGACGTGCAGGACAATAATGTCACTAGGTCTGCAAGACTTTGTGGCAAATGTAAGCTCAAGATGTCAATACTTAAAGGTAAAGGGGGAAACTGTGGCACTGCTACAGTAACAAGGCAAGACAGCTTTATTTGGATAGCACATTTTCAGCAACAAAGAAATTCAAAGCTGAAGTATTTCAAAGCTTTGCATGAAGTTATTATGGTTGGACCTAAAGAAGTCCGATCTGGATGTAGTGGAGGACTCAGAAATGAATCTTCAAAGACAAATATAGACAGTTAAAACATCAGCCTTACGTCACCTGAAGAACATTAATAGAATAAAAGAACTAACATCCAAATAAGATCTAGAGAAACCCGCCTATGAGTTTATCTTCAGTCACATTGATTACTGCAACAGCGTTTTCACAGGTCTGCCTAAAACGTTAGGCAGCTGCAGCTGATCCAGAACGCAAAAACTAGACTTTAGATCTGGGGAGATGGGGTCTGTTTTCCTAGTTTTAGTCAGAATGGGAGCACTAACTTTATACCTGCCCGATTGACTTTACAGAAATTACTTATAGAAATGCTCAAGATGTTCTTTGGAATATTGATGTAGTTAATAGCCACATAATCACCATCTGTTCAAAATGAGTGAGTTAAGATATTGTGTTTTTTGATAGAAATCCCACAGATACGTTTTGATGCAAACGTAAAAAATACTCAATTAAAATATCCTAAAGAGTCTGTAGGAGCTGGGAACTGACTCTTTAAAACTGTACTTGATTTCTCATGATGTTGAGGTGTTTCAGATTCCCTTTTAAGTTTTAAATAATTTTGATCATTCAAATGTGGCTTAATCATTCTCAAGAGGTTTTCTATATTCCATTCAGTTCTCTACGTTTATCATTGCTTTAAACATGTTGTGATAGTTTGTGCATTTCCTTTTGTTGGTTTTCTTAGTTTTTTTTTTGGTTTGTTTTTTCTGAGATTTTCGTTCCTTGTACATTTCCATCTATTTCTCGTAGATTTATTTCAGGCTGTTTTCCCTCGGTTGGTAGTTTGTTTGATCCTTAGTTGAGCTCCCTTTGTGCAATTAGTCTCCCTATCTCAGTTTTCCCCACTTGCATTCTGCCTCAGCTGTTTCACATTTGCCTCCGATTAGTTTGTTTCGTCCGGTTGTCATTTTCTACCCATGTCTGCGTTTTTAAGCTCCTCAGTTTACATTGTTTGTTGCTGCATCCTTCTATTGTGCTGCCTGTTTTCTGCCTGCATTCCCTGACCTGCTCCTCCTTGTGTTTTTTTGTTTTGCAAGTTTTCTTTATTTTATTCAAGTATTTATTTTGCCACGGTCTGTCTCTTCAAACTTCAATCGTGAGAGGTCTGACCTAACCTGCTATGCTCTGGGAAAATGGGTATAAATTCTGGAAACAATAAAAAGATTTTATGATACCATGTGTGACATTGTTGTTTATTTGTTCTTGTTTGGCTGTTGCAGCTCAGCACAGACATCAAACTCCAACAAACACACTGAAACCTCACAATTGTCATTAGAAAAAACTCCATCTAAAACATTTTTTCTTTTTTTTTTTTTTTTACCTAAACCCACTCTGCTCAGTCTCCTAAAATATGAGGTTACCTTGCATATTTTATGCTTCCATTGATAAACAGAACGACTCCAAAAATTGCACCCACGAATGGCTACTATTTTAAGCTCACTGTGTAATTCTTTGTATTGAGTGTAGGTGTAGCTCTCTTGCTCTTCTTGTTTGCTTTTAAGAAGAATGATTGAAAAAAACATAGAAGTCCTTGAAAAGATGGATTCCACTGAGTAGCAGCAAATGAATCAAAGGGAGCGAGCTTGAGACTATCAGAGAAAGGCACTCCGTGGCTAGATCAAAAGTAGACGAGGTCTGCACCTGTCTGGGGCTGTGTGATGTGTGCAGGGGTTTGGCAGCACACTGTGGGGAGAAGGAGCCTCTGTCATAAAAGAATCCTGACATGTACTCTTGAATTATGATGCCGCCGTGTTAACATCAGGACCGATTTGTCAGGTCTTATTTTCACTTAACGTGTGCTTCAGAGCTTACAGCACTGCGATGGCAACAAGTGGGGAGGGAGACATAGATTATTTGTCGAAAGGGATGCATGGAGGTGTTTCATTCAACGACAGTGTTGTCGTAAATTCCCAACACGCAGTCGTGTGAGCGGAAAGGCAGAGTGGCGTTTTACGTAACAAATGCCACATCCTCTGTTCTTGACACGACTATATGAGGAGATGTTTTGTTTGCCATATCTATGAACCAGCTGTGATCACGACGGTGGCATTATTTTTACGTCAGGACTCCGTGTGTGTGTGTGTGTGTGTGTGTGTGTGTGTGTGTGCGTGTGTGTGTGTGTGTGTGTGTGTGTGTGTGTGTGTGTGTGTGTGTGTGTGTGTGTGTGTGTGTGTGGGGGTGTGTGCGTTGGTACATGTGGTTTAGCAGGACATTTCGTCAGAATACACACAACACTAGCAGGACATTTTGAATTAACGGGACAGGAGTGGTGTCCTGCTAATTTTGACAAAAATCTAAAAGCGTAGAAAGGTTTCTATTGGTCTAATAACCCCAAAAATGCAAAAAAAACGAGATGTCCGGTTAATACACATAAACCTGATTTTGTGTATAATCTGTGTATCACCACAGCGCCCCCTATGGCAGGTTTGTGTAATAGCAGGACCTCATGAATATTCACACAACCTCTCATTCTGATTGGTTGTCTGCCGGAAGGTCCTGCTAATTACTACAGTGTCTTTCTAATTCACGTGTCGCTGTTTACACACATGAATTGTGTGTAAATTGCCAACTCTTACACTGGGGATGAGATGGCAATATGATTACTCTGAGCTATAAGACTGAATATTTTATAAAGGTTAGTTGGATGCCTAAACCCAACCTTGGAATGTATGTGGCACCTAAAAATATACAGAAATTAATATATATTTTGATAAAATTTTGTTTAATTAAAATATTATGAATAATAAATGTGTGGAATAAGTGCATGGATTACAATAAATATAAACCATAATAAAGCAATTTTTTCACCAAACTATTCCACTGCTAACAGTTTGTTGATTCTGGTCTGCTCTGCATCCCCAGAACCAAGCATTTTGAAGCAGAATTTAGCTTCAATGTACCACAAATCTTGAATAAACTTCCAGAAAACTGCAACACAGTTGAATTCCTTTAAATCAAGGCTAAAACCACACCAATTTACAGTTGTTTCTGAATCTTAATCATTGGTAGATGTATCAATATATTTTATGTATATGATTTTAATTTTGATTTTACTTTGAATTTAATTTCTTTGTTTTTCTTTTTATGGTAAATGTATGTTATTTTATGACTTTTTAGTTCTTTGATGTAAAGCACTTTGGCCTTGTGGCTGAAATATGCTATACAAATAAAATTGACTTGTCAGCAGTTTTCAGATCTTGCCAAAGAATCTCTGCTGAGTTTATGTCTAGACTTTGACTTTGCCATTCTAACACATAAATATGTTTTTATTTAAACCATTCCATTGTAGATCTGGCTTTATGTTTAGGGTAGTTGTCCTTCTGGAAGGTGAACCTCTGCCCCAGCCTCAAGTCTTTTGCAGACTCCAGGTTCAGGTGTGTTCAGGTTTTCTTCCAAGATTACCCTGTATTTGGCTTAGTCCATCTTACAATCAACTCTAACAATTTTCCCTGTCCCTGAAGAAAAGAAGCACCCTCAGAGCAAGATGCTGCCACCACCATGTTTGTCAGTGGGGAAGGTGTGTTCAGATTGATCTGCAGTGTTTGTTCTCCACCACAAATAGTGCTTTGCATTTTTGCCAAAAAGTTCATTTTGGTCTTGTCTTATCATTTTTGCTGTATCCCAATATGGCTTTTGGCAAACTGCAACTTCTCATAGTTATAGGGACTTCTTATAGTTTTCTTTATATCATGGCTTTCAATTGCCACTCTTCCATAAACCACATTTTTGCAGTGCATGACTAATAGTTATACTGTGGACAGATTCCCCACCTGAGGTGTGGATATCTCTGCATTTCATCCAGATCCACCATGAGCCTCTTGGCTGTATCTCTGATCAGTGCTCTTCTTGCTCAGCCTGTAAGTTTAGGTGGATGACCTTTTCTTGGTAGGTTCACAGCTGTGTGATTTGCTCTTTCCATTTCCAGATGATTAATGGAACAGTAGTCTGTGAGATGGCCTAAGCCTGCTTTAAGCTTCTCCACAACTTTATCCCTGTCCTGTCTGGTGTGTTCCTTGGACTTCATGCTGTTTGTTCCCCAATATTCTCTTAGCCAACTTTTGTGGCAGTCATAGAGGAGTTGAATTTTTTATCATTAGCAGTCAACTTCTGAAGACAATTGGTTGCATTCAGGGGAAGGGGGCTGAATACTGGACTTTTAGCTTTTATTTTCCATAAAATTCTGTGAAAATATATTTGCAGTTGTGACAAAATATGGAAAAGTTCAAGGGCTATGGATACTTTTGCAAGCCACTGTACTTACAAATAGTAAGGCAAGTCCAATGACAGAAACAAGGTCCAGACAATCAACAGGTATGCACTGACAGCTCCATTTGACAAAGTCTTAGACTGAACCACAGCACAGAGGCAGTATTCATGATGGCACATAAGCAGGTCCCTAGAACCAGAGCAATAACGACCCAGATTTGTAATACCAAGCAAGATATTCAGTGAATGCTATGCAATGAATCCCCTGAGACAATCTAGTAGCTAACACCAGGATGCAAGATGGTAGCATGATAAGAATACATGGAACGCCACAACCAAGTACCCAGAATAGTGTGAAGAAACATCTGAAGGGAATATAACCTTGAACACACCTCTTTAAAATGGGAAATGCCACACAAGGTGGTAGAAAACGAACAAGCTAAGATTCTGTGGGCCATCCATATACAGGAAGACAAAACAGGAAAAGCAAACCAACTGAACATGGTGATCATTGAGCAGCAGAGCAAAGCAGTTGTTATGATGTAAGCTATCCTGAATGAAAAGAAGGTACAGAAAAAAACTAGAGAAATACCAAAGACTAAAAAGAACCATCATCCTCCTAGAACCTAAGAAAAAATTTGTCCACATAAGTGGATGACTTATTTTGGACTGTCTAGTCCACAATACTAAATTTTTCTCTAGATGGGGTCTGGTGTCCACATGTTAGGCCATTATTTTATGACTTAGTGGTGGTGGAAGATTATAACACATTACAGGTTAGACTCAAGATGTTCAGTGTTTCTTTTGTTGTGTAAGTTTACAAAAGTTAGCAACTGTATAGCTTTACCATGGTGCTAAACATGGTGATTTAAAATGAATAAGTATTTTTCTGAGAAAAATGATGTCCAGATATCATGTAAAAAGATAATTCTTTGTTTTTGCAATCATTAGGTCCCAATCAACCCAAATATAAGACGAATTAATAATGCATGCCATGCAAGAGTTTGGGTCTTAGGTGGTTACAAAGAATGTGGAAGTTGAAGTCAACAGTAGTGCCTGTGGTCACTGAAACCCTCAGGGTAATGACCCCTAAACTGGAAGAGTGACTCAAACAAATACCTGGAGATACATCAGACCTCTTGATACAGAGAAGGACACCTTTGGGAACTGCTAATATACTGTGAAGACCACTCACGCTCCAAGGCTTGTGGTAGAGGACCCAAGCTTTTTTTTAAATTTAATTTTCCTTTTAGGATCAATAAAGTATTTTTGAATTTGAAAGAAGGGATAACCAGTCATGGAGTAATACAGAATTACAAATATAAAAATAAAAAGCATTTATTTAAAAAATATTTAAAGTGCCAAAAATATCATGATTACTTATGTTACTGTTAGCACAAAACTTTTAAAATGTATATTTTGTCGTAATCTCAATGTCGCTACTCTGCATACATGTAGATTGTATAGGTAGTCTAAATTGTCTATTGGCAGGTACATCAGCCAACCTTTTTCTGCAGGTGTTGTGTCTGCCATTAGACAACAGTTTATGTTGGATCTTTATCATAAAAACAGTGTGTTTTTATGATAGTGTTTGGAACTGCCCTGCTGCTGAAATGTGCTATACAAATAAACATGATTAATTGATTGAACAGAAATGATTAAAAGAAGTGACAACATTGCTGGTGGGAGATACCATCTAACTGTTGCCTCTTAAATAAAGAAAAATGTAGGATAAACTATTTAACTTTGAAATATTGAATGAAAGTTACAAAATATTACTCAAATAGTTTTTTCTTGTTCCTGGAAAAAAATCAGACCTTGTGTGCTTCAGAAACAAAATGGAATTCTCCTTTTGTTGTATCCCTCCTCCTCTATCAACTTGGTACAATCCGACAAGTCCAGGTGCAAGCCATTAGTATTCATTTAACTTGTTTCATTTGTTTTGTGTGGAGAAAGAGGTAAGACTCATACAGAATCTCTTAAGACATTTAAGTACATATAGTTTAGTAATTTTGCAGAATGTTGTAGGTTACTTGATGCTTGGATACACCAAAGCATCTGATTTGCAGCAGTTTAGCTAGTAATTACCAACCATGTTAGCCAGTGTACCAGAGTTTAAAGGGAAGGTGGCTCACTCCAGAATTAGATAAAACTGTATTTGGTCATTTTCTGTACATCAGTGAGTGATATTGTTTCACAGGCACAAATTATCCTAGATAGTAATCATTAGTATTAAGATAATGTTTTAATTTTTTTAAGATTTTGAGAACCTGTCAATAGAAAGTCAATTATGTAGAACTGTGTACTTCAGTACATCATTTTCGCATAAAATAACACCAAATCATATTATGTACAGCAGGGGTGTCAAACTCAAGGTCTTGAGGGCTGGTGTCCAGCAACATTTAGATGTGTTTCTGATGTCACATGGCTGGATCAGATGGGATGGTCATCAACTTGACTGCACTGAGAAGCTATTTCAGTAATATACTTAAGGTGTTTTAGACCAGACAGACATGTAAAAGTTGCAGTCCACTGGCCCAGGAGGCCTGGAGTTTGACACCCCTGGTGTACAGTATCATGTTGTTACTAAGCAACACATTCTCTGATCTTTGCAGAAGATGTCAGCAAAGAGGTCTCAGAGAGCAAACATGATTCCAATTGTTATTGCTCCTTAGGTGAAGATAAAGAAGGATTTGATGTAAAATACCCCAATTCATTTAAAGGTGAGTTGTGACTTTATTATGCATAGGATTCCAGTGTTTATTAAAGGATTGTTTTTTCCTTTGTTTTGCTTTTTCACTTTTAAACTATTTTTATACTACACATTATTAGCATAGATCATGTTCGATGATCATTATAATCAGAATACCTTTCTTTTTCCAAAGGAGACAAGCAACTGCTCAAAATACAAAAGATTATATATATATGAAAACAGTCTGAGGACTGAGTTTTGAAATTACAAGTACAAAATAATTAGTTGCATTCAGTTGACAAAAAATGTTTAAGTAACCACAGAAAGACATACAATTAGATCAATTGACTGATTTTGAAAAATGTTAATTTCATTTGCTACTATTTGATATATCTGCATTGTTTAAAGTTTATCCTACTTATTATGTGTACCTACAGGTGGAGGTGTGTTCAGCTAAAGGTGCTTTGCTTATACAGTTGGTGGACTTTATTTATGGAATAATTCAGTGTACATCCCTTCATTTCAGATTTCCAAAGTTGAACCGTCAGGCTGGTGATGTGGACATGCGGATCCTGTTCAACCAACCCTCCAGAGGTAATTTTGGTCTCCAACAACCAACGTATTCTCTAAAATAAAGTAATTGAAATGATATTAAATATTGTTCAAACACACATGTGTTGTGTAATACTAGATATGTTAGCTGCATAAAAAGGAGGACTGAGTTTTGGAATGACAAGTATAGAAGAATGAAAATTACATTTAGAAGCGCACATACACACAGGTCCTGTGTAATACTCAAAATGTAAGGTGCAGGAATAGGGAGGACTGAGTTTTGAAATTACAAGTATAGAAGAATGAAAGTTACATTGAGGAGCACACATACACACAGGTCCTGTGTAATACTCAAAATGTAAGGTGCAGGAATAGGGAGGACTTTTTTCTACATTGGGAACAAACTCACATATAGTGAGTGTTCTTTACATTTCAGATTTCTAAAGATGAACTGTGTCAGGCTGGTGACGTGGATGCATGCGGATTCTGTTCAACCAACCCTTGCAGAGGTAATTTTGGTCTCCATCGACCAACTTATTCTCTAAAATAAAGTAATTGAAATCATATTAAGTACTGTTCACACACATAGGTGTTGTGTAATACTAAATATGTTAGCTGGATTAAAAGGGAGGACTGAGTTTTGAAATTACAAGTATAGAAGAATGCAAATTACATTTAGAAGCACACATACACACAGGTCCTGTGTAATACTCAAAATGTAAGGTGCAGGAATAGGGAGGACTGAGTTTTGAAATTACAGGTACAGAAGAATGTAAGTTACATTGAGGAGCACACATACACACAGGTCCTGTGTAATACTCAAAATGTAAGGTGCAGGAATAGGGAGGACTGTTTTCTACATTGGGAACAAACTCACATTTAGTGAGTGTTTTTTACATTTCAGATTTCCAAAGATGAACTGTGTCAGGCTGGTGACGTGGATGCATGCGGATTCTGTTCAACCAACCCTTGCAGAGGTAATTTTGGTCTCCATCGACCAACTTGTTCTTTAAAATAAAGTAATTGAAATGATATTAAGTACTGTTCAAATACATAGGTGTTGTGTAATACTAAATATGTTAGCTGGATTAAAAGGGAGGACTGAGTTTTGAAATTACTAGTATAGAAGAATGAAAATTACATTTAGAAGCACACATACACACAGGTCCTGTGTAATACTCAAAATGTAAGGTGCAGGAATAGGGAGGACTGAGTTTTGAAATTACAGGTACAGAAGAATGTAAGTTACATTGAGGAGCACACATACACACAGGTCCTGTGTAATACTCAAAATGTAAGGTGCAGGAATAGGGAGGACTGTTTTCTACATTGGGAACAAACTCACATTTAGTGAGTGTTTTTTACATTTCAGATTTCCAAAGATGAACTGTGTCAGGCTGGTGACGTGGATGCATGCGGATTCTGTTCAACCAACCCTTGCAGAGGTAATTTTGGTCTCCATCGACCAACTTGTTCTTTAAAATAAAGTAATTGAAATGATATTAAGTACTGTTCAAATACATAGGTGTTGTGTAATACTAAATATGTTAGCTGGATTAAAAGGGAGGACTGAGTTTTGAAATTACTAGTATAGAAGAATGAAAATTACATTTAGAAGCACACATACACTCCTGATCAAAATCTTAAGACCAGTTAAAAAACTGCAAGAATTTACATTTCGCACTATTGGATCTTAAGAAGATTCTAAGTAGAGCTTCACAATGTTAAAAGAAGAAATCAGCATAATAGACAAAAACTTTTGAGTGGGGAATTCATTGAAAACTGCATTTACACTCAAACATGATTTTTTTCAGCTGATCAAAAGTTTAAAACCATAGCTCAAAAAAACCAGAGAAACCCCCCAAAACAGAAATCAGAGTGTCAAAAAAGGACTCAGTAATGAGTAGCTCCACCATTCTTGTGGAGCTACAAGAATGGTAGCTCTTCAAGAATGATTGAAGTTGATGACTTCAATCATTTAGGCATGCTTGATGCCAATGTTTCCAGGAGGCTAGTGGAAACGTTGCTCCAAGTGTTAAAGATGGCTTCACGAAGGGCATTCACTGTCTGGAACTGATGTCCATTTTTGTAAACTTCCGTTGCCATCCATCCCCAAATGTTCTCAATTGGGTTTAGATCCGGGGAACATGCATGATGGTCAAAAAGAGTGATGTCATTCTCTTGGAAGAACTCCCTTGTCAGGCGGGCATTGTGAACTGCAGCAATGTCCTGTTGCAAAAACCCAATCATTACCACACAGACAAGGGCCCTCAGTCATGAGGGATTCCCGCTGCAACATCTCCCCTTATGAACCTGCACAACCTGAAGCTCAATTGTTCCATTGAAGGAAAACGCACCCCAAATCATGATGGCGTCCCCACCACTGTGCCATATAGAAAACATCTCAGGTGGGATCTCCTTGTCATGCCAGTAACGTTGGAAGCCATCAGGACCATCAAGGTTAAATGTTTTCTCATCAGAGAAGATAACTTTCTTCCACCTTTCAATGTCCCATGTTTGGCGCACCCTTGCAAAGTCCAAATGGGAAATTTTGTGGCGTTAAAGAAGAAATGGCCTTTGAAGAAGTTTTTTGTGTTTCGTTTCTGAAGCCCTTCTTTCTCTCGCAGATGCGGTCTGATGGTTATTGGGCTGCAGTCAGCACCAGTAATGGCCTTAGTTTGGGTAGAGGATCGTCCCGTGTCTTGACGTACAGCCAATCGGATCCTGCGGCTCAGAGCTGGTGAAATTGTTTTGGGTCTACCACTTGACTTTTTTGTTCCATAACCCTCAGGATCATTTAAAAAATGCAAAATGACTGTCTTACTGCGTCTAACCTCAGCAGCGATGGCACATTGTGAGAGGCCTTGCTTATGCAGCTCAGCAATCCTACTACGTTCAAAGTCAGTGTGCTTTTTTGCTTTTGCCATCACGAGGTCTTGACAGTGTAAAGACTTGACAGAAAATGACATGGAATCCAGAGTTTGGCACATCTTTTGGCTTTTAAAGGCTATGGTCTTACACTTTTGATCAGCTGAAAAAAATCATGTTTGAGTGTAAATTCAGTTTTCAGAAAATTGCCCGCTCAAACGTTCTTGTCTCTTGCACTGATTTTTTTCCTTTAACATTGTGAAGCTCTAATTTGGACTTAAGATCCAATAGTGCAAAATGCAAATTCTTAAGATTTTGATCAGGATTACTCACAGGTCTTGTGTATTACTCAAAATGTAAGGTGCAGGAATAGGGAGGACTGAGTTTCGAAATTACAAGTACAGAAGAATGAAAGTTACATTGAGAAGGACACATACTCACAGGTCCTGTGTAATACTCAAAATGTGAGGTGCAGGAATAAGGACTGTTTTCTACATTGGGAACAAACTCACATTTAGTGAGTGTTCTTTACATTTCAGATTTCCAAAGATGAACTGTGTCAGGGTGCTGACATGGATGCATGTGGATTCTGTTCAACCAACCCTCCAGAGGTAATTTTGGTCTCAATCGATCAACTTATTCTCTAAAATAAAGTAATTGAAATGATATTAAGTACTGTTAAAACACATAGGTGTTGTCTAATATTAAATATGTTGGCTGCATAAAAAGAGAGGACTGAGTTTTGAAATTACAAGTATAGAAAAATGAAAATTGCATTTAGAAGCGCACATACACACAAGTCCTGTGTAATACTCAAAATGTAAGGTGCAGGAATAGGGAGGACTGAGTTTCAAAATTACAAGTACAGAAGAATGAAAGTTACATTGAGAAGGACACATACTCACAGGTCCTGTGTAATACTCAAAATGTAAGGTGCAGGATTAGAGAGGACTGTTTTCTACATTGGGAACACACTCACATTTAGTGAGTGTTCTTTACATTTCAGATTTCCAAAGATGAACTGTGTCAGGCTGGTGACGTGGATGCATGCGGATTCTGTTCAACCAACCTTGCAGAGGTAATTTTGGTCTCCATCGACCAACTTATTTTCTAAGATAAAGTCTTTGAAATGATATTAAGTACCAGTGGTCCCCATCCTTTTTATCACCGCGGACTGGTGAAGACTTGGCCATTTTTCTGTGGCTCGGGTTCTTTTTTTAACCCGAATTTCCCCTTACAACAATCTTAGAACGTTGCTTGCGATAATCGTAACCGTTCATCCTGCAATCTATGGCATGCTAAGACTGATCACATCCAGTCGTTGGAACATTGGGACTGCTCCGATCTAAAATCGGGCATATTCTCACAGCTTGTAGGGTTTTCCTTGATTGGGAGCTAGAACTCAACCTGTTCAATTTGACAGGCAGCCAATCAGAAAGCGCTGTGATGTAGCTCATGGAGGGGAATCCCAAACAGCTGAGCTGACATGCCCAAAATGAGTCCGGTGGACATCGGAGATATGTGGAAACAGCATGAATGTTTATTCAGCATTTCGTACAAAGAATATCCACAGAAATGATGACGAGTGGAGTTGGAGCAAAATTGCTACCACAGTTGATAAACCCGGTAACTTTTCAGCTATCCATCATTAAATTAACGTGACACAAGGCTATTCATTCAGTCAAGGCTTGATGCTTACACTAGCTATATGCATTGCAGGTAGATTGTAGTTGTGACATCATTTTGTACTAAAGCCTGCTCACATGGCAAGATTTGCTCCTGTTATGTGGCTGGACACATAAACCTGTTGTACTTTTATCAGCTCTGTGTTCACAGAATTTAGAAAATCGTCTGACAATCCTAAAATCTTGCCGTGTGAACCAGACTTAAGACTTACAAGCTATACTCCTCTTTTCTCGTCTCGATCACTGCCATAATGCTCTCTGACTCTAGTCACTATGCTAACGTTCACACATCCCTTCAATATAAGATTTGAAAATGCCACAAAAACGAATATTTATTTTCATGAAAATTTTAACTTACGACAATGACAAATTAATGGGAGTCCTGAGCTTGTTTCTCTGCAATGAGATGATCCCACCTTGGAAACGATGACACACAATGCAGAGGGTGTAATGGCAAAGCAGTTTGAAGCTCCATTGCCTCATTTGTAAGCCGGTACATATTATGCAGAGTGGGCTTGGAACATGGGAGTCAGCTACAAGTCCAGGATAAATCCACTCTCCTGTCTCTGGTCCTTTTCCCCTTTTCCAAAGAAACTTTCCAAACATATCGCTTTCTTACTCATTGTGGGCTCAATGTTGGTGAGCAAGACGTAACTGAGAGAATCCGGTTAAAGGGTTTTCAAAATAAACGATCCTCCATACTCAGACAATATGTAACACGAAAATATTTTTCTTGTGCGGCCCGGTACCAATTGGTTCACGGACTGGTACTGATCTGCGGCCTGTGGTTGGGGATGACTGTTAAGTACGGTTCAAACACACAGGTCTTGTGTAATACTTGATATGTAAGCTGCATAAAAAGGGAGGACTGAGTTTTGAAATTACATGTACAAAAGAATGAAAGTTACATTTAGAAGCGCACATACACACAGGTCCAGTGTAATACTCAAAATGTAAGGTGCCGGAATAAGGAGGACTACGTTTTGAAATTACAAGTACAGAAGAATGAAAGCTGTTTTAGAAGCGATCATACACACAGGTCCTGTGTAATACTCAAAATGTAAGGGGCAGGATTAGGGAGGACTGTTTTCTAAATTGGGAACAAACTCATATTCAGTGAGTGTTCTTTATATTTCAGATTTCCAAAGATGAACCGTGTCAGGCTGGTGACGTGGATTCAGGCGGGTCCTGTTCAATCAACCATCCAGAGGTAATTTTGGTCTCCAACGACCAACTTATTTTCTAAAATACAGTTTTTGATATGATGTTAAGTACTGTTCAAACACACAAGTCTTGCGTAACACTTGATATATAAGCTGCATAAAAGGAGAGAACTGAGGTTTGAAATTACTAGTACAAAAGAATGAAAGCTACATTTAGAAGCGCACATACACGCAGGTCCTGTGTAATACTCAAAATGTAAGGTGCAGGAATAGGGAGGACTGAGTATTGAAATTACAAGTACAGAAAAATGAAAGTCACATTTAGGAGTGCACATACACACTGGTCTTGTGTAATACTCATCATGTAATTTGCAGAAATTTCGAAACCTGAATTTTGAAATTACAGGTAGAAAAGAATGAAAATTACATTAAGAAACGCACATACACACAGGTCCTGTGTAATACTCAAAATATAAGGTGCAGGAATAGTGAGGACTGAATATTGAAATTACAAGTACAGAAAAATGAAAGTCACATTTAGGAGTGCACATACACACTGGTCTTATGTAATACTCATCATGTAAGTTGCAGAAATTTGGAAACCTGAATTTTGAAATTACAGGTTGAAAAGAATGAAAATTACATTTAGAAACGCACATACACATGGGTCCTGTGTAGTACTCAAAATATAAGGTGCAGGAATAGGGAGGACTGAGTAATGAAATTACAAGTACAGGAGAATGAAAGTCACATTTAGGAGTGGACATACACATGGGTCCTGTGTAATACTCAAAATGTAAGGTGCAGGAATAGGGAGGACTGTTCTCTACATTGGCAACAAACTCACATTTAGTGAGTGTTCTTTACATTTCAGATTTCCAAAGATGAACTGTGTCAGGCTGGTGACGTGGATGTATGCGGATCCTGTTCAACCAACCCTCCAGAGGTAATTTTGGTCTCCGACAACCAACTTTGTTTCTTATATAAAGTCATTGAAATAATATTAAGTACTATTCAAACACACAACGGTCTTGTGTAATACTCATCATGTAAGGTGCAGAAATTTGGAGGACTGAGTTTTGAAATTACATG